>NC_090646.1:103562058-103874558 GCF_040937935.1 Hyperolius riggenbachi | reverse complement strand
GTGAAAGAGAACCCGAGGTGGGTTTGAAGAATATTATCTGCATACAGAGGCTGGATCTGCCTATACAGCCCAGCCTCTGTTGCTATCCCAAACCCCCCTAAGGTCCCCCTGCACTCTGCAATCCCTCATAAATCACAGCCACGCTGCTGACAAACAGCTTGTCAGAGCTGGCTATGCTTATCTCTAGAGTCTATAGTGTCAGTCTGCTGCTCTCCCCGCCTCCTGCAGAACTCCAGTCCCCGCCTGCATCCCTTCCCTCCCTGCTGATTGGAGGGAAGGGACGGGGGCAGGGACCGGAGCTATGCAGGAGGCGGGGAAGCAGCTGAGACTGACACTACAGATGTAAACACAGCCTCACAGCACGGCTGTGATTTATGAGGGATTGCAGAGTGCAGGGGGACCTTAGTGGGGTTTGGGATAGCAACAGAGGCTGGGCTGTATAGGCAGATCCAGCCTCTGTATGCAGATAACATTCTTTAAACACACCTCGGGTTCTCTTGAAGGTAAGGTCGCATAGACTGTTGCCAACCGACCACAGTATGCAAATTAGGGGAATTTGCCGGGACTTTCCCGAGCCCCACTCGGCCTGTCAAACATACAGCGCAGGCGCAGGGGGCAGAGTTTAGAAGGGTGTAGCCAGCAGGAACTGGTTGGAGTCAGTTGGAGAGCGGGAGAGAGCGTGAAAGGAGTGAGGACTTGAGCAGGAGCGAGCGGTGCGGAGCAGTGTGGGAGCCCAGACCAGCACAAAGAAAGGCCGTAGCAGTCGCCCGGAAGCTAAGGGAACCCGGCGGCCACAAAGTAAGGACAGCGGCAGTCGGCCAGGACACTACCCAGAGCCAGAGCGGCAGACCCAGACTAACCTTTACCTAAAGACATTCGCAGTCAGATGAGTATAGGCCTGAGAGCCACATCTAAGCCATAAAGTGTGTACAGTTAGTAGCCAGTGTCCAGCGTCACTTGCTGATAAAAGCAACCTAGAACCTGGAGAGGCCCAGATTGTATCCCTGAGTGCTATTGCTAAAGACTGCCTATGTAAGAGTGCTGTACAGTCACAGAGACTTTGTGCTGAGAATAGTTATTTATGCAGAAGAAAGCTGCTGATCTAAAGTGAGACAAGTTGCTATTGCTTATAAAAAGTCCAGGCCCTACTGTCACTGAGAGACATTCTCTACTACCTAAAGCACCCTGCTAAGCTGACACAGCCCCCGCTTGCCTATGGTCCTGTTATATAGGGAAATTATCCCTATCAAGTCTGTTTCAAGTCAAGAGTTAAACTTCATATGTTAATGTGTTCTGCAAGATTACAAAGCGTTTGATATTTAAAGAGAACCTGTCCGCTGTGTAAAGTTAAGTGGAAGAGGAGGAGTTGTCTTGCATCTTGTGATACTAACGTGTGCTGCAGAGAAAGCAAACTGTCATCTGATCAAGATACAGAGTTAACCTACTTGGGATTACAAGTTTTGCATCAACTAAAATTTAGAGCTTATTCAGCCTTAAAGTCAAAGTGCACTTAAAGAAAGTTCTACTGTAGGAGTTGGTGTTGATGGTATAGAGGGGTGCATCGGTCACTTTATATTTTATTTTGTTTATCTTTATTTTGCTTTAACCCTTTTTGATTATTTGATTTCTCTTTTATTTTGTTTGTTATTTTGGGGCGCCCAATCCTAAGGGGAGGTATTAAGAGTAAAGTGTATTGAGTGCTACAAATACAACCTAAAGAATCTAAAAGATCTTGGAGCAAGGTGAATGTCCTGATTGGACCAACCAAAGAACTATCATCTATTCAGTACCATACTGCGATGTGGAGCACAGCAGACCCTACCTCTATTCCATGTGCAACGTCACCTTCCATGCATTGCAGCCCTCCTTCCATTTTAGTCCCCTATACTTTCCTAGCGGTTCAGGGTCATCCTGAGCTGCTTAGGTATTCAGTTTTAAAAGAAGATTCTGCCCTGTGATTGGCTGAGAGTGTTGTGCAGCTGCTCCTGTGCTGAGAAGACACAGAGAGCCATATGCAATTTACTTTTTCACCTGAGTTTTCTCCTAGGTGATATTTTTAAATTTATTAATAAAATGCAGTTTAAAGCGGAATATAACCCTGCATTTCAACTTTGCACTAAAACATTATTTACAGTATATTATATGCAACTAGCATTTTTTTTTTACTAGACCAGCATTGGAAGGGTTACACAGTGCTTTAAAGTTCCTGGAGATTTCTGCAGAGGCATCCGAAGCTGACATAGATACATTTTGTTTACATAAATGTATCTAAGTGTTGAATGTGACTCCTCTCTCTGACTGAGAAGGAGATGGAGGACAGCCAAAGAGTGTGTAACATTTCTCAATAGATACATATAACTAAATAGAATGTAACAATCTGAACTTCTGCATATCTCTCCACGGAACTTTAAACCTCTGTGTTTAACCCTTCCAATGCTGGTCTAGTAAAAAAAAATTGCTTTTTGCATATAATATGCTGTAAATAATGTTTTAGAGCAAAGTTGAAATGCAGGGTTATATTCCGCTTTAAGTCACCAGCAAGCAAGAAAATACTTAAAATAATTTTGACTAGCCGACCCGCGGCGTACCATACGCCGCATAAGAGGGTAGAGGGCAGGAAGGGGGTATTGGGCACAGCGGCGGGGAGGGGGGTTGGACCCCCCCCTTAACTGGGTCCCTCATGTGTGCTCTACCTCCAGCTTAAGCTCAGCAGGAACCCCCCCCCCCCCTCACCTGGGTCCCCCATGTGCACTCCCCCCTCCAGCTTAAGCTCAGCAGGACCCCCCCCCCCCTCACCTGGGTCCCCCATGTGCACTCCCCCTCCTGCTTAAGCACAGTAGCAGCCACCACTATTAGTAAGAGGCAGCGGGCGAGGATGACTCACCTCTTCCGTGTTCCATCATGCGTTCCACTGTAGTCACTTCCTGAAATGCCACACACTGTATTGGTGTAATTTGCCTTTTTAAAACAGAAGGAAATATGCAATAATTCAGCTATAAGTAAACATTTGTGGTTACCCACAATGCACTGCTACTAAATATGCAAATTACCCCTTTTTCCCCTTGGTAAGCCAAGCAAGCATCCAGAGCCACTGGTGAATAGCAAGCATACAGCTTTAAATTTTACACAGTCATATCAAACCCACATGTGAAAGCCTGTTTCAGACTTTTAGTCCTCATCAGTACATGGCAGGGATTGATACGGCTGTATGAGATAGGGCTTGGACCAGTACAACAGAGTAACCAAGCAGCTCAGGGTGACCCAAACCACTCGGAATGTATAGGGGGATAAAAGGGACCAAAAAGACCTCCTACTAAAATAAGCAAAGCTTGGTGTAATTTGCCTTCCTAAAACAGAAGGAAATATGCAATAATTCAGCTATAAGTGAACATTTGTGGTTACCCACAATGCACTGCTACTAAATATGCAAATAATTCCTTTTCACCCTTAGTAAGGCACCGTTCACACTTGCGTTTTTGCAAAAAACGGAACGGATGTCCGGATCAGTTCTGTGCGCATCCGGACCGGATGCGTACGGTTGCACTCAGGATCCGTTCCGGATCCGTTCCGTTTGCATCCGGTTTTTCATCAGTAGGTGATTAGGTTGATATCCGGATCCGTTTTTAAAGAGATACAGACTATATAAATTCTTGGGGTCTGGGAGGTCTGCAGAAGCCCTGGGGTCATTGTTGGAGACTGACGTGTGGAGACCATCCTTGGATATAGAGACTGCAGTTTGGACCATGGATCCAGTGTTTTTGTACTCATTTTACCTGGGAATTGTCTCCTTTTTTATTTTTACCTATACTATGTGGGAAGAAGGTGTGCTCCTCGCAGGAGATGGTGGGTGCACCAGGCAGGTAGCTGCTGCACCTGTAGAATCAGGTCCTCAGGTGTGTAGGGCCTCACCTCTTCGTCACTGCTGCTCCACTCCTCAAACGCTGGGCCCATGTACCATCCAAAATGGCCGCTATGACCATAGAAAACGCATAGGAAGTGGGTAGAACGTCCAGATTTTTTATAGCCAGTGTGTTGCCTCCTTTCCGTTTCTCATTGGTTCAGCTGTGCGGATGGTGCAGTCAGGATCCGGTACGGGTGCGGCGGCTGGATCCGACGTACGTGAAAAATAGAGCAAGTTGGAAAAGTGTCCGGAGTCCGTATCCGGTCCGGATCCGGGCCGCGTGGAACGAATGAGTATGTACGCATCCATAGACTATCACTGGATTGTCAAAGGTCCGTTCCATTGTTACAGTATACGTTCCGGATCCGGTCCGGAAAATCCTGACTGCTAACGCAAATGTGAACCCTGCCTAAGCCAAGCAAGAACCACTGGTGTTTAGCAAGCCTATAGCTTTAAATTTTACACAGCCATATCAAACCCACATGTGACAGCCTGTTTCAGACTTTTGGTCCTCATCTGTAAATGGCAAGGATTGATATGGCTGTTTGAGATAGGACTTGGACCAGTACAACAGAGTAACCAAGCAGCTCAGGGTGACCCAAACCATTCGGAATGTACAGGGGGATAAACGGTACCAAAAAGACCTGCTACTAAAAAAAGCAAAGCTTGGTGTAATTTGCCTTCTTAAAACAGAAGAAAATCTGCAATAATTCAGTTATAAGTGAACATTTGTGATTACCCTTAATGCACTGCTACTAAATATGCAAATACTTCCTTTTCACCCTTGGTAAGCCAAGCAAGCCTATAGCTTTAAATTTTACACAGTCATATCAAACCCACATGTGACAGCCTATTTCAGACTTTTGGTCCTCATCAGTACATGGCAGGGACTGATAAGGCTGTGTGAGATAGGGCTTGGACCAGTACAACAGAGTAACCAAGCAGCTCAGGGTGATCCAAACTACTAAGAATGTATAGAAGTGCAAAAAAGGATCCGCAAGCCAGAACAGGATGAGGTAAAAAAAAGGGCTGAAATGTTTATTAGAAAAATCCACAGACAAGGCAATAAAATCACAGGATCAACTAACGCGTATCGGGCCTACCATCTGCCCTTAGTCGTAGTTAAAAGTGAACCTGAACATGAGGAGAATTTATGTGAGGCCAGGGAAGAGAAAACTCCACCCCCAGGGACACACAAACCGCCTCTTTAAAGAGACATACATCCCCATTGGATACAATGTAAAAATACAATAATAACATTGAAAATGAGATATAAAAGATGTAAAAATGTGTTATCACTGACAAACTGTAAAGTTATATATGAATAGGAGAGGAAAGAGGACAACAGCAACAATTCACACAGATTGTTATCTAAATACAATATGTATGATTAAGGAGAGGAAAAAGGGGGCCTCAATATGTGTAAACCAAGCTCAAGTCCCATCTCTTGTTTAAACCCTGTGGTGTACGGGTACCCAACCTATGAATCCAAAAGGCTTCACGCTTTAAAAGCATTCTCTGCAGATCACCTCCCCTAATTGGACAAACCACCCGTTCCACCCCCTGAAAAGTAAAGGAAGAGAGATCTTTCTCATGTACTGTTTCAAAATGTTTGGAAACCGCAGACTTGCGAAAGGTGTTCCAATTTGTGCCACAATAATGTTCAGCTATGCGGGCTCTAAGGTGGTGAGTGGTACATCCCACATATTGTACACGACATGTCATGCAGGAGATAACATAAATCGTGTTTTTGGTATCGCAGTTCACATACTGCTTGATAGGAAAGCTTTTGTTATGGGCAAAAGAAAATATCGAGTTGCTTTTTTTGTGACACTGACAATAATTACATGTGGTGAACCCGCAGGGATAGGAACCCACTGTGGCCAGCCAGGTTGGGGAACGAGAGGAGGAAGGGGACCGAAAAAGACTGGGTGAAAGGATGGACCCCAAAGTGCGGGCCCTCCTAGCAGAAAAACGGCATCCCTTGTCCAAAATGGTTTTTAGTTTTGTATCCGGATACAGCACGGGAATATATTTTTTAATAATGCTTGTAATTTTATTGAATTCAAGGCTGTAGCCGGTGACAAAAGTAACCCGATCATCTCCGGCCCCCCTCACAACCCTGCTTCTCAATAGATCTGAACGTGATCTGTTTATGCCCTTTTGGAGCCCCACGGCCAACTGTCTTCCAGTGTAGCCTCTTTGTTTAAGTCTGGTCTCCACCAGGTTGCACTCCTGTTTAAGATCAGCTGGATCCGAACAGTTACGTGCAGCCCTGGTGAATTCCCCCGTGGGGATGGCATTTAGGGTGTGTCTGGGGTGACATGAGCTAGCAAGCAGGATGGAGTTTCCCGCTGTGGGTTTCCGAAAGGTACGGGTGGTAACTGTGTGTAATGAGGGGTTTCCTATGAGAGTAAGATCAAAAAAATCAATTTTGATCGGATCCGAGCTCATAGTGAAATTTAAATTCAGATCATTACTGTTGACGATGCGGAGCTCCTCCCACCACCCCATATAGAGGTTCGCAAGGGAGGGGGAGAATTTGGCCCCCATAGAAGCTCCGCATCTCTGGAGATAAAACCCCGAATCAAACACAAAAAAGAATGTATAGGAGGATAAAAGAGACCAAAAAGCTCTTCTACTAAAAAAAGCAAAGCTTGGTGTAATTTTCCTTCTTAAAACAGAAGCAAATCTGCAATAATTCAGCTATAAGTGAACATTTGTAGTTACCCACAATGCACTGCTACTGAATATGCAAATTATCCCTCTTTGCCCATGGTTTGCTATGACACTACTTCTTCTTCTTGATTGGACCAGCCCCTTCTTCTTGCTTGGACCAGCCTTGGGGGCAGGGCGCTACTTCTTCTTCTTGCTTGAAGGTTGATGCACTTACTCTATTATATATATATAGATAGTACTTTTGCACTTCTCAGTACTTTTTCAGTTGGAAAGTGCTGGAAAATTATTTCAAATAGATGAAAAATGATCTCCTAGGAGAAAACATAGGAGAAAAGTGGAATTGCATATGGGCCAGAGACCATAAATTTAGCACGCAGATCAGAAGGACTGAGTCATCAGGTGATGCCAGACACAAGTCTTTACACAAACATGACAGGAAGATACTGAACTGATGACCTCTGGGTTAATCTTATTTAGCGGTAAAATCGGCACACAGTGCTCTGATCCTCAACGTTTTCAGCAGTGATTAATAAATACAAATAAACAAATGTTTCTTGGCATAAATATATTAGATTTAAACAGTTAAAGAGGAACTCCAGTGAAAACAATGTAATAAAAAAGTGCTTCATTTTTACAATAATTCTGTATAAATGATTTAGTCAGTGTTTGCCCATTGTAAAATCTTTCCTCTCCCTGATTTACATTCTGACATTTATCATATGGTGACATTTTACTGCTGGCAGGTGATGTCAGTGGAAGGAGATGTTGCTTGCTTTTTTTTTGGCAGTTGGACCCAGCTTTAAACAGCTGTTATCTCCCACAATGCAATGAGGTTCACAGATCGGAAACTGTTAGGACCATGGTCCTGACCCACCGTGGGAGGGCTTTCCCCACAATATCAGCCATACAGAGCCCCATGATGATCCTTATGTGAAAAGGAAAAGATTTCTCATGGGAAAAGAGGATATCAGCTACTGATTGGGATGAAGTTTAATTATTGGTCATGGTTTCTCTTTAAAGGGGAACTAAAGTAAGAGGTATACGGAGGCTGCCATATTTATTTCCTTTTAATCAATACCAGTTGCCTGGCCGCCCTGCTGGTCTATTTCTCTGCAGTAGTATCTGAATAACACCAGAAACAAGCATGCAGGTAGTCTTGTCAGATCTGAAAGTCTGAAACACCTGATCTGCTGCATGCTTGTTCCGGGGCTATGGCTAATAGTATTAGAGGCAGAGGAACTGGTATTGATTAAAAGGAAATAAATATGGCAGCCTCTGTATACCTCTTACTTCAGTTCCCCTTTAAGGTCCTTCCACAGTGAATCAGTTGCTGTCAGTTATGACTAAATGGACAACTGATGTGCCACCCAGGGGAAGGTAATGCCCATGTTTCCCTATGGCTCAGTTCACTTTATATGTGGTTTAAAGAGGAGTTTTAACTTCATCCTAATCAGTAGCCTATACTTCCTTTCCCACAAGTCTTTACCTTTTCTTGAATAGATCAGCAAATCTTCTTAAAACAGAAGGTATTTGCAATCATTCAGATTGGAGTAATCATATGTTGTTTCCCATGATGCATCACTGCTGACTATGGCTCTGTGGGGTAGATAGATCAGCAAGGACATCTGTATGGCTGATATTGTGGCTAAACTCCTCCCACACTGTGATATCATGACCATAGCCCAGACAATTTCTGTCAACCTCTTTGCATTGTGGGAAATAACCAGTTTCAACTGCTAAAGACGCAGTAACTCTGTGCATAACACACACACACTTTTATCCTTTCTCTTTTTAAACTTTTCAGCCTATCACATTGTTAGAGAGTGTGTTTTGAGATAAGGGGTATCATTCATAAAGCATTTCCGCATGCGGAAATGCTTAAAACAGCTGACTTTACCGCCCACGTAGCAAATTCAGCATTCATAAAGGCTCCTTCCGCATGAAAAGCTGACTTTACCGAGCAGAGCGATAAATCACCGCCTTGTGCGGTGATTATTGTAAAAATGTAGCAAAATGTTAATTCATAAAGATCACTGCAAGCGGTGTGAGGTCGGGAAGTACCGCTCCCTCTGATGTGGCGATAACAATGTAAGTAAATGGAGACACACAGACCTCCCAGGCAGCTGCAGTAGAGCGGAACACGGAGAAATGTATCAACTCGGCTGCTTCCTGTGCTTCCGCAAGCCTACCGCCTGCCTACCGACAGCCTAGTTCGGGAAATCTCTGCACTAGTATCGCACGCGAACACTTTTTCATGAATGCCCACCCAGAAGTCTAAAATACAGACAGCGGGGTTTTCCCGCACTGATTCTCCTTACCGACAACAGCTTTATGAATGATACCCAAAGGCAGTTGGTGCTGTCTGTTTTTTTCATGTCTGCCAGCAGTAAAGATACTGACCAGTGATCAGCAGGCTCTAGGTCAGGGATAGGGAACCTTTGGCTCGGGAGCCAGATGTGGCTCTTTTGAAGGCTACATCTGGCTCACATACAAATCAGTAGAGGTTTGTAAAGGATTGCGGAGATGCCGCCACGTGGTCTGGCGGCGGGGCGGCTGTCTCCACGTTCAGACCGGCGGTTTCCACACAGCAGCATGCGTCTGAGCCTTCTAGTGCACACAGATGGAGAGCTACGCGCGTGTGCTGGGAGGCAGGACCTTTATGCCAAGAGGAGAGGGATCAGCTGATCAGGTTGGTCAGCTGGTCCCAGCGCAGATTGTCATTGGCTGAGTAGCGTTGGGTGGCGCTGAGGAGCGCTGCACTATATATAGATCTCGCTGGTCAGTCTCAGGTTGTCTGCCGTTGCGAATACATACGTGTGAGCACTCAGACCATAGTCAGATCCCACAGTGTGTTAGAACCAGGTGGACCTGGGAATTCACACTTAGCCTGATTACGCTTGTGTTATACTTTAGACCAGTTCCAGGGTATTGTGACCAAGGACCACACACCCAAGCTTAGGAATACTGTGTTATTGCTGTGTTATACTTTAGACCAGTTCCAGGGTGTTGTGACCAAGGACCACACACCCAAGCTTAGGGATACTGTGTCAGTGCTGTGTTATTCTTTAGACCAGTTCCTGGGTGTTGAGACCACGGACCTCACACTCTAGACTAGGCCTCTGCTTTATACCTGTTATGACCAATTGCTCTCTTGACCTCTCTCCTGCTTTCTGATTCGGTACCTATGCATATCTGACTACCTGTTGCCAAACCCTGCCTGTACCTGCTTACCGAATCAGCCTTCTGTCTCTGTACCTTATCTGCTCGTGTGTTGCCGACCTGGCCTGACCGACCCTTCTGGCTGTCACTCATTCCTTCTGTCTGTACTACCTGTGACACCGCCCTGCTAGGTGTCAGGTAGCTGCAGAACTCCCTGTTCCTCAGAGGGGCCTCTCTGCAGTCCAGTCAGGGGCTCTATCCCTTAGGAGTCCTTTGGCTGCAGTATAGTCTGATTCCCAGCATTACAGGGAATCACTGGCTCTCAGGTTATCTCCATCCCCTTTGCTAGGAGATAGTCCTTATACAGCCAAGGGCCACCTGCTCCTCAGGTGGTCCATGCTCATTGTTATCTGCATCTCCCGCCCCACGGGAGACAGCCTACTGTTGCACCAAAACACTTACACTCTATCAGGTGTCCAGAGGTTAGTTATACTTGTATTATTGGTGATTCTGCAGATCATCAATAATCAGGTATATATCTGTATTGTTGGTGATACTGCAGATCACCAATAATCAGATTCTCTCTGTGTGCTGACACCGATCGTTACAGGGTTGATTCAATAAGCTACACTATTCGTGACCTTGAGACTATACTGTGTACTCCTATCTGTTTATTGCCTGAGGAAGCGGTAACATACCCGTGAAACACGTTGCACTGTTTGTTTTGGAGTATATTAATAAACCTGTGGTCATAAAACTGACTGTATCTTGTCTGCTTTGAGAAGGCGAGTCCATCACCACCTCCTGAGGGATTTTAAGCCTTTTAGAACCTTTTATCCTGCTGGCGCCTCTGTTCACTCATACAATAAGCTACACTGCTTAGTATGGCAGCGCAAATACAATTTTCAAAGTAGGCACACTATTGCTATAGCATGCACTACTAAACTTGCTCGCGCTACCCCAAAACGAATAGCTGCTCCAATGGTTCCACTCTGGACCCTTTCGGGTCCAGTGACTTTGTAGGATGAGATCCCCGCACTTTGATTGGCCCAATAGGCTGCCTGTCACTTGGGGATCTCATCCTGATCCTACAAAGTGAATCAACCCCCAAGTCAGGTAGCTAATTGTACAGCTGTTAGTCGGTATTTCTCCTGTCGTGTCTGACGACACTTCTGCTGCCCGGCGGATCAACTGTATACACATCACCATGGCTCTCTGCTGCGCGAGCGCACTGTCCCAGTTTGAAACATATTGTAGGGCTCTCACAGAATTACATTTTAAAATATGTGGCGTTTATGGCTCGCTCATCCAAAAAGGTTCCTGACCCCTGGACTAGGTGGATTAAATAACACAAATGAATTATTCGCCAAGACAAGAGTCAATAATTTCTTGATCTATCATCTATCTTGTAATGACTTACTTGCAATATATGGATTTATTTTTTTCCCCATACATCTTTCTTTTGTAAAGTTTTTTTTTGTTTAATTATTATTATTGATTTATAAATCGCCAAGATATTCCGTGGTACTGTACAAAGTAATAAACAAACATGGAGTACATAATAATACAGACAATGATGTACAGCACTATACAAAATACAGAGTTGGAATAAACTACAGAATTGGTAATTACAGTGACAAAAGTAACATGATGAACAAAGCGTATAACAAATTCCAAGACAAAAAAACAAAGGGTGAGAGAGCCGTGCCCTGGTGAGCTTACAATCGGAGGCTGGGAACACACTCTGCATACGCATTTGTGTGGTTTCTGTCATAATGAAGTGCGTTTTAAATGCATTTGCATTTCGCACAAGGGTTTTACACGTGTGTTGCTTGCATTTTACTGTGTTTGCGTTTCGCACATATGAATCGCAAGTGCCGTTTTTGTGTATTTTGTATGCATTTCTGACATGTATTTTATGCACATTTTTTGGAATGTGGCCAGCATAAGCACACATTTTTGATGTATTCTCTGGTTCATCACTAAGTCATCAGGAAGTCTAAATACATCAAACTTGGTTTCCAAACAAAAACACAATAAAACGCTATACCTCTGCGTCACCATTAACATACACAATGTACACTTTAGTTGCGTTTATGTAGCACGTTCTGGGTTTCAAAAATGCTCATTGCAGAACGCAAACAAATGCAGTTTTTCATGCGGCCCACTGACTTACATTATGGGCTTGATTCACTATGCGGTGCTAACCTACTTAGCACGTCTAAAGTCTTTAGGCGCGCTAACCAGGGTGCTAAGTAGGTTAGCACCGGTTTTCTCAATCAGATCGTGCGCTAAGTACCGCGCGTAAAGTTTTGCGCACGCAAAGTCCTATGCGCGCGCTAAGTCCCATAGGCTTTAATGGGCACTTCGCGCAGAGCGCCCTGCGCTCTGTGCAGTGCGCGCGTAAAGTTTTGCACGCATAAAGTTTTGCAAGCGAAAAACTCGTTTAGACGTGCTAAGGGGGTTTTCACAGGCGTGCTAACAGTTAGCCCTATGTGTGATAACGCTAGCTTTTCTGCCTAGTGTGTTCCTACCCTGAAAGCTTCTTCACAATCAACTGCAATAGAACAACTAATCATTTGCAAAGCATCGGTTTTTCAGTGATCATGCATGGAAATCTTTTGTCTTTCCTGAATGGACTGTAGATTTTCCGAAGAAGAGATGCAGATAGCAGCAAAGAAACTCAAATCTGTTCTTTTGGCTAATGATCATTCTACTTCCCAGAGTCTTATGTTTTCAGTCAAACTGACACATTAGTAAAACTACCTGAGTGCAAAAGTAGAACTCCCTTTGAGGCAGCTGTATCTTGCATAGGCTAAACCAGGTGATTTAGACCATAATGCATCGATTACAGCTATCACATTGTTCCTGAAGGTGTATCACTATAATCCCTATACTAAACAGCGGTAAATGTTACAAGCAGCAGGAGTTGCATTCTAAAAACGAGACTTTGAATATGCAAATTTTGAACTGCTTTATGCAAGAGTTTTTATTGATTTTGAACTAGCCGCAATAACAGCAAAACTATAGGTACTTATCCGTTAGCCGGGTGCATCCGGCAGGTGGCGACAAAACTCCACCAGAGTTACATCTTTCCCTACTATCCATGTCGGCCTGGAGGGGGAATAGTAATTAGCGCCACCTGACGGATGCGCCCGACTAACGGATAAGGACCAAACTATATATACCAAGACCAACGCTAAGAGAAGATCTATAAACTGCCATTAAGAGGTTCTAAGAGGCCATTTTAAGTTTTTTTGACAGAACTATTACTTGTGCAATTGCAGATTGCTGTAGTGCATGCAAATATATGCTGCCCATCGGACTATCTGAATAAGGGGATTAGGAACTTAATGTATGTTCCAATTGTGGATGTTTAGATACAGGTTATGGGGTGTGTGTTTACAGATGCTAAACTAGGCATGCGGATCTAACAGCATATTTAATGTCAGTTTATGCATTTTAAATAATTTTGTATGCTCTCATTTTATTAAAGTGTAAGCAACATTTTTTTGCTAAGGCGCAGGAGTTTATTCATTTTTACTTTGTTTCTTTACGGTGGGGGTGGAAGTAACCCCGTATGCTCCGTGCAGCCCTTTAATACTATATTTTACAAGCGCTGCAAATGTTTGTGTTAATTTTACACTGTAGTCCGACCGGGTTGCAACCCAGCCCCAATCCGGACAGAAACTGCCACTTCCATACCTGATTTTTAACTGTTTCAGACAGAAAAATAAAAAAAAGCAACACAGCCTAGCTATTTGTGTGCTTGGCGCCGCACATACACAGGTTTATCTCATCATGTCTCCTCATATATCCTTTAAGTCACAGTTCCCCAACCCTGTCCCCAAGGCCCACCAACAGTGCATGTTTTGTAAGAAACCACAAACATTCACAGGTGGGGTAATTAGTGTCTCAGCAGAGCTGATTAACTACCTCTGTGGAATTCTACAAAACCTGCACTGTTGGTGGGCCTTGAGGACAGGGGTGGGGAGCACTGCAGTAACCAACAGCTATAGCATAGCTCCCAACTGTCCCTCTTTCGGAGGGACAGTCCCTCTTTGGGAGCCTGGTTCCTCTGTCCTCCTCATTTGTCCCTCTTTCTATGTAAATATATATATATATATATATATTTCTCTACTAAAAATGTGTTTGACTCTAAAATTTATTCCCATCCTTTCAATTGATATATTACTAATTTGAAAGTGTTAATAAGTAGGAAAATGAACCAGGATAGAAAGGACCAGTGTGGTTTGAATTGTAAAACAACATTTTTCTTTTGAAATCTTTATGGTATGCGTGACTAGGGGTGTGTCAGGGTTGTGATTAGGGGTGTGGCTTAAGTGTCCCTCTTTCTCATCTCAAAAAGTTGGGAGGTATGCGATAGTGATATAGGTAAATTCTGCGATCAGGCGGATCCCTCAGATCACATCTCCCTGTGTGTTGTCAACATAAGCAGGGAAACTACTATTCTCCTGGTCACAAACTACCCCTGCACCATAAATGGGTTAAAACATCTTGGCATATGCTACAAGAACCATTATGTAAACACCATTGCCTTTGCGCCTTATGAGCCCTGACTCTATTTAATTGTTTGACTCCGGTTATTAGGAACACAAGCAGAGCATTATATTCCCACTGTGCAAAGGGGTCCAGTTGGCAAACACGTCTCTGTGTTGTACTTACTTCGTATTTGCAGAACAGCAGGGAACAGGCTGATGAACATTTGGAGGGTCCATACATAAAAGAGAACCTGCAGTGGCAATATGGAAGCCTGGCAGTGCTGATATACTTTTACAGATTACTGTTACGTAACCGTTAGTTAGGCCGGGCCGGTTTACCATTAATAGTTTCTGGGTCTCTGACTTATAATCAGTATGCGTAAAGCTGGTGTACTATTAATAGTTTCTGCATTTCTGACCTGTAATCAGTATGCAGATCGAGGCACTGATTCAATTAACTTTTCTCCCATGGAATTTTTTTCTCCTTCTAGGATATATTCGGCATTGTCTGGACTATATAACTTACAATGCTAACAGTTTACAGCATAGAAACTTATTTTTTTCTGAATTATTTATTTTCTCTATCACCTGGCTGTCTGGGTTTGCCCAAAAAACTCTCTGTGTGAAGGTTACCTTTAGATTGCTGAACTGAACTGCAGTCTCTGATTTGTCCAAACTCCTCCCCCATCCTATCTCCTAAACAGGGAGGAGCTGGGAGGTGGCAGCAGTCAGTATTTTCCTGTGACACACAGCAATAGGAGTAGAGATGGTCAATGAGATGAACACAATTCCAGCTGGCATGCCTGTTTCTTGCAAATTGTATGCAGTTAGGAAGTGAGGCAATAAAATTCATCTTATTCTTAATGAACCCTTAACAGTTATACTGTACTGACTTTTAGCCCTAAAAGACCTGTTCACACAGCTCAGCACCTTCAAATTTGATTGAGCTTAGTTTAAACCGCTAAAATTAGGCAGGGGCGTTTTTAGGCATAGGCATTCCAGGCCACTGACTGGAGTGCCATTGGTCCATGTCCCTGATTAAGACCCCCCTGAGCTAAGCCATGCCCCCATGGGTGTTTGTGCTTCCTTTTTTCTTCATTTGTGCCTCCTTCTGTCCCCTTGTGACTCCTTCAGTCCCAAGTGACACCTCTGCTCCCCTGATTAAGGCAAAAGGGTGCCCTAGACAAGCAACGACTTTGGGCTCACTGTTGATGGCCACCTAGCATTTTTGGCAAGTTTTGTTGGGGTTAGCATAAACGGGGCCCCTAGACACACTATAGGTCTTAGGCACCAGCCTAAGTTGCCTTGAGAATGATACGGCTCTGTGTGCATCCCTCTGTGCCTCCTTCTGACCCCCTTTGTGCCTCCCTATGTTCCGTTGTCACACTATCTGTTCCCTCACCCTCCTGCCCTCCCCCAGGCCAGCGTGGAAAGGCAATAGACATTGAGGTTGGCCCGTGACTAGGTCCCAGTGTATAGTATCAGCCCACTTTGTATTTGAGTTTGACACCCCTGCCTTCAGGCGATACTGATACCGAAAAAAAAAAGCCAGCTACTCACCTATAGAGAGGGAAGGCTCTGGGTCCCATTGAGGCTTCCCTGTCCCCTCTCCATGTCATCAGTCCAGTGCTGTCAGAACCATTGCAGTTTAATATTCAACCAACTGGTCAAATAAGCCTTTGGGATCTTCGGATGGCTTCAGAAATGCTTGTGTCCCCAAGTGCTTCTGAAAACGACAGCTCCATACTGCACATGCACAATATGGAGCCGCCTGTCTTAGGAAGCACTCATGGGACAAGAGTACTTCCGAGCCATATGTGGACTCCCAGAGATGGGAGTGAGTGGTGGAACGCGTCCCATTGGTCGCATATTGACGGCAAGGACACGCATGGGATCCACTAACTTTTGGGTAAGTTAACCCCCCCCATCCTGCGGTCACAGGTGGAGTAATTAATCTTTATATGAATTCCAAATTCGAGTACATCACTATTTGGAAGCCCATCCCTGGTGTGTGTACAGTGCCAACAGAACTAATAACTATGCTGTATTCATTTTTTGCTTTCTCTGTCTGAAAGAGTTAAACATCACATATGTACAGTGCTGTCCATAATTATTCATACCCCTGGCAAACTTTGACTTCAAGTTACTTTTATTCAACCAGCAAAAAGACAATGAACAAGAGGCATTACTGTGCAAAAAAAAAAATATATATATTTCTCAGCTTTTATTTACATTTGAGTAAAACGTGTCCAGTCCAAAATTATTCATACCCTTAACAAACTGTCACAGTCTGTGGGAAAATCCAAAGTTCTATACCATTCCAAATAGTCCAAGCTGTGCTAAAGCATTCTAATTACCCTGATTAATTGAGAACAGCTGTTTTAATCAACTCAACAGGTGAAAAACAGCAGCTCTCTGCAGTTGGTTTGTGGACAGTCATGGCTAAGACAAAGGAGCTCAATGAGGACCTGCGGCTGCGCATTGTGGCTGCTCACAAGTCAGGAAAGGGCTACAAGGCCATTTCTAAATGTTTTCAAGTTTCAGTGGTTCCAATGCAAAGTATTATTTAAAAAATACAAGATGTTCTGCACTGTGGAAAATCTCAGAGGGTGTGGTCGGAAGCCAAAAGTGACAACTGTGCTGGCCAGGAGGATAGTGAGAGAGGTGAAACAAATAAATAAAAGAATACAAGGATAACCACCAAGGCCAACCTGGTGAAAAGCTTGCTTGGCTTTTGCAAATGCTCATCTGGACAAAGAAGACGACTTCTGATCTTCTGTGTTATGGTCAGAAGAAACAAAAATTGAATTGTTTGGTCACAATGATGTTTCCTTCATTTGGCATAAAAAAGGAGAAGACTTCAACCCAAAGAACACCATCCCCACTGTCAAACATGGAGGTGGGAACCTAATGCTTTGGGGGTGTTTTTCAGCCAATGGAGCAGGGAACCCAATCAGTATCACAGTAAACGGAACCATGAAAAAAGAGCAATACATGAGGATTCTCAACCACATCAGGCAATTTGCAGAGAAACTTGGCCTTGGGCGCAAAGTGGACATTTCAGCATGACAATGACCCAAAACACACAGCAAAAGTGGTGAAGAAATGGTTAGCAGACAACAACATTAAAGTTTTGGAGTGGCCCAGCCAGAGTCCTGACTTAAATCCAATTGAGAATCTGTGGAGGGAGCTAAAGATCAAGGTGATGGCAAGAAGACCCTCCAACCTGAAAGATTTGGAGCTCATTGCTAAAGATGAATGGGCAAAAATACCTGTAGAGACATGCAAAAGCTGGTCTGCAATTATAGGAAACGTTTGATTGCTGTAATAGCAAATAATGGCTTTGCTATTGATTATTGAGAAGGGTATGAATAATTTTGGACTGGACACTTTTTGCTCAAATGTAAATAAAAGCTGAGAAATGTTTACTTTCCATAATAATGCCTCTTGTACATCATCTTATCTTTTGGGAGACACCTACCGAATGTCATTTCCCATCAAAAAATGTCTTGCTGGTTGAATAAAAGTAACTTTAAGTCAAAATTTGCCAGGGGTATGAATAATTATGGGCAGCACTGTAAGTGACAGTTTCTGTCTGGGTGGGCACTGGGTCGGACTAGAGCATAACCCTCACTGATAAGGAACTGCAACCACCAAACTCTTTTCTAGCTAAAAATGGATTCTGAGAGCAGGAAAGAAATAAAGGGTCAATAGTTCATAGATTTTAGCTCTGGAATACTTCAATGAATGTGTCATTGAGCAAAAAAAATGAAACAGTAAAAACTTAAAAGTAGATTTAAATATAAAATAAATCTGTGGGATATCTAAAAAAAAGACGTTTAGGAGGAGGATAGATACAATTGTTTATCTCATCACTTCATTTTCACCTAGGGTGTCCTTTAAGCCTGGTACACACTCTAGACTGAACTCAGCCAAGGTAGCAAATTTAGGCTAAAGCCTGACACACACTTTCAGTTATGATTGGCTAATAACTGACCAATTTTTCACCTTCATGGAGTATGAGGGTCAACAGATATTGACTACTATGAGCAGATTGGAGGTAATCCCTCATACTACATGAGCGCCTGTTCACACGGGTGACTGCCAGTGGCGCGTTTACCTAATGCTAAATGGTTTTTGCAACTGAGAAGAAAATAGTTTGGCATCCTTAATCATTGCATTTTGGGTCCGTAGGGGGGGGGGGGGGGGGAGGAGGTGAACAATTTTAGGAATGTGACCCATGGTCCACAGAGCGCAAAGTTTGCCCAGCCCTGCTCTAGTGTGTGCACCCGCCGGAACCTGATCAGTTGTGCACTGTGCTGCCATCTCTCCGCCCAGCCCCATAGTAACAGTACGCTGTCCTTGGCTGTAGCCGATGTACACATCTGTATGTACTTATGGTCAGAGTGACACAGTAGCGACTGAGTCCTAATCCCAATCGGTCAAATTTATATTAAATGTAGAATTTTTAAAGGGAATCTAAAGTGAGGAGGATATGGAGGCGGCCATATTTATTTCCTTATAAAGAATACCAGTTGCCTGGCAGCCTTGCTGATCGTCTGCCTCTAATACTTTTAGTAATAGACCCTGAACAAGCATGCAATGGTATCTGACAAGATTAGCTGCATGCTTGTTTCAGACACTACTGACCAGAAATGAAATAGGCCAGCCTCCAGATCCATCTCACTATATTACTATCCATTACCGTATTTTTCGCCGTATAAGACGCACTTTTTCTCCCCCAAAAATAGGGAGAAAAAGTCCCTGCGTCTTATACAGCAAAGGCAGGGAATTCCCGACTTACGAACGCCCGCCGATACGAACCGCCGACCCGCCGCCATGTCGGGGATTCCCTGCCTTTCAGTGCCTGCTTGGGTGCCTTCCTCCCTCCCTCCCGCCCGCTCGAGTTTTCTGATCCCCCCGTCCGTCCCCGAGTGTCAATAGTGGCAACTTACCTTTCACATGCTCCCGTGCCGATCCCACATAATTGCGCTGCCCCCCGCTAGCATGCGCTCCCTCCCCTTTGCGGATCTGGCCTCCCCGGGTGTGTGAAGTAGCGGCAGCTTACCTCCACGATGCGCCCGCGATGACTGGAGACATCCCTCTCCCCGGCACTTCGCGCTCTAGTGACTGGCTTGAACTGATGACGCACAGTTCAAGCCAGTCACTAGAGCGCGAAGTGCTGGGGAAAGGGATGTCTCCAGTCATCGCGGGCGCATCGTGGAGGTAAGCTGCCGCTACTTCACACACCCGGGGGGGCCAGATCCGCAAAGGGAAGGGAGCGCATGCTAGCGGGGGGCAGCGCAATTATGTGGGATCGGCGCGGGAGCATGTGAAAGCTAAGTTGCCACTATTGACACTCGGGGACGGACGGGGGGATCAGAAAACTCGGGTGGGGGGGGAGGGAGGAAGGCAGGGGGCCACAGGAGGACACATGGGGGGACAGAGGCGATATGAGGGGCAAGTGGAGACACATTGGGGGCCACAGGAGGACATGGGGGGCACAGAGGCGACATGAGGGGCAAATGAGGACACATTGGGGGCCACAGGAGGACATATGGGGGGCACAGAGGTGACATGAGGGGCAAATGAGGACACATTGGGGGCCACAGGAGGACATGTGGAGGGCACAGAAGCACACATGAGGGGGCACATAAGGACACACAGGACACATGGGGGGGCACATGAGGACACATGGGGGGCACAGGAGGACACATGAAGGGCACATGGGGGGCACAGGAGGACACATGGGGGCACAGAAGGACACATGGGGGGCACATGAGGACACACAGGACACATTGGGGGCACAGGAGGACACATGGGGGGCACAGGAGGACACATGGGGGCACAGGAGGACACACAGAAGGACACATGGGGATATGGAAAGCACAGGAGCACACATGAGGACACACAGGAGGACATGTACAAGACGCTCCTGGAATATGGACGCACCAGGTATAGTATTTTTTTTTCCCCTGGTTTTTGCCCTCCAAACTTGGGTGCGTCTTATATTCCGGAGCGTCTTATACGGCGGAAAATACGGTATTTTAGGACTGATAAAAACCAACATTGTGGATCTATCTTTCATAATATTGACTGAAAGCAAAATAGAGTGATAATTGAACAGTGTATGGCCCGCTAACAAGTTAACTAAAATTGATGTGCCAGCAATGAAACCTTGTGCCAGACAAACCGTATCCAAAACAGCAATAGTTTCCACTGCATTGCTCACCTGAACCCCAATTCTCAGCAAATGCATAATTCTCTTAAAAAGGAACTTTAATTAAGGATTGAACTTCATCCCAATCAGTAGCCGATACCCCCTTTCCCACAAGAAATCTTTTCCTTTTCTCGAACATATCATCAGGGGGGGGGGGGGGGTGTCTATGGCTGATATTGTGGTGAAACCCCTCCCACAGTGTGATGTCACGGCCATGATCTTGACAGTTTGTGGTCTGTGAACCTTGTTGCATTGTGGGACATAACGGCTTTTCCCAACTGCCAAGCAAGCAATAGCTCCCTCCTGTGCATAGAACTCTCAGTAACGAAAATTCCGTAAAGATCACCTGGCAGAACTAAAGATGTCACCACCAGTGAGGCTCCCTGCACACTGCATGCGATTACGATTTTGATTTTTAATCGTTTTTTACATCCGATTTTTAATCGTAACAGCATGCTGCGTTTTTTTCTGCTGAAAGCATTCAGGGAAAATCAGAATTGCAAATCGGAATCGGAAACGGAACCGCAAATCGGATTTGCAGTGTGCAGGGAGCCTAATACATTTCAAAATGTAAATCATGGAGAGGAAAGATTCTACAATGACTAAATAATCTATCAATTAATATTGTAAAAAAATAAGCCATTTTCTTAAATGTTATTTTCACACTGCAGCCTGGTACACACTTTCAATCATGATTGGCTAATCACTAACCAATGTTACCACCTTCATGTCATGTTAGAGGTTACCGACACAATCTCCCCGTAGTGTTCAATATCTTTTGACCCCAGAGCCAGGACAAGGTCCTCCAGCACCCGAGGCTGAGACACCAAAGTGCGCCCCTCCATCCCTCCCACCCCAGCTGTCACACACTGATTGCTATTAGACTAAAGGTGGCCACACACGATACAATAAAATGATCCGATTTTACGGCAATTCGATAAATATGATTGGATCTTCCGATCAAAATAGAAAGCTTTTTTTTTTTTTCATTCGACTGAAAAATCAGAATTTCCCATTTTATTACGATTTTTATCGATCCGGAATGCTGGAAATTTTTCTTCAATTTTTCTGAAGATTGTATGGTGTGTGTTAGATTGTCTATTTATTAATATACACACCCTAGCAATTTTCTCAGAGTTTCCAATCATTTTTATCATAATTGGGGAAAATTTGAAAATGTGTGTGGTACATTGGTCATATTTTTGAAATGTTACAATCAGTCAGAGAAATTGATTGCAATTCTTGAATTGAACAGATATTTTAAAAATTGTATAAAAATTGTATGGTGTGTGGCCGCCTTAAGAGGTGCCCCAGGGCCCCCAACACTTTAAAGTGAACCTAAAGTCACTTAAAAAAAAGAGATTAACTCACCTGGGGCTTCCCTCAGCCCCCTGCAGACGATCGGTGCCCTCGCAGCTCCGCTCCGATGTCCCAGGACCCGCCGGCGAGCACTTCCGGTTTGGCCGTCACCGGCCGACAGTGATGGGAACGCGAGTGATTGTTCGCGTTCCCAGCCTGTATATCGCCCCCTATGCTGCTATTGCGACCTCCTGGCCAGGGGGCGATATACAGGCTGGGAACGCGTTCCCATCCCTGTCGGCCGGTGACGGCCAAACCGGAAGTGCTCGCCGGCGGGTCCTGGGACATCGGAGCGGAGCTGCGAGGGCACCGATCGTCTGCAGGGGGCTGAGGGAAGCCCCAGGTGAGTTAATCTCGTTTTTTTTAAGTGACTTTAGGTTCACTTTAATCTCTAGTTATCTGGCTTGCAGTCACTTCCATGGATCCCCTTTTCTTATTTATCTCTGCTTCAAACACAATAGGGGAATGATAGTGAGTTGTGCGCCCCCCTCCTACACTGTGTCCTGAGGCTGGGGCCTCTCTCGCCTCTGTTTGACCCTCATATTATATGAAGGTAGTAAAATTGGTTAGTGATTGGCCAATCATAATAGGAAGTGTGTACCAGTCTTAAGGGAAAACAAAAAAAACCAAAGATCTCTTTCGCTAATATATTGGTCCGGAAAACGAACCATTTTCAGACAGTGAGGCCTCATTCACACCTAAAATCGAAAATGCAAGCGCGAGCGTTTTGCGTTTTTGTGGGCTCCCCCCCCCTCCCAGCGCTCCACTGTGCTTCTGGTAAAAGCGCTCTTCTAAGTGCTTTTCCAGAGCGGGTTTGTAATTCACTCCCTGACGCAAGTCTGGAAGTGAACTCTTTGACACAGAAAAGAATAAATACAATGTATTTATTTTAAAAACCGTGAACGTAATTGCTGCATAAAGCGGTTTTGTAAGCGTTTAGCGCGCTTCCTACACCTTCCATTATAGCAAAAACACCAAAAAAATGGTCCAGGCACCGCTTTGCTGAATGCACAGCGCACGAACCGCGCTGATATAAACCTTCTCATAGAGATTCATTGCACAAGTGCTTGCGCTTTAAAAGAAAGGCCGAAAATGCCCCTAGTGTGAACGAGCCCTTACAGGGTTTTAACCATGGCAGCCTCCATTTCCCCCTGTAAGAGTCTCACATTAAACCTGAGCATTACATGTTGCCTGGCACTGATGGAGTTAATGATAGCAAGCCTCGCAGGGTACCTGAGCCAGGTGTGCTCTGTATGGCTGAGTGGGAGGTCAGTAGGTGGGGGGTACAGAATGATTCTCAGTTACAGCAGCACAAGTCACACACAGACCACCCTACTCTCTGGCATGTGAGCAGGAACAGCCTCTGCTAGTCATTATCCCCCACAGTCTCTAGGCTGCCAGCCCACTCACTGTGCTGCTGAAAGTCAGATGATATTAATGGAAGAAAAGCAACTCTTGTCAATAGAACAACAGTTTAAAGTCAATGCATGCGGCAGATTAATCGGAACATTAGCTTCAAAGCAGTTCTCCCATAGGGGGTGCAGTGATGCGTGGGGCGATAAATACTCTCCACACTGCACAAGCTGTCATTAATCTGCCTACAACTGCTCAACAGGTGCTCCAATAACCTGTGGCTGTCCTGCTGCGGAGGAACCACAAGTCCCAGCAAGCCCTGGAGGCTGCCATTTGTGGTCCCTGATGCTCTTGGATAATAACCTGTGGCTCTCCTGCTGCTGAGGAACCACAAGTCCCAGCAAGCCCTGGAGGCTGCCATTTGTGGTCCCTGATGCTCTTGAATAATAACCTGTGGCTCTCCTGCTGCCGAGGAACCACAAGTCCCAGCAAACCTTGGAGGCTGACATGTGTGGTCCCTGGTGCACTTTCATAATAGCCTGTGGCTTACCTGCTGCTGAGGAACCACAACTCCCAGCAAGCCCTGGAGGCTGACATGTGTGATCCCTGGTGCACTTGCATAATAACCTGTGGCTCACCTGCTGTTGAGGAACCACAAGTCCCAGCAAGCCCTGGAGGCTGCCATTTGTTATCCCTGTGCTCTTGGATGATAACCTGCGGCTCTCCTGCTGCTGAGGAACCACAAGTCCCAGCAAGCCCTGGAGGCAGCCATTTCTGGTCCCTGAGCAGGTGGTGAGCAAGCTGTCAGTCAAGCATCAGCTCCATCCACCTCTCCTCCAGCAAGGACATCCTTCTCCATCCTGACCCCTTTGCTAACATGTTCAGTGAATGCAAGCAGCGATCAGCTTAATCAGGCAGCTAGGTGACTTACCTGCATCCCCTAGGCAATGGCATTCCCAGGCAGAGAGCACAGCATACTTCTTGTGTGATGTTAGGGCAGGAGGTGAAGCCCCCCCAGACACCTGTCATGGATGGGGAGCTCCCTGGGTCGGCAGACTTGGTGCATGTGGCTGCGCTGAGTTACCAGGTTGGCTCGCTCTCCTGCAGTGAGTCTATCTGCTGCATCCTCATTGAGCACCCAGTGGAGGGTGAAGCAATTTGCTTCAGCCCAATGACAGTCCTCTTTCGTGCGGTAAGACCACCCCTCATGTATTATTCATGGCCCAGATCTCAGGGGCTCCACATCCAAAGCTTATCCAAACCTCAGACAGAAAGCTGTGAGCCGCGGCAAGGGGGGTATTTCCATCTCACTCTCTAATGCATGAGCAGGAGGACAAGTCAGCCTGCATGTGAATCAGAGCTCAGGAGCAAGGGCACTGGCTTACATTGGCTCACAAGGGCAGAGCACCTGTAGCTGTGCTTGCTGTAAAATGGCTTACCAGAAAGCTGCCTGCAATATTTCATTCACACTTAGAAGAGAGCAGCATTTCCCCAAACTAGTCCTCTAGTCCCACCTCAGCTGCACGGGTGGGGTAACCAGTGTTATCAGTAATATGTGAGTAAAAATAGGCGCTGTAGGTTTGGAAAAACTGAAACAGGAAGCCTGACATGATGTTAATGCCTGAATTGGAATGCACTTTGTGACCTCTTTAATAAAACATTTAGCTTAAAGCACCACTCCAGCAGAGAAAGTAAGAAGTTAAAATCTGACAGAACTGACAGGTTTTGGACCAGTCCATCTCCTCATGGAGGATTCTGAGGCAGTGGCGTATCTAGGTAAGACAGCGTTCATGGCAAATACTTAAAGAGGAACTGTAACGCCAAAACGGCCCCTGGGGGGTACTCACCTCGGGTGGGGGAAGCCTCAGGATCCTAATGAGGCTTCCCACGCCGTCCTGCGTCCCTCGGGGGTCTCGCTGTAGCCCTCCGTGCAGTCCGGGCAGCGGTGACGTCATTATTTACCTTCCTGGCTCCTGCGCAGGCGCTCTGATGCCTCTCGGCGCCGAAGTAGGCGGAAATACCCGATCGCCGTCGGGTCTGCTCTACTGCGCAGGTGCAAGTTTCCGGCGCCTGCGCAGTAGAGCGGACCCGACGGAGATCGGGTATTTCCGTCTATTTCCGTGCCGAAAGTCGCCACAGCGCCCCCGCTGGAGCCAGCAAAGGTAAATATTGAAATGACAGTCGGCACAGTCGCCGGCTGTTCGGAGGGCTGCGGCGAGACCCCCGTGGGACAGAGGACGGCGTGGGAAGCCTCATTAGGATCCGGAGGCTTCCCCCACCCGAGGTGAGTACCCCCCAGGGGAGGTTTTTGTTGTTACAGAGTCTCTTTAAATTGCGTGCCCCCCCCCCCCCACACACACACACACACACACAAAATCAACAGCATCCTGCCTAACCTCTTTAGACAGGGTAACCCCTTCATGCATTCAGAACAAGCGCACACACGCACACACACAGGTACCAGAATGTAAGGGCTGGTTCAGACGGACGTCTGCGTGGCGTCGCGTTTGGGGGCGTTGCGGCGGCTGAGCGGTCAGGCTTTCAGTAGCCTTCGCGTCACGTTCCGATGCGGTCGCGCTTTTTCTTCCCCTAGGGGGACATTAGCCGTCGCGGTTGGCCGCCCCCTGGAAGCTACATGTCGCTTACAGGGGCAGCTCGAACGCTAGCGAAAATCAGGACCCGAACGCCGCGATCGTGTAAACACGCAAAAGCTCAGTGTAAACGCTCCCATTCACTTGAATGGGAGCATTTACCTCGACGCGGTAAACGCTCCGCAAGCGTCCGTCTGAACCAGCCCTAACAGTCACTATGAAATAAATGAGGCCATCCCTCTGATCCTCTGCCTTTAATAATATAAGGCAGGGAGCATACTTGACTGTTTTCATGCGCGTTTTCTGCACAGAAGAACTCATGTTAATCAAAGGGCTAGTTCACACATAGGGGCCCATACACTGGTTGATTTCAGCCATCGATCGATTCTATAGAATATTTCCCATTTGATCAATTTTTGGACAATTTTGATCAATTTCAATCGATTTGATCTATCTGACAGGATGGAAGATCTAGGTCGATCTG
Organism: Hyperolius riggenbachi; assembly: GCF_040937935.1. Lineage (NCBI taxonomy): Eukaryota > Metazoa > Chordata > Amphibia > Anura > Hyperoliidae > Hyperolius > Hyperolius riggenbachi. Next base: position 103,848,310 of record NC_090646.1, on the reverse strand, counting down.
TTGCTGGCAGCAGAAAGATGGCCGAGTTGCGGATCTAATGGTCCAATAATGCATTAAGATCGATTTCCAATAGATTTCTATGAAATCTATTGTTTAAAAAGAAATAAATATGGCAGGCTCCATCTACCTCTCACCTCGGGTATCCTTTAACCTCCTGAGCGGTCTGGACGAGCTCAGCTCGTCCATCACCGCCGGAGGCTGCCGCTCAGGCCCTGCTGGGCCGATTTTTATCAAATAAAGTGCAGCACACGCAGCCGGCACTTTGCCAGCCGCGTGTGCTGCCTGATCGCCGCCGCTCTGCGGCGATTCGCCGCGAGCAGCGGCGAAAGAGGGCCCCCCTAGCCGCCTGAGCCCTGCGCAGCCGGAACAAAAAGTTCCGGCCAGCGCTAAGGGCTGGATCGGAGGCGGCTGACGTCAGGACGTCGGCTGACGTCGATGACGTCACTCCGCTCGTCGCTATGGCGACGATATAAGCAAAACAAGGAAGGCCGCTCATTGCGGCCTTCCTTGTTTATTCTGGGCGCCGGAGGCGATCGGAAGATCGCCTCCGGAGCGCCCTCTAGTGGGCTTTCATGCAGCCAACTTTCAGTTGGCTGCATGAAATAGTTTTTTTTTTATTTAAAAAAAACCCTCCCGCAGCCACCCTGGCGATTTAATCAGAACGCCAGGGTGGTTAAAGCAGGGGTCCCCAAACGTTTTGGGTTGAGGGCCGGGTCAACATACTTCAGACCGCTGGTGGGCCGGAGTAAACATAAAATGATGTAGAAGTCTTTGCGGACCAGACAGTGAAGCATACCCAGGTGACAATCTGCAAGTCAATTGGACAGCAGTGTCACCTGATGTGGAATTTGATTGGGAACCAGCAAAATTTCTGCTTTCTGGCTTCCATGTGGATGGGGGGTGCTGCACTGCTATTCCATATGTGGACCACCAATATTTAAAGATGTAGCTGACTGCATTTATAAGCAATACATTTTCTGTGTGGGGGGCCGGTAAGAAAGCCTTAGGGGGCCACATTCGGCCCGCGGGCCTTAGTTTGAGGACCACTGCTTTAAAGGGATACTGTAGGGGGTCGGGGGAAAATGAGTTGAAGTTACCCGGGGCTTCTAATGGTCCCCCGCAGACATCCTGTGCCCGCGCAGCCACTCACCGATGCTCCGGCCCCGTCTCCGGTTCACTTCTGGAATTTCAGACTTTAAAGTCTGAAAACCACTGCGCCTGTGTTGCCGTGTCCTCGCTCCGGGTGATGTCACCAGGAGCGTACTGCGCAGGCACAGACCATACTGGTCCTTAGTGGTGCTCACCGCCAGGTCGGGATCACGCTTACGCGTGGATTCACGACCATTTTGACGCATTCCGCCTCGGACACGAAAATCCGTGAATAGATTTTCAACCACGAAAATCTACTTCGGCTTCGCGTGAATGCGGACAGAAATCCGCATTCACGCTCGTGAAACCCGGTGCTGAAGTCGTGGTTTGCGGAAATGCGTCAAACTATGCGGAAGTGACACATTGCAGGCCAATCAGAGTGCCCCAGCCAGGCCCTAGCAACCAATCACAGGAGGGGAGCTATGCCCTCCCCTCCTGAATATAAAGCGGCGGCCATGATGGAAAAGCTCTGTCCTTGCTAGACTGTGGTGCTGAGAGTATTATCTCCAGGCCATTGTTGTTTGAGCAAGTGCATTTATTGTGTTAAAAACAAAGCGTTTTTTTTAGCTAACACTGCTCTTATACTGTACACAGTTAGCTAGTCAGTGAGTGATTGCTGTAGTTAGTTGTAGTCAGTGTAGTGTAGTGGGAGTGTGGGAGTCTAGTGATTATTTAACTGTGTGTAGTGCTGTGCAGGCAGGTTCAGTGCTGCAGTGTAGTGGGAGTGGGGATTATCTGTGTGTAGAGTGCAGGCAGGCAGGTTAGTGCAGCTGCAGTGTTCACTTGTATATTCCAGTGACAGTTATACACTTGTACTATTTGCAGGCAGCCAGTCACAGCGCCGGCGCCGCCACTCTCTGCCAGCGCTGTTCATTCATTCTGTCAGTGACCTTGTGCCGTGCCCAGTGCCCACTGCTCGCTCGCTCGCTGGCATATGAGCATCTCATTACACAATGTGACATCCTTGTGTGCCCACTGCATCCTTCAGTGACCTAGTTGTATATCCAGTGCCCACTGCTGTGCCCACTGCATCCTTCAGTGACCTTGTACTGTGGCCACTGCATCCTTCAGTGACCTAGTTTTATATCCAGTGGCCACTGCTGTGCCCACTGCATCCTTCAGTGACCTTGTACTGTGCCCACTGCATCCTTCAGTGACCTTGTACTGTGCCCACTGCATCCTTCAGTGACCTAGTTGTATATCCTGTGCCCACTGCTGTGCCCACTGCATCCTTCAGTGACCTTGTACTGTGGCCACTGCATCCTTCAGTGACCTAGTTGTATATCCAGTGCCCACTGCTGTGCCCACTGCATCCTTCAGTGACCTTGTACTGTGGCCACTGCATCCTTCAGTGACCTAGTTGTATATCCAGTGCCCACTGCTGTGCCCACTGCATCCTTCAGTGACCTTGTACTGTGCCCACTGCATCCTTCAGTGACCTTGTACTGTGCCCACTGCATCCTTCAGTGACCTTGTACTGTGGCCACTGCATCCTTCAGTGACCTAGTTGTATATCCAGTGCCCACTGCTGTGCCCACTGCATCCTTCAGTGACCTTGTACTGTGCCCACTGCATCCTTCAGTGACCTTGTACTGTGCCCACTGCATCCAGTGATTCATTACTAGCAACATGTCTGGCAGGGTTTCGCGGGGTGAGAGGAAAGGGAGTTCAATTGCCTCAGCCACTTCTGGGACTGCTCCACGTCCAGGGAGAGGACGCCCAGCTGTACGTGGTCGTGATGCAGCAGAAAAGGGGGCAGCAAAGCCTGGGCCGAGTCAGCGGATGCCATTGTCCAAATATTTTAAAGTTTCTGGTCCCCGTGTGGTGGTTGAGCAAATGGAACCTGACGTACTCATGGACATCATGACTTCCTCCCAGACCTCTACTGTGAGCACCACTCCAAGCAGTAGCAGCAGCAGCCAACATCCCACGCTTGTTGTGACATCCACCCCAGCACCCACTGGTCAGCAGCCCTCCCAGGATGACAGCGTTCTGTCCCTCAGTCCGGCATCTGGGAACCTGCTGATGCAAGAAGCTCAGGACTTACTGGGGACTGATGTGGCAGAGATTAAGATCGGGCCACAATCACAAGCGTTGTTGAGTTCTGGTGATGAAGAAGAGGGGTCTGTGTCTGGGGATGTAGGGACAGAAGAGGAGGCGGGGGAGTCAGAGGAAGAGCTGGATTATGATGATGCTGCTGATGATGACGACGTTGTGGACCCTAACTATGTGCAGCCTGCTGAGTCCGTGGAAGAATGGTCAGAGCAGGATGACGAGTCACCTCGGCCTAGGCAAGGATATCGCCATATGTCAGGCAGGGGCAGGGGCATCGGCAGCAGTGGGCGTGGAGGAAGTAGACAGGACACTGCTTCAGCCGGCACCACCACCATGCAACCCCCGGCAACTACTACCACACATTGCTCCGCTGCACCCTCTGCTAGTGGGGGCCGCAGTAAATTAAAGTCACCAGTGTGGGATTGCTTTGAGGAATGTACTGATGACAAAAGGTATGCGGTGTGCAGGTTATGCAGCAAAAGATTGAGCCGTGGGAAAAGTCTGAGCAAGATGGGTACCTCATCCCTCCAGGGCCACCTGAGAAGCCGCCACTGCCGCGAGTATGCGGACTTTAAGAGGAAGCAGGCACTGCTGGCAGGGGTTCCTGAGAGCAGAAGGCCCACCAGCGCAGCAGCATCCTCCCTCCCTCAGGGTCGTGAATCCCCCACAGCAGCAGCAGTAGTAGCACGCAAGCGCTCTTCCACCTCGGCTGCTCAGGACACAGACATTGAGGCTGGCAGCCAGTGTTCGTCTCTCTCCTCTGTCTCCCCTGCATCCCAGCGTCGTCAGACCCTGCTGAGCGACACCTTTCAGGGTCTGACCAAGCCTCTGCCTCCAAGCCACAGGCGGATCCGCAAACTAAATGGCTTGCTGGCCCGGGCCATGGCATCACAGCTGCTTCCCTACTCCCTGGTGCAGGAGGGGAGCGCCATGCGGACGCTGCTCCAATTTGGCATCCCCGAGTGGCAAGTCCCCAGTCGCCACTATTTCAGCAGGAGCGCGATCCCAGCACTCCACAAGTTTGCGGTGGAAAACGTGGCCCGTTCCCTGGACTACTCTGTGGGCAAGCGGGTCCACGTGACCATGGACTCGTGGAGTAGCAGATTTGGGACAGGTCGCTACCTGTCCTTTACGGCCCACTGGGTGACACTGATGGAAGGGAGGGAGGACAAGAGCGCATCAGCCCAGCTAGTGGTGCCACCACGCGGGATCAGGGGGGATGCAGAAGGGTCCTGTCACGACACTCCCTCAGCACCCGGAAAGCAAGCCCGCCTCGGCAGCAGCAGCGCCAAGCCTCGGCACTGCCAAGCCCTTTTAAAATTGGTGACCCTGGGGAAGGAGAGGCTTACGGCCAACAACGTCCTGGCCGCCCTCAGAAAGCAGGAGCGGAGGAGGCTGACCCCCAGAGGCCTGAAAGTGGGGTATGTGGCAGCCGATAACGGGGCCAACCTGGTGGCAGCAGTGCAGCAGGGAAACCTCCAGCACATCCCCTGCTTGGCCCACGTGCTCAATCTTGTGGTGCAGCGCTTCTTGCGCACCTACCAGGGGATGAGCGAGCTGCTGCAGGATGCCCGGGCGGTGGTACGCTTTTTCCGCCTGTCAGCCACTGCCTCTGCACTCTTGTCCACCTTACAGCAGCAGTATGGAAGGCCACAACACCGGATGATCATCGACATGCCAGTTCGCTGGAATTCGACTCTGGCCATGTTGGAGCGGCTGTGTCAGCACAGGCTGGCTCTTAGGGCCTACATGCTAGACCCAAGTGTCCCCAGCAACCAGCAAGTCCCCATGATTACTGCCACTCAGTGGACACTGATGCAGCAAGTATGCCTGGTGCTGAGTCCCTTCCTGGAGGCAACCAAGATGGTCAGTGAGGAGCGGGCCTCTGTGTGCCAGTGAGTGCCCTTGGTTTGTCTACTGGAGCAGGCAATGGACAATTTAATTGAGCGTGGGGATGAAGCCCTGAGGCAGTTGGAAGAACAGGAGTAGATGGCAGCACAGTCCAGCTCAGAGGAGGGTTCACAGCAGGTAGTGGAAGAGTTGGAGGTCCCTAACCTGAATGAGGAGGAGGAGGAGCAGAGTGCAGCAGGCGTTGTACGTGGATGGCGGTTTGAGGAGGACAACGACATGGCACAGGAAGAGGACAGGCATGCGTTATGGGACAATGGCGAGGACGAGGAAGATCTTGCTGGCAGGGCCCACTTGTTTCCCATGGCTGTGCACATGTTGCGCTGCCTTCGCAGGGACCCCCGGGTGATCCAGATGCGTTCAAGGGAGGACATCTGGATTACCTTGATGCTTGATCCCCGTCTGAAGGGGAAGCTGGGAGACTTAATGACGCCATCCACCACCGAGCAACGCACAAGGGAGTTGAAGGAGGCCCTTGTGCGCAGACTACTGGAAGCATTCCCCCAGCCTTCCACCCCCACTGTAACTGCTATGCCAAGCCAGCAAGAGGTGCCTGCCATTGCCACTAGCAGCACAACAACCACCAGCAGCAGCAACTGGCGCCCCGGAGACCTGAAGAGCCTAAGCAAGAGCCTGTATGCAGTGCAGCAGCCCAGAACAGAGGTGCCCGCCACAGCATCCACCACCAACCAGCACAAGCAACGACTGACCACCATGGTGTCTGACTATATGGGGTCATCCAGCGGGCTCAATGACACCGACAGCCCCGTGGACCCCTTGGAGTACTGGGTCAAGAGACTGGACATCTGGAGCGAGCTTTCCCAGTACGCCCTGGAACTCCTATCCTGCCCTCCTTCCAGTGTCCTCTCAGAGAGATGCTTTAGTGCGGCCGGTGGCGTGGTCACAGAGAAGCGCTCTTGGCTCTCCCACGCCTCTGTGGACAAACTCACCTTCCTGAAAATCAACCAGGCTTGGGTGGAAGGTGAGTTCCTGGCTCCTATTGTCGGACACAGGGGGACATGAAGTGGCTGCTGCATGTGCTGTTGTTAACTATGCCTGCCTTTATAAAGACATTTACTACCTGCCTAGTGCCTACCTTGGTTAATTTTTTGGTGTTATGGTACTACTACCAGTAAGTTGCCATGGTCCTCCTTCTGAGCTGCAGAACTGACCGCCCGCTTTGTCCTCCTGACTCAGTCGCTACTACACTCTGCGTTCACACTGCCCGGGTCGCCGGGTGCATTTAATTTTTTGGCCAGCACTATGACGCTGTGCTACTACTACTGTGCTGCTGCTGCTGAACTGACCGCCCGCTTTGTCCTCCTGACTCAGTCGCTACTACACTCTGCGTTCACACTGCCCGGGTCACCGGGTGCATTTAATTTTTTGGCCAGCACTATGACGCTGTGCTGCTACTACTACCACCAGTATGTTGCCGTGGTCCTTCTGTGCTGCTGAACTGACCGCCCGCATAGTCCTTCTCCTGACTCAGTCGCTACCACCACTGCACTCTGCGTTCACACTGCCCGTGTCCACTGACAACTCTGCTGCGATGTCATTGCTAATTGCTGCAAAAAAAAACAAAAAAAAATTTACAAAAACCTCTCTGGAGCCTTTTTGCCGTCAGCCACTCATCCTCCTCCAGCGGTACCTTCGCCGCCAAGTGCCATTGGAACTCGCCTTCACCTCTTTGACTGCTTAACGCGTATATCCCTTTTTAAAACCACTTATTACCAATTAATAGCCCCATTTAAAGTGTTGATTTCACTTTAAAATCCATTTTCTCTAGAAAAAAAAAATGTTTTGGAATTTTTTATGTTGAAGTTATGTTGCTCCTTATCACCTCGATAATCCATGCTATTTGGGGGACTGTAGCATGTATGGGGGCTTTGTTATTAACGTTAAAAGAAAATCCGCCTCCGGCCGTGAATCCGCGCGTGATTACGCCATTCACGGGAAAAAATCCGCGTGGTTGCGTGGACGCGGACGAAAATCCGCATGCGGCGGGGCCGAATGCGGATTTTTTTTTGCAACCACGCGGATTTCCGAATTCGTGGATGAGGCACATCCGAGCATCCCTGCTGGTCCTGCGTAGTACGCTCCTGGTGACATCAGCGGGAGCGTAGACAAGGCAACGCAGGCGCAGTGGTTTTCAGACTTTAAAGTCTGAAATTCCAGAAGTGAACTGGAGGCGGGGCCGGAGCATCGGTGAGTGGGTGCGCGGGCACAGGATGTCTGCGGGGGATTATTAGAAGCCCCGAGTAAGTTCAACTCTTTCCCCCCTATCCCCTTACAGTATTCCTTTAAGACCAAAAAAGCAGTTTTACTTACCTGGGGCTTTTTGCAGCCCCCTGCAGTCATACTGTGTTTGCGCCGTTCTTTCCACGACCCTCCAGCCAGCAGCGGCGACCCCCTCAAAGCTGGCCAGTTGGAGGCCAGTGTGCATGTGTGGCCCCAAGGCGCACACACCCTGTTCATGCTTCAGATGTTGAGAGCGTTCTGAGCATGCACAGTAGGGATTTTCCTATACTGTGCATGCGCAGAACACTGCCAAACATGTAGCCTGCCAGCTTTGAGGGAGTCGCCGCTGCTGGCTGGAGGGTTGCGGAAAGAACGGCGCAGGCACAGTATCACTGCATGCGGCTACCTTGCTGCATCGCATCACTTCCGCTTGCCTTCGCGTCAGTTTCGCATCTCCCGATTTGGAAGTGCATAGAGGAGATGGGGCACGGATACGGCTTGCAGCATGCTGCAGATTCTCGTATCGCTCCGCACCGTTCCACATAACTTGGGCCGGTTCGCGCATAGGGTGGGTTCCTCAGACGGCAAAGAGCAGGGGGGCAGGAGCTGTGGGTGTGGGGGGCCGCCGAGCTGGAGGGGGTAGCGGGCATAAAGGGGGTATTGGGCACAGCGGCGGGGAGGGTGGTCAGACCACCCCCCCCCCCTCCCTCACCTGTGTCCCCCGATCTGTGCTCCCCCTCTAGCTTTTAAGTGCAGCAGTGAGCGTTTGTGAAAAGGAATAGATTTCTCATGTAATAGGAGGCAGCGGGCGGGGATGACTCACCTCTTTAGCGTTCCAGTCTTGTCACTTCCTGCAATGCCGTCCACTCACAATACAGTGGGCGGCATTGCAGGAAGTGACGAGGTTGAAACGCATGCTGGAACACGGAAGAGGTGAGTCATCCCCGCCCGCTGCCTCCTATTACATGAGAAATCTATTCCTTTTCACAAACTGATCATCAGGGGCTCTGTATGGCTGATATTGTGGTGAAACCCCTCCCACAGGAAACTGTGAGGACCATGGTTCTGGCAGTTTCCTGTCTGTGAACCTTGTTGCATTGTGGGAAATAGTTGTTTACAGCTGTTTCCAACTGCCAAAAAAGCAAGCAGCATCTCTTTTCACTGACATCACCTGCCAGCAGTAAAAATGTCACTGTGTGATAAATGTCAGATTGTAAATAAGGGGCAAACACTGACTAAATCATTTATACATAATTATTGTAAAAATGAAGCACTTTAAAAAATATATATATATTTTCACTGGAGTTCCTCTTTAAGTCCTCCTCCAGGTCAGATAGTTTTGTTGTGCACAGCTAATGATGGCGTGTCCTACCCACTTTGCCCACTGCTCAACCCAACCAGAGAATCCATGTCTGGGAGCGGGATCAGTGGAGCATGCGAGAACCCTCTTTCGAGGAAACTCGCAGAAGCTGAATGTAACCCTGTCAACCTACGTGTTTCGCTTGCCCTTTGAGAGCTTTGTCAGGGTAGGGTTTCATTTTTTCCCATATCTGAAATTGCGAACAAGAAATGTGAGGTTCTGCACATGCAAAGTAATGCATGCAAGCATAATAATGCATTAATCATGGGGTAGCAATGCAGCAAGGGGGGGGGGGGGGAATCGGACCCCCAGGGGATCCCTGATTAGTATAGTTAGGTGGAGGGGGGATAATGAGCTTAGACGCTGTACTCATTAAATGTAAGTGACTGATATTCACGTTGTGTGGCTTTCAGGAGCCAGTTACAATGGTGTGAATATACTGTAGTTCGGAAAGGAAGTGGTGAAAATAACTGTATGATATAATGATTTGTATGTGTAGTACAGCTAATGGTGGCCACTAATGATCCAATCTTTTTCATCCAATCTTACCAAATCTATGTAGTATAAGGGTAAATTGAGTGAATATACTGAATTGATACTTCAGGCAGTTACCTTATATTACATAGAAATGGTAAGATTGGATGAAAAAGATTGGATCATTAGTGGCCACCTTAAGAAATAGAACATTACTAGCACAGATATGAGTCTTAGGCCTGGAACCCACTAGAGTGTTTGTTGAGCGTATAGTGAGCGCTTGTAATATCTAGCGATTTCCCTAAACACTCTGCCAATGTAAATGGAGAGACAGATTCCACTAGAGTGATTACGATTAAGGAAATCGCAATCGCAGGACATGCAGCATTTTGGGAGCGTTTCCATTCTTATGATTGCTCCCAAAATCGCTTGCAAACGATATCACAAATCGCTAGTGATTGCACTTTCTAGTGGGTTCCAGGCCTTATATTGTTTCCAGTACTGGAAGAGTTAAAAAAAAAACTTCAGTTGTTTATGCAAAGAGCTTCTCTGAGCTCTCCAACTAATTTAGGCAGGGAACGCCCTTAGTAGAAACGCTAACGCTGCAGAAAACGCAGCTTCTTGCCTGTAATGGTAGTCAGTGGGCCGCAGCAAAAAACACATAAAAAAATATTTGTTTTTTAACATACGTTTTTTAAAAACGCTGGTTTTGTTGTATATTTTTGAAAAACGCATAAAAAACGCACATAATGAAAGTCAATGGTGACGCAATGTAATGCGTTTTTATTTGCTTTTTTTTTTATGTTTTCTGATGTATTTTCGCTTCCTGTTGTCTTCCTAGTGATTTGCATAAAACGCAATTGAAAAACACATGGAAAACGCATACAAAACGCATATCTGCCAGGAAGTTCAAAGGGCTATTAACTCTGCTCTGTTTCATCATTGTAATTTGTAAACTGCAAATATTGGAGAATGATGCAATGTTATAGAAAAACACTATATAACTGAAAATAAAAATATGAGACTCCTTTCTTTGCTACGAATGTTCTATGAATTATCCGTACTACACATTCAATTCATATCATACTTTTTTTTTTTTTCACTTAAGTGTCACTTTAAGGCCTTGTTCACTCAGAAATAAGACTTGCTTTATGACAGTCTGTTGTAAAAACATTTTTAAAAACTGTTTAATAAAAACATTGAAATATAAGGCCTTGTTCACATTGTGTTCCGTTCGCGTGGCCATTAACGTTGGACGGTTATTGAGCCACATAGGTTGCCTGCACAACATGCATCATTGGGTAGTCACGAGGACAGGTTTGAAAAAACACTGCCTTAGGGCCCATTCACACTTGAGCGTTTTGCCTGCGATTTCAGCAAAACGCTCAAATGCTAGCGCTTTTCAAAGCGCTCGGGTAATAAAAGTCTATGGGCCCGTTCTCATTTGGGCGATTTGCACTAATCGCTGCAAATCGCCCAAAAACGTTAAACGCAAACACGTAGCCTGCACCAGTTTCAGGTGATTTCCCGGTGATCGCATTTCAGTGTTATAGAAGCGCAAAACGCGATCGAAACAAAATCGCCAGGTGTGAATGGTGATTTTTTTGGCTTTAATCGCCAAAAACCGCCAGAGCAAAACGCTACCAAAATCGCTAGCGTTTTGCGATCAGTGTAAATGGGCGCTGAGGACTGGTGCACACTGGAGCGGTTCTGGAGCGTTTTTTAAAACGCTTGCAGGGGGGAAAACCGCTTGGCTAATGAAAGTGAATGGGATGAAGCACACCAGAGCGGGTCGTTTTTTCCACAAACGCAAACACGGGGGCTGAAGCATTTTTTAGATTTCTGAGGCGTTTCTGCCTCAATGTTAAAGTATAGGAAAGTGGAAAACCGCTCTGAAAAACGCTACATCAGAGCGGTTTTCCAGGCGTTTTTGTTACAGAAGCTGTTCAGTAACAGCTTTACTGTAACTATATTTCAAATCTGCTACACAAAAACGCTCCAAAAAACGCTAGGCATGTTTAGAAAAACCTCTCTAAACACGCCTAGAATCGCTGTGAAATCTGCTTCAAAAACATCTAGCGTTTTGCAGATCTGCTAGAGGTTTTTGGTGTGCACTGGGCCTATAAGTGAACATAAATCGGCGCAGGCACAGAGCTGATAGAAGCCCCAGATAAGTTAAACTCATGTTTTCCTTTTCTTTTGGTTTAGGTTCACTTCAACCACTTGAGGACCACAGTGCTAAACCCCCTAAAGACCAGGCCATTTTTTTACTAAAATGGCCACTGCAGCTTTAACCTTCCTGGCGGTAACCCCGAATGTAGTTGTGGGTAAGCCGCGCAGGAGGTTTTCTCAGGCCCTGCTGGGCCGATTTGCGCATTTTTTTTTTTGCTGCGCGCAGCTAGCACTTTACTAGCTGCGTGAGCACACTGATCGCCGCCGCCCCGTGCCGATTCGCCGCTATCCGTGTCGCTGCAGAGCCTCCCACTCCCTAGACTCCTGCGCTGCCTGGCCTATCCGCGCCAGGCAGCGCTGAGGGGTGGATCGGGACTCCCTTAGACGTCACGACGTCCATCTTTGAACGGGATTTCCTGATCGCGATCGCCGGAGGCGATCGAAGAGGGTAGGGGGATGCCGCTGCACAGCGGCTGTCATGTAGCGAGCCCTAGGCTCGCTACATGATTTAAAAAAAATAAAAACGACTGCGCTGCCCCCTGGTGGTTTTTAATAGACCGCCAGGAGGGTTAAGGCCAAGCTGCAGGGCTGCACACCTCAGCACACAAGTGATCCCCCAATTATTTTTTTTTATAAATATTTATTTCTATTTATTTTTATTAAAAATTTATTTTTTTATTTAATTTTTTCCCTCTCCCTCGCTCCCACCCCCCGCCAGCCAATCACGGCGATCGGTTGTCATAGGCTTCTGCCTATGAGAGCCGATCGCTCTCTTGTCCCCCAGGGGTACAGCCATGTCACATGGCTGTCCCCAGTACAGCGCTGCTGCAGAATGCAGCACTGTACTGTGTAATTAGACGCCGATTACGCCGTCTAACAGTCTCCTGAGTGGCGATCGCTGCTCTGAGACTGAAGGCGGGGCAGATCTCCTTCAGTAGCTGACTCCAGGACCTGACGCCAATTGGCGTTAGGCGGTCCTGGGGCTGCCGCCACGTTCACGCCCATTGGCGTGACGCGGTCATTAGGTAGTTAAGCTGCATACACACGTGAGATAAAAGTCTTTGGAAAGAAAAGGTCAAGGATGGATCTGTTAATAATCAGTATTAATTAGTTTGTTAAAGATCTCCAAAGATATTTGTCTCTCAGTCTTTCAAATCCATCCGAGCAGATATGGTCTACAGACGATCGTTTGTTAAAGGACTTGTGTACTAGATCTTTTAGAACAGGGCATGTGTGGAGGAATTTTAACTTTCATAATCAATGGGTTTGGGTCACGGTTTCCATTTTTGTTGGTCAATAAAGTTACCTAGTATTACCTGTTCAGTTATTTTTTGCTTAGCCACCGTTTAGCTCAGGTTGCAGTCTGTGTATAGAACACGGGTTGTGCTTCAATCCAGCTATTTTTGCATAATGTTTGTGGTCTTTGGCTTTAAAAGTAATCGATCGCTTGTGTACACCGTTGTGTGAACGATCGGTCATTCAAAACTACCTGACAAACTTATGCACCAGATTAATTACTCTGTTTGTAAATATTTTTATCTGATGTGCATACCCAACTTTAGTGTAATAGCATAATATAATATTTTATCTTAAGGCCTCTTTCACAGTGGGACGTTGCGTTTTGATGCGACATTAAAGTCGCAACGCCCCAAAATCGTTGCAACGCAACTTAATGCCCCGTTATCTTCGCATACAGTAGAGCATACAGGCAATGAAAAGTATGTTTCCAAGTCATTACTGAGCATGTGCAAACAGTCCAACGCAGCTAATAACGTGTATAACGCACTGCATGCAGCACTTTCTACAGTGTGACCCTCATTGATAAGAAATTCAAACTATAAAACACTTTCCTAGCAGAAAATGGCTTCCGAGAGTAAGAAAGAGATAAAAAGGGGAATTTCTTATCAGTGAGGGTCACACTGTAGTCACTTCCTGTCTGAGTCAGGACTGAGTCAGTCACTTACATACCTGATATTTAACTCTTTCAGGCAGAGAAAGAAAAAAGGTAACACCGCATCTTTACTTGTGTGCTAGGCACTGTACATACACATGTCTATCTCATCATGTCACATGTCACTTCGGCTATCCTTTAACATGAGAGGTAGCAATCAGAGCCACCTATATTTCACCAAGATAGGAGGTTAAGTGGGCCAGGACCAAAACCAATGATTCCACCCATTGGTTGTATTAAGAATCCTAATCTTTTCTTCTTTGAGAAGGTTGATTCCTTCTGGAGCTACTGAGGAATATCACTCTATTCATTATAGGAACATTTTTGTATTTTTTAATATTGCATATTATTAATGTAAATGGTATGGCAAATTTGATGTTCTTTCTCTTTATTGGCAGACATTGTTATGTTTTGTTATCAGATTGTAGATCATAACAGAAGTGAATAGGCTGAACTTGTTGCTAACAACTGTAGCAATAGCACAGGACACTAGATGAAGCGAAAATCATCTGGGACTTGCTAGTGTCTGCAAAATGAGTAGCTATACCGAAATAAATAAGCAATGGTGTGACAAAGGGCTTGATTCACTAAAACAAATAGCATGCCTTATCAAAGTTTTGGACGGACGAGAGCGCTCTGCACATTGACATCATGATTTACTTCATGAGCATAGTACTCCCGGCCATTGGTGCACAAAATTCCACCAACCCAGCGCCGACCACTGTGAATCTGCGACAATCGACTGCTCACAGGATTCAGTAGCATCATATTTTGTAATTTGCTAAACAGGTAAAAACTCTACAATACCACCAACAGAATCAGAGTCAGCCAGCAGACACAACACATATCACCCTGCCCCCTGGTGATGGTGCAGAAAAGGCATGGGGAGCTCCCCATTCAACCTAGCACCCATCCCCAGCCAGTCTGGTACAAACCCCTAGCTTCCCAGCCAGCCTGTATCTATCCCAAGCTCCCCAGCCAGCCTGTATCTATCCCAAGCTCCCCAGCCAGCCTGTATCTATCCCAAGCTCCCCAGCCAGCCTGTATCTATCCCAAGCTCCCCAGCCAGCCTGTAACTATCCCAACCTCCCCAGCCAGCCTGTATCTATCCCAAGCTCCCCAGCCAGCCTGTATCTATCCCAAGCTCCCCAGCCAGCCTGTATCTATCCCAATCTCCCCAGCCAGCCTGTATCTATCCCAAGCTCCCCAGCCAGCCTGTATCTATCCCAAGCTCCCCAGCCAGCCTGTAACTATCCCAAGCTCCCCAGCCAGCCTGTAACTATCCCAAGCTCCCCAGCCAGCCTGTAACTATCCCAAGCTCCCCAGCCAGCCTGTATCTATCCCAATCTCCCCAGCCAGCCTGTATCTATCCCAATCTCCCCAGCCAGCCTGTATCTATCCCAAGCTCCCCAGCCAGCCTGTATCTATCCCAAGCTCCCCAGCCAGCCTGTATCTATCCCAAGCTCCCCAGCCAGCCTGTATCTATCCCAAGCTCCCCAGCCAGCCTGTAACTATCCCAAGCTCCCCAGCCAGCCTGTAACTATCCCAAGCTCCCCAGCCAGCCTGTATCTATCCCAAGCTCCCCAGCCAGCCTGTATCTATCCCAAGCTCCCCAGCCAGCCTGTATCTATCCCAAGCTCCCCAGCCAGCCTGTATCTATCCCAATCTCCCCAGCCAGCCTGTATCTATCCCAATCTCCCCAGCCAGCCTGTATCTATCCCAAGCTCCCCAGCCAGCCTGTATCTATCCCAAGCTCCCCAGCCAGCCTGTAACTATCCCAAGCTCCCCAGCCAGCCTGTAACTATCCCAAGCTCCCCAGCCAGCCTGTATCTATCCCAATCTCCCCAGCCAGCCTGTATCTATCCCAAGCTCCCCAGCCAGCCTGTAACTATCCCAAGCTCTCCAGCCAGCCTGTATCTATCCCAAGCTCCCCAGCCAGCCTGTAACTATCCCAAGCTCCCCAGCCAGCCTGTAACTATCCCAAGCTCCCCAGCCAGCCTGTAACTATCCCAAGCTCCCCAGCCAGCCTGTAACTATCCCAAGCTCCCCAGCCAGCCTGTAACTATCCCAAGCTCTCCAGCCAGCCTGTAACTATCCCAAGCTCCCGCTCCCCAGCCTCTACTTATCCTTAGCTCCTTAGCCAGCCTGGTACCCATCCGTAGCGCCCCAGCTAGCCTAGTATTACCATCTCGTTTATTGGTTAGCTTAGTGGCCTTTAAAGGACAACTGTAGTGAGAGTTATATGGAGGCTGCCATATTTATTTCCTTTAATCAATACCGGTTGCCTGGCAGCCCTGTTGGTCTATCTGGCTGCAGTAGTGTTTGAGTGAATCACATATGGTCCACTATATCTTTAAAAGGGAACTGAAGTAAGAGGGATATGGAGGCTGCCATATTTATTTCCTTTTAAGCAATACCAGTTGCCTGGCAGCCCTGCTGGTCTATTTCTCTGCAGTAGTATCTGAATAACACAGAAACA
This sequence comes from Hyperolius riggenbachi, assembly GCF_040937935.1. Classification (NCBI taxonomy): domain Eukaryota; kingdom Metazoa; phylum Chordata; class Amphibia; order Anura; family Hyperoliidae; genus Hyperolius; species Hyperolius riggenbachi. Next base: position 103,832,521 of record NC_090646.1, on the reverse strand, counting down.
AGCATGCAGTTAATCTTGTCAGATCTGACAAACATGGCAGAAACACCTGATCTGCTGCATGCTTGCTCAGGGTCTGTGGCTAAAAGTATTAGAGGCAGAGGAACAGCAGGACAGCCAGGCAACTGGTATTGTTTACAAGGAAATAAATATGGCAGCCTCCATATACTTCTCACTACAGTTGTCCTTTAACAAACTTAATTGTTTTTAAACAATAATGAGTACTGCATTAGAAGTGGAGAAGCCCGTGAGCATGGTGGTATGGTAGATGGCCTACACTTATGGCTCTATACAATACAATAACATTTCTATAGCGCTTTTCTCCCATAGGACTCAAAGCGCTTAGGCTCTCTCCGCATATGACACTCGCCCCAGGCCCTGCGTACTTTTTGTTTCCAACTCTCCGCTTCTGTCCGCTTTTTATCAGCACATCAATGTTACAGATTGATTCATGTTGCTGAAAAGCGGACAGAAGCGCACAGATGGAAACAAGGCCTAGGCTGCCTCTGCAAGCATGCTATCCCCCCCCCCCCGCCACAAATGTACTAGCCGCAGCCTGGCACACACGAGCCCCTATAGCACACGGGCCCAGTAGCAACCGCGGGTCCTAAGAAACTGTTAGTGAATGTATGTCCAGTACCTCCAAAGCAAATTCAGTATCAACTTTCAGACATGCAGGACACTTTGCTGACAGTACACATCCTCTACTTCAGCACCACATATGCATTTTATTATTTACACACACTCTGTATACAGACATATTCATTTGATTGCTATTGAGGCTTTACCCAATAGATTCTACATTAGTGTAATATATAAATCGTGTGTGCGTGCGTGCGTGCGTGCGTGCGTGTGTGTGTGTCTCTCTCTCTCTCTGCACACCTGGGCAGAGCTACAAACACCCAATCAGATTTCACCCATTCATGTCAATGGAAAAAATGTAAAAGTCTGCCATTCTCACAGTAATCAAGCCAGAGTCCCCACACTTGGCACAGTTGGTCACTTGGTGACTGAGGTTACAAATCCAGGAAAAGTGGGCGGAGCATAAAACAGCCAATCAAAATTCAGCCATTCATTTTAAATTGGAAAATGTAAACTGCAGCCATTCTTAGACTATTAATCGCAGGGTTCTCAAACTTGCCACACTTGGTCACTAGGTGAATAAGAGTAAGATTCAGGAAAGTGGGTGGAGCCTACAACAGCCAATCAAAATTCACCTATTGATTTTAAAGGGGAATATTTAAACTGCAGCCATTCTTACACGGTTTATGGCAGAGGCTTCAGACTTGCTGCAGTCAGTCATTGGGTGACTGGGGTCCAAATTCACTAAAGGGGTGGGGCCACAAACAGCCAATCAGATTTCTTTGCTGGATAAACTGCTTCCATTCACACATTTTTGATGCCAGGAACCTGAAAGCTCACAAGCTTGGTTATTGAGTGTGTGACAAGATTACAAAAAGTGGGCGGAGCCAAAAACAAATTTTACTGGGAAAATATAAACTGCAGCCATTCTTACACTGTTAATGGCAGGGTTTTAAAACTTTGCACAGTTGGTCATAGGGTAAATGAGATTAAGATTTTGGAAAGTAGGTGGAGCCTACAACAGCCAATCAAAATTCAACTTTTGATTTTCAAAGGGAATATTTAAACTGCTGCCATTCTTATACTGTTAATAGCAGATGCCTCAAACCTGGTACAGTTGGTCAGTGGGTGACTGGGGTTCTAATTCAGAAAGGGGCGGAGCCACAAACAGCTAATCAGATATACAAAGTATTGATACCAAGGACCCCAAAGCTGATAACTTGGTAATTGAGTGACTATATGTCAAGGTTAGAAAAAGTGGGCGGTGCCAGAAACTTAATTTTTTGCATGGCAGGGTTCACAAACTTGACACAATTGGCCACTGGGTGACTGGGATTATTATTCAGAAATGTGGGTGGAGCCTGCAGCAGCCAATCAAAATTCACCTATTGATTTTTATGGGGAATTTTTACATTGCTACCATTCTTACACTGTTAATGGCAGAGACCTCAAACCTGATACAGTCAGTAATTGGGTGACTGGGGACCAAATTCACTAAATGGGGTGGAGTCACAAACAGCCAATCAGATTTGTTAGATTGATTTCAGCCATTCTATTATTGGCAGGGTTCTCAAACTTGACACAGTTGGCCACTGGGTGACTAGGATTAATATTCAGGAAAGTGGGTGGAGCGTACAGCAGCCAATCAAAATTCATCTTTTGATTTTCAAGGGGAATGTTTACATTGCTGCCATTCTTGCACGGTTAATGGCACGGATTATTATACAGATAAGTGGGTGGAGCCTAAAAAAGCCAATCAAAATTCATCTGTTGATTTTCAAGGGGAATATTAAAATCGCTGCCATTCTTGCACTGTTAATGGCAAAAGCCTCAAACCTGATACAGTTGGTCATTGGGTCACTGGGGTTCAAATTCATAAAAGGGGATAGAGCCACAAACAGCCAATCAGATGTGTTTCATTTCACTGGGAAAATTCAAATTATTGATGCCAAGGACCCAAAGCTCACAAACATGGTCATTGAGTGACTGTGTGTCCAAGTTACAAAAAGTGGGCGAAGCCAAAAACAAATTTCACTGGGAAATGGTAAACTGCAGCCCTTCTTTATTGTTAATGGCAGGGATCTCAAACTTTGCACAGATGGTCACTGGGTGAATGAGATTAATATTCAGGGAAGTGGGTGGAGCCTATAATAGCCAATCAAAATTCACCTGTTGATTTTCAAGGGGAATATTTAAATTGCTGCCATTTTTACACTGGTAATAGCAGATGCCTCAAACCTGCTATATTTGGTCATTGGGTGACTGGGGTTCAAATGCTGGAGAGGAGCGCAGCCACAAACAGCCAATCTGATTTGTTTAATTTCCATGGGAATATACAAATTATTGATGCCAAAGACCCCAAAGCTCACAAATTTGGTCATTGAGTGTTCGGGCATTAGGGTTAGAAAAAGTGGGCGGAGCCAAAACCGGTCAAATACATACACGGGCAGTTCCAGGTCATTAGTGGGTGGAGACAAATATTTCACTGGGAAAATGTATACTGCAGCCATTCTTACACTGTTTATGGCAGGGTTCTCAAATTTTGCACAGTTGGTCACTGGGTGACTGGGTTTGATATTCAGAAAAGTGGGTGGAGCCTACAAAAGTGAATCAAACTTCACCTATTGCTTCTCAAGGGGAATATTTAATTGCTGCCATTCTTGCACTGTTAATGGCACAGGCCTCAAACTTACTACAGTTGGTCATTGGGTGACTGGGGTTCAAATGCAGAAAAGGGGGTGGAGCCACAAACAGCTAATCAGATTTTTTTCATTTCAATGCAAATTATTGATGCCAAAGACCGCAAAGCTCACAAACTTGGTCATTGAGTAATTGTGTGTTAGGGTTAAAAAAGTGGGCAGAGCCAACACTAGCCAAATACATTCCCGGGCAACGCCGGGCAATCAGCTAGTGTCATATATTGAAGGCAGCATTCTGATTATCATTGGCTTCTTGTGTATCGTCTAAGCAGGCAGGGGAGTGCCTGAAAGCACCAGATCTGTGCATAGTTGGTATGTTTACCAGGAGGTCATTGGGGGCATAAAGGAGGCGCCGAAGTCAGCCACCGAGGACGATAGTGACGCGGCACAATGTAACGTAGTGCTGTGTTTGGGACTTTGAGTGGCAAGCGGTGAGTAAAGTACCTGCCGCAGCCGCTTGCAGTCTGGCACACACAGGCCCCTGTAGCACACGGGCCCGGTCGTGACCCCTACACCACTGAGGGCCGCAGTGCCAGACTGGGAGGTGGTAAAGCTGAGGCAATCCACTACAGCAGTAATCATCTGTTGCTGCTCACAGTGAAGACTTGCTGCAGGTTTCTATTCGAAGTGATAACAGGGTTACTGCTGCTTGGCCAGCAGGTGGATTTCCTCAGTTTTTCCACCTCCCAGTCTGACTGCAGGGCCAGTTCTAGCCACAATGGGGCCCTGGGGTAAAAGTAAGCTGGGGCCCCCATGACTACCCCTCCAGTATAGTAGTCAGATGTGCCCCCAATGACCCTCTCCCAGGAGCATTACGAAGGCAGTGGTGACAGGCAGGCAGGGCCGGGCCGAGGCATAGGCTGGAGAGGCTCCAGCCTCAGGGCGCAGTGTAGGAGGGGGCACAGAATTCATTCAGCTGTCATTCCTAATTGTGTTTGAAGCAGAAAGAAATAAGAAAAGGGGATACATGGCAGTGACTGCAAGCCAGATAACTAGATACTAAGGTGTTGGGGAGGTTGTGGGCCCTGTGGCGCCTCTTAAGGTCCGTACACACGCCGGAGTAAAGGCAACGACGGGTCCGTTGTCACCTCCCGCTGGGTGGGCGTTCCAGCAAGGCTCCGCTGGGCGGATTGCTCAGAAACAGCCGTATCAGTCTGCAGACAGACTGTACACACGCCGGACTGTCGCTGGAACGCCCACCCAGCGGGAGGTGACGACGGAACCGTTGTTGCCTCCAGTCCGGCGTGTGTACGGACCTTTAGTCTAATAGCAATCAGTGTGTGATGGCTGGGGTGGCAGGGATGGAGGGGCGCACTTTGGTGTCTCAGCTTTGGGTGCTGGAGGACCTTGTCCCGGCTCTGCAGGCAGGCACTCACTTCCTTCAAGTTTCAGGCGCTGGAATCCTGTCTGTCTCCTTTGTAGTGTTGCTGTTCTGCACTTCCTGTTCCTCACAACAGGCACTAGAGCCCAAATGGAGAAGCAAGAAGTGCAGAGCAGCAACACTAAAGATAAGAAAATCAGCCCTACAACACCTGGAACTTGGAGGAAGCGAGCCTCTGTATTGCTGTGTGTGGAGGGGGGGAGGAATAATTTAGTGAGTTGGTCGCGGACACTTGGGGGCCCCAAGGGCAATTGCCTCCTTTGCCCATATGGTAGTGCCAGACCTGGCAGCATGGTGCAGTAGTGGTCAGTGCTCATGCCTAGCAGAGCTGGGTCGTCGGTTTGAATCCCAGCTAGGGCACTATCTGCAAGGAGTTTGTATGTTCTCCCTGTGTCTGTGTGGGTTTCCTCTGGGAACTCGGGTTTCCTCCCACATCCCAAAAACATACAGATAAGTTAACTGGCTTCCCCCTTAAATTGGCCCTAGACCAGCGTTAGGCAAACTACAGCCAACAGGCGGCCGGATTCCCCTCCTCCCTTCCTGCAAAGCAGCGAGCGGGCACCGGGGATTTGAAACGTGTCTCGCTCACCGATGTCCTGCGTCGCGTCTCCAAGGCAACAAGACGTCACATTATGAGCGTGTAATACGCTGGTGCGTCCTGACGTCACAGGTTGGAAGTTTGCGGTCCTCACAATGCAGCCCGGGCCACGTAAAGTTTGCCCAGGCCTGCCCTAGACTACGTTACATACACTACACGATACATACATAGACATATAACTATGGTAGGGATTAGATTGTGAACTCCTCTGAGGGACAGTATAGCGATAAGACCATATACTCTGTACAGTGCTGCGGAAGATGTTGGCACTATATAAATACTAAATAACAATAATAAATAGAGGAAGATCCTGGCCAATCATCCGTCCTGTTCCAAGAGGAGGGGAGAGGCTGTTGAGGGGATATCCTGATAGTTGCATGTCTACGGCTCTGTGAAGGAGTAAGGGCCCGATTCCACTAGAGCGAATCTGCATGCGTTTCCTGCATGCAGATTTGCATAGACAATACAAGTGGATGGGCCTGTTTCCACTTGTATTGTCACTGGATTTAGGAGCGTATTTCTGTGCAGAAAAAATCTGCATGGTAGACCCCGCAGAATTCGCAAACCGCTATGAGATTCGCATACAATGTATTTAATAGGAAATTCGCATGCGTTTTCGTATGCGTTTTTGTATGCAAATTTTACTGCAAATTCGCAGGCGTTTTGCATAAAATCAATGTAAAAGCGCACAGGCACTGACATGGTTAAATTCGCATACTTACTAACATATGCGAAAACGCCCACGAATTCGCGGTAAAATTTGCATATGCGTGCAACTTCGCTTTGCGTTTTCCGTGACTAATTTGCACCGCACAAGTGGAAACGGGCCCTAATAGGAGATTATAGACAGCTGAATTCTCTCCCATCCTGCAGTGTGAAAGTGCTGCACTATCAGAGCAATTTCTGCCATTTGATGTAATGATATGTTTGGGCTGTGATGATCTGAAGTGACCTCTGCTGGTATTGAGCACCATTACGGTATAATTTACTCCTATGGAGCTACAACTGTGTTTCAGTACCATCAGCGTGTTTCCTGCTAAATCACACACTTTGCCGAGCGGCAGGAAACACAGGACCCAAACAGCGAACAAAGCACTACTGGTTTGAACAATCCAAAGTCAAAGGAACGTTTATTTTTGGCTATGGCGGCATTCCATGATCAGATGAGAGGACAGCAGGTAATGAAAGCGGAATTGCAGTCAGAATCAACGGTCTGCTCCAATATACTGTAGATTTGCCACAGTACTCGGGGTGCTTAAAGGACTTACGAGGCGAACTGGCCCCAAAAAGTGAAATACCTGTATGAAATATCAATGCACGGAGGGCGCCGGGCTGTGGGGTCGGGAACGGCCGGGGGAGGGGCACATTAAGATGCGGGGACCCGGCGGAACGGCACGGAGGGCGCGGACTGCGCCCTCCGTGCATTGATATTTCATACAGGTATTTAACTTTTTGGGGCCAGTTCGCCTCGTAAGTCCTTTAACAAAACTCCTGTTGAAGACAGTGCCTGAAATGGTTAGTTAGATTTCCATACACTATTCAATTATCACATGCTGGGAATACATGAGTTTTTCCGATTTACTTTCCGATCGTTTTTCTGATTGATTTCCATTCACTTCTATGAGAAAATAGATTCTCCCTTGTTTATACTGTATATACATTGCCTCAGCGCACTCGGGTTGTTATTGTTCGAGCAGGTGCAGATCGATTTTTCTTGATTCTGTTCAGTGACACCTCATTAAAGGGACTCCGAGCAGTGCAGAAACTATGGAAAGATGCATATCATGTTAAAGCTCTCTTTCTCCTCTTTCCGATGATATATAAACCGCTGCTCTAAGCCTTTTAGTTTTCGCTATTTTCGTGATTGAAATTGCCGCGGCCGCGATTTCAATCGCGAAAATAAAGAAAACTAAAAGGAGTAGGGCAATGATTTAGGTGTCGCCAGAAAGAGGAGAAAGAGAGCTTTAAAATGATATCCATCTTTCCATAGTTACATTGTATTACACAGGCCGACTTTTTCTGCTGAATGGAGCTGCTGACACTGGGGAAAGTGTCGTCCTGTGTAATACAAGTAACTATGGAAAGATGGATATCATTTTAAAGCTCTCTTTCTCCTCTTTCTGGCGACACCTAAATCGTCGCTCTACGCCTTTTAGTTTTCTTTATTTTCGTGATTGAAATCGCGGCCGTGGCAATTTCAATCGCAAAAATAGCGAAAACTAAAAGGCGTAGGGCAGTGGTTTATATATCATTGGAAAGAGGAGAAAGAGAGCTTTAAAATTATATGCATCTTTCCATAGTTTCTGCACTGCTCGGAGTCCCTTTAAGCATTGAAGGAGTCTCACAGGAGAAAGAATTCATAGCATGAGGTAATCCACATCCAAAATAAGAAAAAGGAAAAACAAACAAGTTGTATTAGTACTACTATAGGGATGGTCAAATACCTACTCATTGATACCCCTTACAGCTCTGCAGTTGCAGGGGTTACTTACTCCTCTGTAGTTAAGCCCCAAATAGAGGTGAGAATAGAAAAAAAATGCAACACCGTCATCTGTAACGCACAATGTCCCATATGCAATTAAAGGGCAACTGAAGTGAGAGAGAGATGGAGGCTGGCATATTTATTTCCTCTTAAGCAATACCAGTTGCCTGGCTATCCCGCTAACCCTTTGCCTCTAATACTTTTAGCCATAGACCCTGAACAAGCATGCAGCAGATCAGGTGTTTCTGGCATTATTGTCAGATCTGAAAGATTAGCTTCATGCTGGTTTCTGACATTATTCAGACACTACTGCAGCCAAATACAGGGTGGGCCATTTATATGGATACACCTTAATAAAATGGGAATGGATGGTGATATTAACTTCCTGTTTGTGGCACATTAGTATATGTGAGGGGGAAAACTTTTCAAGATGGGTGGTGACCATGGCGGCCATTTTGAAGTAGGCCATTTTAAATCCTACTTTTGTTTTTTCAATAGGAAGAGGGTCATGTGACACATCAAACTCATTGGGAATTTCACAAGAAAAACAATGGTGTGCTTGGTTTTAACGTAACTGTATTCTTTCATGAGTTATTTACAAGTTTCTTTCCACTTATAAAATGTCTTCCATGTGCTGCCCATTGTGTTGGATTGTCAATGCAACTCTCTTCTCCCACTCTTCACACACTGATAGCAACACCGCAGGAGAAATGCTAGCACAGACTTCCAGTATCCGTAGTTTCAGGTGCTGCACATCTTGTATCTTCACAGCATAGACAATTGCCTTCAGATGACCCCAAAGATAAAAGTCTAAAGGGGTCAGATCGGGAGACCTTGGGGGCAATTCAACTGGCCCTCGATTACCAATACACTTTCCAGGAAACTGTTCACCTAGGAATGCACGGACCTGACATCCATAATGTGGTGGTGCACCATCTTGCTGCAAAAACTCAGGGAACGTGCCAGCTTCAGTGAATAAAGAGGGAAACCCATCATGTAGCAATTTCACATATCCAGTGGCCACTATCTTTGTACCCCATATACCACACCATACCATAATTTTTTTTTGTTCCAACAGTCTTGGAGGGATCTATCCAATGTGGGTTAGTGTCAGACCAATAGCGGTGGTTTTGTTTGTTAACTTCACCATTCACATAAAAGTTTGCCTCATCACTAAACAAAATCTTCTGTGTAAACTGAGGGTCCTGTTCCAATTTTTGTTTTGCCCATCCTGCAAATTCACTGTGCCGATCTGGGTCATCCTCGTTGATATGCTGCAGTAACTGGAGTTTGTAAGTAGCTAATATCTGCCAAAGGGATGTTCGACTAATGCCACTCTCAAGTGACATGCGGCGAGTGCTACGCTGTGGGCTCTTGCTGAATGAAGCTAGGACAGCCACTGATGTTTCTTCCTTAGTGACAGATTTCATGTGTCCACATTTTGGCAAATCCAACACTGAACCAGTTTCACAGAACTTAGCAAGCAGTTTGCTAACTGTAGCATGGGAGATGGGTGGTCTTGTAGGGTGTCTTGCATTGAAATCTGCTGAAATGACCCGGTTACTGCGTTCACCAGACGTCAACACAATTTCTGTCCGCTCCTCACGTGTTAACTTCGGCGACATGTCAATGGCTGTAAACAAAGAGAAACTTGTAAATAACCCATGAAGGAATAAAGTTACATTAAAACTAAGCACACCATTGATTTTCTTGTGAAATTCCCAATAAGTTTGATGTCACATGACCCTCTTCCTATTGAAAACAAAAGTTGGATTCAAAATGGACGACTTCAAAATGGCCATCATGGTCACCACCCATCTTGAAAAGTGTTCCCCCTCACATATACTAATGTGCCACAAACAGGAAGTTAATATCACCAACCATTCCCATATTATTAAGGTGTATCCATATAAATGGCCCACCCTGTACTTACATAACAGATGTATTGCACTGTCCACGTTATGATTCCTGTGAATTTTATAAAGGAAAAGCAAAGAATCCTATTCTCTGCTGGAGAATAGGACAGTTTCCATCTTGGAAAAGTTTTGAAAAGCGCTCTAGTTGTGCACCAGCCCTTACTGAGACTTCTATGCACAGAGATCACCTGCCAGTACTAAAGATGTGGTCACCTGTTATAAATGTCAGAATGTATAAATCAGGGAGAGGAAAGATTTCACATTGGGCAAACTCTGACTAAATCATTTCTAAACGAATAGTGTAAAGTAAAATAAGTCAATTTTATCTATTACATTATTTTCACTAGAGTTCCTCTCTAAGTGTCGCAGACTTCCTACAGACCGTTCTTCTCTTATACATCAATAAGTCAGGCCATCTAAGGATGTGGCTAAGCGTTCCTTCTTAGCACCAATTCTTCTGTGTAATGAAACATCCTCTTGCAAGCAATGCAAATCCTGCTATAATGTATTGCTAACAAAATTGGAACCGACAAACAGTGGGGAAAAAAAATCTATATTTTCTATCCCAGAGAAAAAAAAATGGGTTGGATGACCTAACTTTTCAGCATTTCAGTAATTCAGCCACACAGTGATAGTATTACTATGCAACTTAGTATATTAGAGCAGTAGATAAAAAAATAATAATATATATATATATAATTTATTATTTGATACAATTATCAAGGTGGATTAGCCAATGTTGTGCATTTGGTCAGAGGAAGTTGTGACCCAGCTGGGTAGAAAAAAATCCAATCTTTGATATTTTAAGGATTTTATCTCTTTCTTCATGAAAATTGTTGGAAATATAATCTGTTTCTCATACTCTGAGCATTTTCTCTCTTTAGGCTGGTTTCACACTGGGGAGTTGCATTAAACACCCTCGCCCATATGCAATTAACTGTTTCTCCTGAGTTTTCCCCTGGGTGATATGTTGTCATCTTGCATTTAAAATAATTTTTCACTGCTTTGCAGTTGTAATAGTACCAAAAAATAGGTTAAAAAGTGCTATCAAAATTATTTTGAGCATTTTCCTGCTTGCTGGTTTAAAAAGTTAAAGGACAACTGAAGTTAGAATATATGGAGGCTGCTATATTTATTTCCTTTTATACAATACCAGTTGCCTGGCAGTCCTGCTGATCTACTGTATATTTTTGTTTAAATAATTTTTGTGCAAGATTAACATTAAGGCAGATTAAAACAAAGTTAGCTACTTACCTAAGAAGAGGGAAGCCAGTATGGATCCTCCAGAGACTTCCCTCATCCTCCTGGAGACCGCTGTGGCTGTTCTCCCTACCGTGTAGCTTCATGCTACTGCACAGGTGTGGCCTTACTGGCATGTAAGGACTACATGTGGACTACATTTCTAGATTAATACAGATGGCTTATAGCCACAGAATATGTTCTGGCAAATTAAACGTACCCATGCCTGTCATACATACCTTTAAGAGCAGAAATAGAAAGAACAAGGGTGCGCTCCTATGGTGCATTAACTTTATTTTCTGGTATCACGCATCAAACAATTGCACTTACATTGAATGTGTAAGTTTTACACATGTAGGGGGCCGCCAGCGAGTCTCTCCCACTTCCTGAGCCTGGCCAGGGCTTCAGGATCCGTATGCGATGTTGGGCTGGTGGACTGGGGAAAACCGCCGGCTCCTACTTTCGGCAAGCCGTCTATTCTTCACAACGCGTTCTTCAGTGAAATAAGATAGGTATCTAAGAGTTATGCGAATGCGAAAGAGGCCCATTCCCTTGGGAGAACATAAAAATCAGTATTGTTAGAAGTTATGTTCCTAATCCTGACCTCCATTGGTAGGTTCTTTTTAACTAATGCCAATAACTGGGGAATTGCAAATTCTTCCGTGGATTTCCAGTTTGAGGTTATAAGGTATAATCCTGCTAGAATTGTGTGGCAGATAATAGGTTGAACTTTTTTGGGTATGTTGTGGAAATCAAGCATTAACAATGCAAGTTGCGGATTCAGTTGAAAGTCTGGGAATAATAAAGATTTACTTAGCCTCTCCATGTTGTGCCATAGTGTAGCTACTAATGGACAGTCCCAAAACATGTGGAAATAAGTTCCCACATCTGTACCACATTTGCAGCATAAGGGCAAGGTATTTTTGGAATAAGATGACACTCTCCTGGGCGACAAATACCATCTGCATAACATTTTCCTCATCATTTCCCAGTGGGTATTACATTTAGAGAATTTAAGTGTTATAGCGCTTGCTGTGATCAAGTTGTCAGCAGAAATTTCTGTTGCTAAATCTTGAGACCAAGACCGGGCATATCTTTCAATAGGTGATATGGAACAACTTAAAGAAAATCTGTATTGTTAAAATCGCACAAAAGTAAACATACCAGTGCGTTAGGGGACATCTCCTATTACTCTCTGTCACATTTTCGCCGCTCCTCGCCGCATTAAAAGTGGTTAAAAACAGTTTTAACCACTTTACCCCCGCGCGTACGTATTTCTCCGCCCCTTTTTCCATCCTTTAACAACCAGGGACGGAGAAATACGTACTTTCCGCGTTCCCGACGCTGCCCGCGCTCCCGCTCGTAAACACGCCGCCCGCCGCTAGTAAACACGCCGCCGCCCGCTCGCCCAGAGATCAATGAACAGGAAAATCCATTCCCGTTCGTTGATCTAAGCCCCGCAATGATCCGCTGCTCTCCTATGGGCAGCGCGATCATTGTGAGAAAAAACTCACGTGTCCAGCCTCCTTATACTACCTCCAAGCTTCCGGAAGGAAGCTTGGAGGTCGCATTAAAACAAAAAGTTACTGTGGCCATCTTGTGGCCAAATAGTAAACTACACCCTACACATTTTTCACATACAAATAAATGACTTTTACACATAAAATTAACTCATTACCTCCCACACTCCCCATTTTTTTTTTTTTTTGTAATTAAAAAAAAATCAAAAAATGTACAATTAAAAAAAAAAACATAAATAGTTACCTTAGGGACTGAACTTTTTAAATATTTATGTCAAGAGGGTATAACACTGTTACTTTATAAACTATGGGCTTGTAATTAGGGATGGACGCAAAAATGAAAAAAATGCACCTTTATTTCCAAATAAAATATTGGCGCCAAACATTGTGATAGGGACATAATTTAAATGGTTTTATAACCGGGACAAAAGGGCAAATACATTTCATGGGTTTTAATTACAGTAGCATGCATTATTTAAAAACTATAATGGCCGAAAACTGAAAAATAATTATTTTTTTCCCCACATTTTTCCTATTTTCCCATTAAAACACATTTAGAAAAAAATAATTCTTGGCATAATGTCCCACCTAAAGAAAGCCTAATTGGTGGCGGAAAAAACAAGATATAGTTCATTTCATTGCGATAAGTAATGATAAAGTTATAGACGAATGAATGGAAGGAGCGCTGAAAGGTGAAAATTGCTCTGGTGCTCAGGGGGTAAAACCCCTCAGTGGTGAAGTGGTTAAAAAGTTTGTTTATAAACAAACAAAATGGCCACCAAAACAGGAAGTAGGTTGATGTACACAAGCAGGCTGTATACACCCTTCCTTTTGAATCTCAAGAGATCATTTGTGTGTTTCTTTCCCCCTGCAGCTATCTTCCACTGAAGTGTCAGGCTGTTTCTTACTGCAGAGTGCAGACAGCTCTACCCATATGTAATTCATCAGTATGTGAAAGCCCAGCCAGCTCAGAGGACGATTTATCCAGCTTGTAAAAGATAAGAGAGAAGAGAGAAGCTGCCCTAATCTAAATAATACACAGGCAGTGTGCAGAGAGGGGCCTGGAGGGAGGAGATGCATCACAGAACCACTACACTGAAGAACTTGGCAGCCTTCCAGACACAGGCTGACAAGTCTGACAAGAGAGAGATAAGTTGATTTATTACAGAGATGGTGATAGTAGAACGTGCTGCAGTAAGCCAGAACACATTAAAATAGCTTTTGGAACTTGTAGGATGATAAAAAAACAGGATGCAATTTTTGTTACGGAGTCTCTTTAAAAGTTCCTCATACCATATTGAAATACCCCCTTTAAAGTAACCCTTGTAATTCAGCATGGACAAGATGGAGGTGGTTATTTGAGGTAATGCCACATTTTAACCATGTAGGAAATTATATAGTCTGTGGCATGTGAACAGTTGATTCTGGGGTAAATGGTATTTCCCCATTAATTCTGCGAAAGATCTAATTTTATCCCCATCATACAGTGTGTTTAAGGAGTCTATGCCTGCTTCTTTCCATATATGGAGATCAAGATTAGAGACACAGCGTGTTAATGTAGCTAGGTTTATCCTGGGTATTGTAGGGTTCTTTTTGTCTGGAGGGCGTTTAATCATTTATTCCCAAGCTTTAAGGCCCGGTTCACATTAGCGGTGGCCCTCCGGAATCGCCGTGCCGGAGCCGCACCGCCTGCAGAACGGACGGAACGGACGCACGGCATAGCAATTAAAGCCTATGCGTCCGTTCACATGGGTCCGTTCTGCAGAACCGGAGCCGGACCGGATCCGGACTCCGGCCTCCGTTCCAACATGCGCTATTTTTTCATCCGGCCCCTCCGGCAGCCGTATCCGGGGCAGAGCCGGACTGCACCATCCGGCCAATACAAACAAATGGGAACCGGAGGCCGCACAACACACTGGCTGAGAAATCCGGATGTTCTACCCCACTTCCTATGCGGATTTTTGCGGCGATATTGGCTGGGGACACATGGGCAAGCATTTTGGAGTGGAGCAGCACAGCTGGATCCGGATCCGGAGATGTTGGCAGCATGTCGCAGGTGGAGGTGAGTGCTAAACAGCAGAGGGCCTGATTCCACAGGTCCCCCTTCTGCTGACCTCCCAGACCCCAACTTTTTTTTTGGTGTTTTACGTAACTTCTGCCAAACGGATCCGGATCGCATCCTGATGGACACCTGATGCAACCTGACCGGATCCGGATCGGATCCGGATCAGAACCGCAAGTGTGAACCGGGCCTTAGAGTTGCCACAATCCCAGGGTAAAGATTAGCGATAGGTGTTTTGTAACCTAGCAGCACTGCTTCTAGGAGATTTCTAAGATTGATCCCCAGACTATCATGGTTCCAGTTTCACCCATGGTTTATGAAGGGAGGTGTCCCACCACTGTTTCGACATATCAAGTGCTGAGGCATTGTAATATGACATGATGCATGGTAAACCCATACCCCCTTTCCGTTTTGGTAAACTCATAATACAGGAAGGTGTGCTTGCTTTTTTATTATGCCATATACATCAGTGAATGCATTTCTGTAGGCCTGCTAGGAAGGATTTACATAGTGGAATAATTAGATTTCTTAATAGGTATAAAATTTTAGGGAGTAAAAATAATTTGAAAGCAGCCATACGACCCGACCATGAAAGCCAATGCTTAGACAGCGACAAGCATTCGGATTTAAGAGAACTCAGCAGAGGTAGATAGTTAGCTTTAAATAGGTCGCAAGCCTTTGGGGTAATCTTAAGGTCCGTACACACGCCGGACTGGAGGCAACGACGGGTCCGTCGTCACCTCCCGCTGGGTGGGCGTTCCAATGACAGTCCGGCGTGTGTACGCACTGTCGGCGGACTGATACGGCTGCTTCTGAGCGATCCGCCGGGTGGATCGCTCAGAAGCAGCCGTATCAGTCCGCCGACAGTGCGTATACACGCCGGACTGTCGTTGGAACGCCCACCCAGCGGGAGGTGACGACGGACCCATCGTTGCCTCCAGTCCGGCGTGTGTACGGACCTTTAATCCCTAGATATGATACCCTGCCCAGGGGAATTGGAAGGTTTTAGCAAGACGCGATTGCAGAGTACTGGGAATGTTTAGACCTAAAATAAATTATTTATGTTGGTTCAATTTATAGAGAGAGGCTGTTGAAAAGTTATTTAGATCATCGATTAGATTAGGCAGAGAGATTTTTGGCTTTGTGATGATCAGCGCTACATCGTCAGCAAATGGGCTGATTAGGCGTGACGAGCCTTTAACCTTGACCTCTTATTTTTCTATAATTTATCCTATTGATGTGTACCAAATTCAGAGATATCTCAAACCCCACATCAACTATGTATTTGTACTTGTATTGCTGGATGTCATGAACGTCTTCTCACTGTAGAACTTCCCATGTGTGTAAATTCCCCAGTATTTGTTCTGTACTATGTACAGTGCTATGGAAGATGTTGGCGATATATAAATAAAAAATAGTTAATCAGGGCTAATAATACTATAACCAGCATGGAGGAGAATTTCCCCATGGTGGTGCTGTAATCCCTCACCTTTTCCAATGCAATGGATACCAAGAAAACTGGGTATGGAGGCTACCTTTGTAGTTTCTTTAAATTGCTACATGATTGGCTGTCAGGCTGATCGTCAAGTTACACTACAAATGAAATCCATAGTCATGTCCACTATTTCACAAACCTTTAAACAATCATCACTATGGTCTGATATAACTTAAGAAAAACATTAATAACAGACTCAGGGCAGGTTTTCTTCACTGATCTCCACCCCTGAAGATCCTTAGTACAGTAAATCAGCGCTTTAGAGTATTTGCACTGTTCTCCACCCAGTGACTACTCACTATGGACCAATTACAAAACTTTAGCAGTTCAGCGAAATGCCCTCTCTACTCCAAAGTCTGAAGCGTGTGAACTTTCTAGGAGAAAAAAAAAATCTCACTTTATAAAAGATTTAAAGTAAATGTAAAACACAATAGAAGAGAGCCGTCCCTGTCCTCTCCTGTACCCCTCATTCCAGCGCCATCACCCTCATTTAATTTGCCGCCTCGGGGGTCTTCAGAATCACTTGTGTGTGTGCTTCCGAAGACAGGCGGCTCCATACTGCGCATGTGCGAGTGCCGTGCAAGTGAGCTCACGCATGTGCAATGCGGGGCCACCCATCTTTAGAAGCAGTTGGGGACATAAATGCTTCCGAAGCCATCCAAGGGCTCATGGACGCGTCTTTGACTAAATGGTGGAGTACACACAACGGGGGGGACAACGCTGGAATGAGGAAGCAAGACAGGGAAGGCTCTGGATCCTATGCAGTCCATAGGTAACTATCTGGCTCTTTTTTTCATACTGTCTTTACATTTACTTTAATAGTAACTTTAAAGCCATCGTAAACGCTATGTTTTAACATTTGGATACAGAAAGTCAGGCATATAGTTACTGCTACAGTTTAAAGGAATACTATCAATTCACTTTTTTTTCTCAATTGACACAGAAATTGTTTGGGAAGTGCTGCTAAGTACTGGTGTATACATTTTAGTAGCAACTTCTTCGTTTACTGTTAGCAAAATACTTTCAATCTTTACTGACCCCAAAACTGACAGCTGACTGAGCCATGAGGAGAGGGGAAATTCCCCTCACACTTGATCAGTTAACTCTATGTGTAGCTCTGTGTGTGACAGAGAGAGACAGGACACAGGAGCTGCAGCTGTTGGGAGCTCTGTTTCTGACTGAAGTGTCTGAAGAGAGCAGAGGAAATTAACTAATTCTCACAGCTTTTCATACTGTTTTTGCTTTCAGAGTTTGATATGTTTGATATTTGCTTTCTGTAGTCTGATATGCAACTCTGGCTGTGCATTGAAGCAGACACCCCTTCTGCAATTGATTTGTCCCAATATAGCTAAATCCTACCCTCAATAAATTACAGCTTTTGCCTCTGATATTTAACATGAAAAGTAGGAAAATGTTTACACAGCTACTTAGACATTATTTGCACACTGTCATTTTAGAACACTTGGGTATCGATAGTATTCCTTTAACTAATGTCCAGGGAGAGAATTTCACCCATGTCATGTTGTCCTGGATACCACTGAAGTCAGGAAACCTAGAAAAATCTCCACTAGGACATAGGAAGCTACAATAACATGTTTAATTCATTGGAGAGTAGGCCTGGTTTACACTGCGACACAAAGCTCTCCACAACCTAGCTCCTTCCTATCTTAATCAACTTATTTCCAGATCCCATCCAACACGCAATCTCCGCTCTGCTAACGATATCCTTCTGTCTGCTTCCCTGATCACCTCTTCCCACTCCTGCTTGCAAGACTTCTCTCGATCCTCTCCCCTCCTCTGGGACACTCTCCCTCAACACATCCACCACACACTTACTATTTTTAGGTGTAATCTGAAAACTCACCTCTTCAGGCAAGCATACTCTCCTACCTAGGACATTGCCCACTAACCACCATTTCTACCACTCCACACAGCGCTTCCCTTTACCGACTGTCCTATACCTTAACATTTAGACTGTAAGGCCTTTTGGCCAGGACTCTCCTCCCTTTTGTCTCACAAAGCTGTGTAATAGGTGTACATACCTCCCACCCCTGTGTAAAATATGTAGTTAATTTGTTCACTGTATTAGCTGGTATACCCTCTTGTCTTGTATCAACTGTTGTATTGTATACTTTGTATTGTTATACCCTGTATGCTATTGTACAGTGCCACGGAAGATGCTGGCGCTATATAAATCAATAATAATAAATGCAGCGGACACGGTAAGCGCATCTGCTCAGGACGCGCTGGCATTAGTTCACATTACCGGATGTTTCTATCTGCTACATTTGCAGAGCCACCTATCATTGTAAGCACCTTTTGGAAACAAGTACTGATTTGAAGTATCCCTTGTTCGCCTTACAATCGTGCAGAAATGTGTCAACACTATATAAATTACACATACATTTTTTATATACATATATATATATATATATATATATATATATATATATATATATATATATATATATATTTTATATAAACTCAGGTTCTCAAAGAAAAACACAATGAATTTGATAACCCCCATGGAATTAAATGTATTACAATTTATGGAAATCCTAAGAAAACCTTAAAGAGAACCCGAGGTGGGTTTGAAGAATGTTATCTGCATACAGAGGCTGGATCTGCCTATACAGCCCAGCCTCTGTTGCTATCCCAAACCCCCCGAAGGTCCCCCTGCACTCTGCAATCCCTCATAAATCACAGTCAGTGCTGCTGACAAACAGCTTGTCAGAGCTGGCTGTGTTTATCTCTATAGTGTCAGTCTGCTGCTCTCCCCGCCTCCTGCAGAATTCCGGTCCCCGCCTGCCTCCCTTCCCTCCCCGCTGATTGGATGGAAGGGATGCGGGCAGGGACCTGAGCTCTGCAGGAGGCGGGGGAGCAGCCGAGACTGACACTACAGATGTAAACACAGCCGCACAGCACGGCTGTGATTTATGAGGGATTGCAGAGTGCAGGGGGACCTCAGGGGGGTTTGGGATAGCAACAGAGGCTGGGCTGTATAGGCAGATCCAGCCTCTGTATGCAGATAACATTCTTCAAACCCACCTCGGGTTCTCTTTAAAGTGGATCCGAGATGAACTTTTACTCATTAGTTAATTGTGTTCCTTTCATATTGTTTAAATTGTTATATTGTTTATAGGGCATTCCTCAAGCCAAACACTTTTTTGTTTTTGTTTTAATACTCTAATTCCCTATAAACTAAACAAGCCACGCCCACAGGTTTTCAGAGAGCCAAGGCACTTTCAGACAGTAGCAAGGGCTCATGGGAGCTCAGTCTGGGCAGGAGGAGGGGGAGGCATTACTAGCCAGAGATTTCAGAGGCAGAGGGGAGGAGGGGGGATTATGATATTTTGCTCAAGATACAGATAAGCCTGCCTCTGTGTAATGTTTACAAACATCATGGCTGCTGTCATTTTATCACAGGAAAAAATGATCATATTCTATTAAAGCTGTTTGCAGCTAAATTTGCTGTGTAAACTATCTAAACTTTAGATAAGATATATAGACAAGTTACTTGTTATAGTTTTTCATCTCAGATCCGCTTTAAGCTTTAAAGAGAACCAGAGATGAAGCAACCTCATGTATTTTACCTTATAAATCAGTGGGAACATGACAGTAAACACCTAATCTGCTCTTTGTTACATTGTTCTCTGTTTAATTTGCCTGTTATCACCTCTAAGATAAGAATCCCGACTAAGCAGTCGGTCTGGCTTTGCTACAGAATGATTATAGCTGAGACTGTGTTCTTTGCTGTCTTCAAGTCCAAGCCTGCCCCCTGCTGGCTTTGCTCAGGAATCATTATAGCTGAGTCATTATAGCAAAGCCAGAATCAATGCTCAGTCCGGGATTCTTATCTCAGCTAGATAACAGACACTTTTAGCAGTGAGGATGGAACAGAGAGCATGGTAAATGTTTTCTCTAATGTTCCCACTGATTTCTATGGTAAAATACACAAGGGTGCTTCGTCTCTGGTTCACTTTAACTAGGATTTACTTTTTCAGGGAGTACTGAAAGTGTTAAGCCTTGGTGTTTACTGTATAGGAAAAGCTGCCTTGGCAAAGCTCCTGCAGCCTATTCACAGTTGCTGCCAAGAACTAATTAGACACTTTCATCTGGCTTAACAAACACAGAGCAGTGAATTTCTTCAGCAAGTATATGTGGAATAAGGACTGTGTCTTTGTGTTCTGTGCATGAGTTCTGGATTAAGTTGGAGAATTTGATCATGGCTACCCAGGTGGTGCAGACAATGAAAAGGCTGTGTTAGGAAAGAACAAATTTGTCACAGAAGTCGTAGGCCGATTTATCTGCAAAACCTCTTAAAGCAATTGACACGTACAAATGACACTATTCACCGGGAGTATAAAAGATTACAAAATTTATTTAGTTCAATTTTACAAGGGGCACTTATCAAACTTGTACACAGTATGATTTCCAACAGAAGGAAAAAACCCCACTTCATTTTCTTCATAAATAAGCCTATTGCTACCAAACTGCAAATTTCTCACCTTGTATATATCCGGGATATATCAGAAAATTTGGACCTTAGGGATCTCCCTCTGTTATAAAATGAGTTTGGGCAGAACCATCTCATTACACTGACAATCCTTCATTATAACCTGCCATTCCCTACCCGGTATGAATTCTTAGAACCTTCATTATGCCACACCTACCCAGCTATGTAGAGGGTGTGTCCTTCTCCAGAGCACACCTCCAGCTAGCAGAGGAAGGATTTTGACAAAGTATAAACATGACAAACATGTCAACTTTATAGGCAACTGTCCACTATAATTTTGGATCTGTCATAAAGCAAAACTCTTTCAGGAGCCTCTAATGTAAATCTGTCATTAAAAGGTAACTTTATTGTAAATTTGGTGGAAAACTCATGACTCTGCTGCTTGAAGCTACAGGAAGACCAATGGTGGCCACATCTGTTTGAAGCTTCTCAAACTGCTATTTTAAGTTATGACAGATGCCTCTAAACAAAAAGTGGACCGCAATGCAGGGTGTTCCATGCTGCATTGTGTTTTTGTCACAATCCCCCCATATGCATCATTTCGGAGTGTGTATTGGGGAACAGGCTGCTAAATGGAGAGATCTGCTCTTTTTGGGAATAGATCAAACTGAGATTTTACATCATGCTTGGAACTTGGGCCAATCAAATTACAGCAGGAAGTGCATCAGATTGGCCCGATTTCAAGCTGCATGCAAGTTCAGTGAAATGAGCATGCAAGCCAGAATTATTAACCTTTCATTGACCAGAACTATTGCAGTATGTCAGTCTGTTCGCAATCATGATTTATTCCTCATGCAAATGTAATGGTCACTGCTTGAAGTTTTCCGCATTGGAATTACTGCTAGAAAGTGAGAAAATACATTTGAATAAACCTGTAACTTTGAAACAAACAAAACAAAATTTACATCAGTAAGTGGAAGCTTCTCAATCCTCCAGGACTCTCCTTATCTTCACGGCCGCACTCATCTGCATGTACGAGCGCGGCCGCACTGAGCAGGTGCAAAGTACAGCCCGCGTCGGCGCAGAAGCACGGGCCACTCGTGCATTTTTTTTTCTCCGCGCATGAGCAGCTCCATGCTATTGCACAGGCGCAAATGCACCGACGCCCGCACAGTGCGGCCACATCTGTATATGGAAGGGAGTGCTGCCACAATGGTAAAGGGGGGGGGGGGGTGCTGGAGGACTTAGGTAGGTAACTTTTTTTTTTTTTTTCAACGGTACAAGTTTACTTTAAACCCAGCAGCAATATCTTCTCACCGGCTCTGTTCCCGCTTCGCCTTTTTGCAATTTCTGATAGGGAGAATAGGAACCCCATAAAATTGCTGTGACTAGCAATGCAGATCTGGAACTCAAGCATAGAGACTCCCTGTGGGGATGACCAAGTGCCCCATACATTTATGGTATTCTGGGCCAAGGCAAGAGTGACACAAAAATGTTTTTCTGTCATTACAGTAGATTTGTTAAATGTCTCCTACATTTGAGTTGGGTGTCAGAGCTCCTGTTTGCACATGTTATGGGAGGGAGGAATAGCTACAATGGCAACCTAACTTCAGTCCAAACTGTGTGCGCTGGGTGGGGAACTAGGGTCACCCTAATCCCATCAGAATCCACTTTGTGTTTAAGACCCAATTAATCAAAACAAGAAATACCTTATTATGCATTTGAAGCACAAAATGAAATACCAATTCCAGTACCATTCTCAGCAACTCCAGTGGGACATTGTGAAGCACATCTTGAGTGTGGTTTTCATTTTTACATGAACATATTATTTAGTAATATTAGTAAACCATGAATGGCTGGCTGCTGTATGTGGATGGATTCTGCCTCACTCAGTTACGGTTTGTTCACACTATGGGCGTTTGCGTATTTTTTTTAAGCGCTGGCGATTTTAGAAATCGCCCTAAAAGCGCTTGTGCAATGATTCCCTATGAGAGCGTTCACATATGAGCGGTTTGATTCCGATCCGCTTCCAAAAGCGCTGCCTGTAGCATTTTCTGCGCACTTTGGCTCAATGGAAGGTACAGGGAAATCGCAAAGCGCTTTGTATAGTCATTTCCAGAGCGCTTTTAAGAATAAATGCATTGTATTTATTCTTTTCCGGGTCAAACAGTTCACTTCCTGACTGACTTCAGTAAGTGACAATCTCAATCGCTCATCAAACGTGCTTAGAAAAGCGCTTACACAAAATCGCTCAATGCTCAGAAAACGCCAGGAATCGCTCGAAAAAAATCACGCACAAAAACGATCAGCGCTTGCGACTTATAATGAGAACAAAGCCCAAGTTAGACTTCAGGAACGTTATTCTTTAGTGCCCCCATTGCTAGCCATGAGTTTCATGCTGAACCGAGAACCTGATAAACTGGAGACACATCATCAAGTAAGGGAATGTATCACAGTCAGAGACCATTACTGACAGTACGGGATTTATACTTTTTCTGCCCCTCGGTCAACTTTCTTTCATCTCCCCTTCCATGTGCAGATCACCCCTCCTATTTCTTGTGTAGCCCCCCTTTTCCATGTTTAACCTTCATGTACAGCAGCCCCCATTAGTTATATACAGACCCCATGAGCAGCAGCTCCCTATTTCCATGTGTTGCTCCTTACTTGCAGCCACTGTACTCCATTTACAACCTCTTCTGCCATACGAAGCAATCCCTCTTTCATTTACAGCCGCCCCCTAGCCACCTGCTGTGCAAGGCCTGGGCCTTTGTGGCCTTCCCAGAATCTGGCCCTGGTTACTGTAAACATGCGAATTAACTAGGGGAAAAAAATAATCAGGCAAGTCACCCTCTGTGATACTTAAATTAATTAGCTGGCAGTAAAGACACTTCTGTTCAAGATATAGATGCATTAATTAGCGTAATTAAAGTTTTTCTATGGATATAATTATGGCAAATAATCACTCTGGGCAAAATTAATGACCCCCCCCCAATTTACTCTCATTTATAAGTAAATATTATTCTGGACATGAACGACATTTTCCTGCACTTCTGTGACATCGAAAATATATATATACATATAAATAAGTTCCCATTTTATTATTTTCATAACCTTTTTTTTTTATGTGAACAAATTTCACATCAGCAGTAACTGGCTTTTTCTTTAAGAAGGCAGTGCAAAAAGTAATAATGATGTGCAAAATATAGTAATCAAACTTCACTGTCTTCATCTGTAGGTTGTGCCATGAAATAAGCTGGAAAATTCAGCTCGACACCACAGAACTTTTTCTTACCATCCATTAGCCTGGCTTTGGTCATCCAGCACTTCTGCTCATTAATGAACTACAAGTCCCAGCATGCCCTAGTCCTTGTAAATTCTTTATAGATCCGTGGACTCTTGAAACACCCATTCCACCGGTGGTAAAACTGCTCTTGTGACACAAAGAGCCCAACTGCAGCCAAAACTCACTAAACCCCCTGTCCGTATAATAACAACATAATTAACACTGTGCGGACATAATAATAATACGGAATGATCAGTTCCCTATAGAGTTACTAATCACAAGCTCTGCGGTTTTCTCATGCTGCTGTTATATTCCTTTCCCAGAGATGCAACAGCTTATACTCCTGCTGGACAGGTCCGGGAAACTGCCGTGTTCCAGAAGTAAAAATAGTGGGTCTTAAAAGTGGAAATAAACTCAAAATCTCTCCTCTCAGAAACCACTATACCTAAAGGAACATCATTACCACAATGTAACTTTGTGTTTTTAAAAACAACAGAAAGCTTTGAGGGTCTTGATTCAATTGCATATACAGTACTTGATTTGTGCACATCCGTGGCATGCTACTGATTATTTGATTTTGTTTATTTTTGCCTTCCTAGGTCATTTGACAAAACAATTGGAACCAGTTAGAAAACTAGATGAATTCGCACATTTTTTCACGGGCTTTCACCCCCATAGTGACCAGGCTACTTTTTATAATTCGGTGCTCTGCAGCGCTATACAAATAAGCACACAAATTAATTTTTCATTATTTTGTTGCCACCAACAATGCTTTCTGTTGGTGGCATCTGATCGCTGCTGCCACGTGGGTTTTTTTTTTTTTGTATTAATTAAAAAAAAATTTAAATGAAAAAGCTTACTTATAATGTATTCCTCCTACCGACAGCAAATCCCTGCGATCAACTCTCATAGGCATCAGCCTATGAGGGCAATTGCTTTCTCACAGTCTCCAGGGGACAACCAAGTGACAGGGCTGTCCCCAGTACAGCGCTGTGGTAATCGCAGCCCCGTACAATGTAAATAAATGGCAGTTTTATCCCCTAGCAGTCTGCCAGCAACGATCCGCTCTGTCACTCAAGCGGGGATGCAACCGCGGGCACGATTCCCACTAATCTCCTCCCCCAGGACTTGACGCCAATCGGAATTAGGCAATCCTGGGGGAGCCACTCTGCAGCCGCCGATTGGCGTTAGTAGTTAATGTTTTTGTTACACGTTTTTTATTTTTGAGTGGACTATTAATGGTGATTTAACGATACAATCTAGCTTATGTACTTTACTTATGTTTTCTGTTACTTATCCTTATTGTTCTTCCTTAGTAAAGGTTGTAGACTAAGTGTTTCTATTTCCACATACTTTATGTAGAATTGTATGGAAATCTAAACCCGCAAGCAATAAATTACTTTAAAACACAACACTTTGGATCCATATGTATGGTTTGACTTTATGTTAGTGCAGATTGTAAAATATTTTGTCACTATTATTGTTCATATTGAAATTTTGTTTTTCAATAAAAATTATTGAAATGAAAAACTAAACAAAAACAAATCCCCAACACTTTGCTGGTCACCCCAAAGTCATTAAGTATATTCCATATAATATTCGTGGGAAGTTGGTTTTCCAGCTGCATCAGTGTATAATTCTGTGTACAGAATTTACTGAATGTATTTCTGAATAAAAATGTATTTTTTATACAATATTCATTTGTAAATTATGAAGCAAATGTTTGCAGATTGTAAACGTTTTCCTCAGCCAGATTTACATTTGTAAATGCATCAGTGATGCTAGCATCTTTACTGGTGGCAAGGTGAATCACTGTGGGATTTTCTTTCTCCGCCTCTAAGGAAAGCAGGATCATCACATGATGGCTGGGCAGGGAGGGTGGAGTTACAGACTAATATATGGTAATATACAGCTATAAGAAGCATGTCAGATGCTGACTCCAGGATAATTAAGGTCAATCTCATTATTGAATATTTGCTTGAAGAACTGGGCGGACATGGCAGATTGTTCATTAATCACATACGATCACAACTGGTTCTGATATCGTGAATAGTTTAGATCCATTGATAGTGGATCAATTAAAAATCATCATTTTATTAAATCTGTAAAAAAAAAACAACAATCTTTCACTGAAATTTGCACCATTAACCACTTCACCACTGAGGGGTTTTACCCCCTGAGCACCAGAGCAATTTTCACCTTTCAGCGCTCCTTCCATTCATTCGTCTATAACTTTATCATTACTTATCGCAATGAAATGAACTATATCTTGTTTTTTCCGCCACCAATTAGGCTTTCTTTAGGTGGGACATTATGCCAAGAATAATTTTTTTCTAAATGTGTTTTAATGGGAAAATAGGAAAAATGTGGGGAAAAAAATAATTATTTTTCAGTTTTTGGCCATTATAGTTTTTAAATAATGCATGCTACTGTAATTAAAACCCATGAAATGTATTTGCCCTTTTGTCCCGGTTATAAAACCATTTAAATTATGTCCCTATCACAATGTTTGGCGCCAATATTTTATTTGGAAATAAAGGTGCATTTTTTTCATTTTTGCGTCCATCCCTAATTACAAGCCCATAGTTTATAAAGTAACAGTGTTATACCCTCTTGACATAAATATTTAAAAAGTTCAGTCCCTAAGGTAACTATTTATGTGTTTTTTTTAATTGTAAATGTTTTAATTTTTTTTTAATTACAAAAAAAAAAAAAAATGGGGAGTGTGGGAGGTAATGAGTTAATTTTATGTGTAAAAGTCATTTATTTGTATGTGAAAAATGTGTAGGGTGTAGTTTACTATTTGGCCACAAGATGGCCACAGTAACTTTTTGTTTTAATGCGACCTCCAAGCTTCCTTCCGGAAGCTTGGAGGAAGTATAAGGAGGCTGGACACGTGAGTTTTTTCTCACAATGATCGCGCTGCCCATAGGAGAGCAGCGGATCATTGCGGGGCTTAGATCAACGAACGGGAATGGATTTTCCCGTTCATTGATCTCTGGGCGAGCGGGCGGCGGCGTGTTTACTAGCGGCGGGCGGCGTGTTTACGAGCGGGAGCGCGGACAGCGTCGGGAACGCGGAAAGTACGTATTTCTCCGTCCCTGGTTGTTAAAGGATGGAAAAAGGGGCGGAGAAATACGTACGCGCGGGGGTAAAGTGGTTAATGGGCATCTTTACTCGGCATGTGGAGAAATCACCACTCCACAACCATTTTGAGATTGAAAGGACATGTTCAATATTCCGGCTATAATTTGACCAGATGTTAATTGGGAGTGTCCTTCTTTATGATATAATTAAAGTCTGATATTAGCTTGTGTGTGTGGTGTGTATGTATAGAAAGAGAGCAGGCGCAGCATGAAACCAGCGATGTGTATGTGTTGTTGTTTTAATGCTGCTTTTGAATGAGACAGTATAGCTGTCCTCACATCCTCACCAGTGTGACACTACAGCTGCTGTCTGGCAATAGCCTGCAGCCATTCATGAATCAGTGATGCCTCCTCACTGCAAAAACAGCTCTGCATACTCTTCGCCATCCAAAGTGTGGGAATATCAGCACTACCATCCATCTACTATCACTGCTCTATCAATGTGCTAAATAAATGCATTCTGATGTATTGCAACAGCTTTTAAAGAGACTGTATCCAAAAAAAAGTCCTTTGAGGGGTTCTTACCTGGGAAGGGGGAAGCCTCAGGGTCCCAATGAGGCTTCCCCCTCCCCTGTAGCTGTAGGCAATCCAGTGCTGGCTCCCCCGAAGTCTCCCGCAATCCTCCCTCAAGAAGGCTTGATATATTTATCTTCCCTGGCTCCAGTGGGTGGCGCTGTTGCAGTCAGTCGGGTCCGCTCTGACGTCTGCGCAGGAGAGCGGACCCGATTGGAATCAGCTACCATCTATTTCCGAGACCAGAGCAGCAACTGCGCCTGCGCTGGAGCCAGAAAGGTAAAGATTTACATGCTCGCCTTTCCGGACCCGCAGCGTGACCACCGTGGAAGAGGAGGACGGTAGGATCCAGAGGCTTCCCCCTCCCGAGGTGAGTACCACCCCCCAGGGGCATTTTTTTTAAAACAGATTCTCTTTAATGTTGCTACTCAATTGCTGCTGGTAGGTTCTTCACCATTCTACAGGAGCAGAAAAACAACAAAAAGTTTATTTTTACGATAGTAAACTTGGCTATACTTAAACTTTGGGTATAATAAGCTAAATGTCCAGGTCCCAGCCAAGCGTCATAAGTATACTGCTGTAACGCCTGGTGTAGTGAATTCAGATAAAACAGAACTTCAGTTATAGTGAACTTGTTATTTGGCCCCTGCAGTACTCTGTATCAGGCTATAGTGGAAACTTGGAGGGTGCATGCGTCACAGACCAATGGTCGGGCCAGCAGCCACTTGTCACCTGCTCATTATCTGCATACTACTCTGGACACCAGACAGTGCATGGGCTAAAGACCACAAGCTGCATCAACTGGTGAGACCTATGCTTCCTTTATAAGCTGCTGCCTGATTACTGAGAAAATTGCCCATCAGCTGTGACTTGCTTTTGTATGATTGCTATGCAAGTGCATTACTTGCTTGTGCATGACTGCAACGCTACAGCATCCTCCAGGCTGTACAGAAACGTGGAAAGAGGAGCACACTAGCACTACTGTACCTGCATTAACTGGTGAGACCTATGCATCATGTGTAAGCTGCTGTGTAATTATTGCATGCAAATCCCTGCACATTGAGCACTGTGCACTTTGATCTAGCTTAGAAGCTGCCTGGGCTCGCTTGCTGAACTAAGGAAACTGCCTATCATCTGCGACTTGCTTGTGCATGGTTGCTATACAATAGCTGGAGCTTAATTGATTGACTGTACTGTTTTTAAAACTTAGTGTGTTTTACTTAACCATTATTTGAGACACAGTATACTTTGTGTTTGACTATGACAATTCCTGATATTGTAAACTTCTGAAATAGCAAACTATTTGGCCTGGGACCTTGGAGTTTACTATCAAGGGACTGTACTGTAGGACCTTTAGAGCTTCAGTTAGGTCTTCACTGGAAATCTTGTTCCTGTTCTGAGGACAATTTTAGTTCTAACGTGAACCGTGCAGACCACTGATATAGGAGGAAAGGAATTCTTCCCAACAGGCACCCAGACAGCAGTAACAACCTGGTCAGAGCTTCTAGATTTTACCCCACTCTTTAAAGCCAAGCAAAGAGATTTGGCTGCAGCTGGGTATCTCCAATAAAAATGCAAATACTTATAAACCCGCTTAAGACAGGTGCTGAAACATAACACACCCACAGCATCACAGCCCTCGATTTCCACATCTGACCTCTGCTATGTAATATACATACTCTCATCCTGGTACACCGCTTGAAGATTGACCTTTAGAAATCCGTCCTTAAAATGTTCTTTGCATGCAGCACAAAACATACAGCAATATATGTTTTATTATTACATTATGGAGGGAAAGAAAAGTCCTCTCTAGTAAAAGGTGTTGTTATAGCTGATGTATATAAAATCTGAAAGAATCGCTTGGCTACCTTTGTACACGATAGACACCTCACCGCTCCGTGTCTCTGCCAGTAAAACCTCATATGATCTAAGCGTCTCAGGGACTGAGACTTGTTCGTTTCATAGTACCTGTTAAAATACAATTATTTCATCCTGGAAAATAACTATAGCTATATAAATGAAAGAATATGGTACTACTTACTTTAAGGCTTCTAGAATACAAACCATCTAAAATGGGAGTAAGTTTTTAGGGTGTTCTGTAGTTTTTATCACGCTAGACTGAGGCTTTTGTTTTTGAAAGTGATTTTGTGTACCAGTGACCGGTGGCGCTGTTTTTAGGAAACGGTTAAGGCATTTTGATCTTCGCCTAGGTGATTAACCTGTATTCAAAGTATGGCAAAGACACATAAGGAGTTCTATGGAGAGTGTCCGATGAAGTAAGACGGAGGACCCAGGAAATGAAAAAAATAATTTACAAAGCTCAGCTCTGCAAAGCAAAGTTCCTCAGACTGTCCACGTCTCTTCAGCAAAAGCTAAACAAGCCAAATCTCATAAAATCTCATCTTCTCGGCTTCGTGCCGGCCCGTCATTAGAAGGGGGAGGGGGGCTGACATCGCCGTGGAAAATAATTTAAAGTGAATTCAAAAAAATAAATATCTAAGTGCCAAGTCCAGCAAGCGCTTTTCTGCTCCACGAATGCAAGGACAGCTTCAGTCAATCCTGTTCCCACAAATGGTGAACCTGTCTATGTCAAGCAGGTCTTTGTTGGGGGATCTGTGTTTGAGCTCTGTGCCGTCCTGTGTAATGTCCTTCTCTTCACCATCTGGCGTGGTCAGGAACTGGTCGGAGGTACTCTGTACAAGCAGCGGTGCAGTGGAACTCTGATGCGTAGGCTGGCTTGTGACTGAAGTACTATGGGTGTCATCTGCAGGGATGTCTGCTGTAAAAGATAAAAAGGTCCTTATTTTAAATCCGGATGATTTAATTGAAGTAAGCACGAGTTGAACCTCAGCCAAAAAAAAAAAAAAAAAAAAAAAAAAACATACCTAGACAGAGGGAAGGCTCTGGATCCCCCAGAGGCTTCCTGTGCCCTCCTCACCCTACTGCTGCTGCCGAGGTGCCCTCCTGAAGATCTTAACTGTGCCCCTCTTCATGCACAAGCGCAGCCGTGCTGCACCCACATGAGTATGACCAGACACACCCATGCAGAGCTCAAGCAGCTCTAGCTTACTGCACAGGCGCATGTGTACTTACTTAGGTGCAGTATGGCCATTCTCGTGTATGAAAAGCATGGTCGCGTTTAAAAATCCCACAAGCCCTTGTCAGATTTCTTTCAGGGGTCCGTGTGCAGCAAAGGTGGAGGTCAGGAGGATGTGGGAAGCCTGTACAGGGTATGGAGGCATCCCTCGTCTGAGGTAAGTATCTAGTTTTATTAAATTACATTCACCTCGGGTACACTTTAAAAAGTTGTCAAGTTATAAGACTACACCTGTCATCA
Organism: Hyperolius riggenbachi; assembly: GCF_040937935.1. NCBI lineage: Eukaryota > Metazoa > Chordata > Amphibia > Anura > Hyperoliidae > Hyperolius > Hyperolius riggenbachi. Next base: position 103,801,815 of record NC_090646.1, on the reverse strand, counting down.
GGGTGCTTGTTTAAAGCCATAATTCTCCCTCTACGTTTTATCAAATCCATATCATAGTACATTTGCATTAATTAGTATGGCACAATGTTTTGTGGACTGCACTTTAGTACTTTTTGGAATAAATATTTAAAAAGTACCTGGCATGCTGGCTCCTGTAGCCTCTTTTCCTGTTGAGACAACAGTGTAATTTTACTGGACAGAATGCTATTCAGACTCATTCCCCAGCCTATCACCCACATGACAATCAAGGAATAGCTAAATGGGGGGCAGTAGCCAATCTCTTCCTGTCAGAAAAAGGCCAGACCACCTCCTTTCTGTGATCAGCACTACGGCTTCTGGAAAGATTCATAATGATGAGAATCAGCAGACATGCCAGCTGGTCATAAAGCATTAATCTCTTAGCAATGCAAGGAAAAGCTAGAGAACAAGAGAAGATCACTAGTTGGAGAACTAGAGCATGTCCACTGTATACTAATGGAAAAATTCCCTTTCCGCCTTTACCAACAAGTGCACTTGTACATGGAAAGGATTATGCAATATGAATACTAAGCATAGAGAACAATGCAGTTTAAATCAATCAATAAAAGGCGGTTCTAGAATGCTGACTGGTAAAGTAAAACTGGAGGTGCCTGCAAATACTGCATATGGTATGCTGACCATAATTTTATGTTGTAAGCCAAGAGACTGATGGCCCTTTCAATCCAGTAAAATGATTGCATCTATTCAAAATCAAACTTATCCTTAGGATTGGTAAAGAAAAAGAGAAACAAAATGCAGGTACGCCAGTCTAACAAAGAAGACAGGCAATTGCAGCACAGACAAAAGGGTTGTGCAGTAACACAGTGTGCTCTTGGTGCTGATGACAACAAATGGATGCTCACTGAAGAAGATGCAGAACACTCCCAACACTGGAGAACACTTTCAAACTTTATTTAGCGAAAAGCACTTAAATGGATACATTCACCGATGTATGTGGAACAAACCAGATCCCGAAAGCTGTGAAGGTGGTGTTGATGGGGAGGATAAGGCCTGACGACCATTTTACGCTACTGCGTGTTCTCAATGGTGCCAAACGCCGGAGCGTGAAATGGTCATCAGGCCTTATCCTCCCCATCAACACCACCCCACAGCCTCCAGGATTGGGTTTTTGCCAGTTATGTTTGTGAACTTATCAATGTAAGTGCTTTTCACCAAATAAAGTTTGAAAGTGTTCAGCAGTTCCGGGAGTATTCTGCATCTTCTTCAGTAAGCATCCTTACATAGGGTTGCAACATACTCTTCTCCTGTTCAATTTGTTCTCAGTATTTATCTTTACCTGCTAAACAACAAACACAACAAATGTACTGAAGGCTTACTCTATATACACAATTTACAAATGTATGTATACTTTTCCTTGAAAAATTCCAATAAAAATTTTGAAGTTGTAAAAACAAATGGTTGCAACAAGAGGGACAGTGGCTGGATAGAAACTGCTGTATAGTCAGGAGCTTTAGACATGCTGCATGTGGTGGCTGCATTCAGTGGGCTGGTTGGGAACTCAGACGCTCAGAACTTGCTAGTTGACCTCAGGGTACATATAAAGATCTGTGGCTGAATCCGTGCAGTCGCTTACCTTGGTTTTTGGATTTGTTTGGCGCTTTCCTGGGAGTTTTCCCTGGAGTAGCTGTGGGAGGTGGCTGGAACAGCTTGTCTTCCATTTTGGCCTCCTTTACATACTGGCAGGACTTTCCAAGCAATACAATGCTATTCAGGACTTTCAGCGTTATCAGCCTGGGTAAAGGCAAATATAGATCAGCAAAAGCAGCATCGGATTCACATCAAACTGCACATTAGTAGAAATGTAAGGAAGCTTCCAATGCTGAACTATGCACAAAAACGGTGACTTTCCTGGCTATGAAATCTCTAGTCATTCACCAGAACAGGTATGCAGATCAGGATAATCAGAGAAAAGTCCCAATACTTACACTGCAATGAATAATCTAGATTAAAAAGCCAAAAATCATAGAATGCAGCCTCTGCACAGCTCATGAACCTAAAGCAAAAGGGATATGGAGGCTGACATATTTATTTCCTTTTAGACAATGCATATTGCCTGGCTGTCCTGCTGATCCTGTGCCTCTAATACTTTTAGCCAGAACCTGAACAAGCATGCAGATCAGGAGCTCTGACTGGACTGGATTAGCTGCAAACTTGTTTCATGTGTTGTGATTCAGCCACTATTGTAGCCAAAGAGATCAGCAGGACTGCCAGGCAACTGGTATTGCTTAAAGGGAAATAAATATGGAAGCCTCGCTTTAGGGTTCCTTTGAAGCCACTCTAGACAGACATCTATATATACCTCAGAATTAGTATGCAGAATCCTATCTTCCTGTGTGTGGCAAACATGCGGATAAAAATCTGCTGTAAAAATATGATCACATGGCCAGATGCAGGGAAGTATATAGGTGGAGCATCCAACTTCCTAGTCCTAGCATCACTGGTTCCCTCACTCAAGGAGGATTATACAGCAGAACTGCGATAGCTACCTCTCCTGGTTCCAGCCACTGGGTCTCCTAACCTTGGCTGCTGCTTTCTCACATCATTCATCTTCGGAAGGTACTGCTATGCCTTCTGGGTCTCTTTACTGCGGGTATCAATCCAGCCTTCCAAAAAAGTTTGGGGGTTTTGCAGGCTACACAAATTAAAGTATGCAGTGCGGGAGCACCAGGGTCCCTCAGGGTAGCCCACCACCCTTTATGTATGCTGCAAGATAAAAGGAAATTCTTCCATACTGCTGGTTGAGCTCAGGTCATTTTCTTTTATCATCCAGCCATCCACCTAGATTGGCAGTAGGGGGTGAGACTAACAATGGCAAGCAAGGGACCAAGAAGCAACTGTGACAGAACCCATAAGTAAGGGAGGACATGTGAGTGGGCGGTAGCGAAAGTGAGGAAACTCATGGGGGGGGGGGGGGGAAGTACAGTGGCAGCAGGATGGCAGGATGGAGGATAAGATTGGAAGCAGCTCACGCTAAGCATTTAGCAGTAACAGAATAGTCTGCTGGCAGTGGGACTGGCGGGATATGGTGCAGGGAGTGAAGAAACCGACAGGACTAATGCGGAAATCGTGCACTAGTGGATCCTGCACTTGCCAGCTGACTCTCCGCTGTGTCTGTGCTGTGTTTCCATTTAAATAAGTTTTTTTCGGTGCAGAACATGCACATGAAAACAGTTAAGTCAGAGACAGCTATGACAGACTCTAAATGTATGACGAATACGATCACAAATGACTGCTTTAGCCAAGGAAAATCTTACGAGTGTGCACAGCTCATAAGTCTGGTCTCATTGTGTGAAAGCAAAATACTGTACGCGGGTCACAGCAGAAACTAGCAGGAGATCTGCCAAGCTGTTCATAAAAATGTGATAAAATATATGAACAGCAATCACAAAACCTGAGATGTTATTAGCTTCTAGTACATTTTGGATCTCAAAGGAGGCAATTTTCTAAATGAAAAATGCAGTAGAGCGCAATGAAGTTTCACGGTGTTCACTTCAAAAATCCAATTAGATGCAGCAAAATGCAAAAAATAGAGCAGGGCGTTTGACAGAAATTCTGGATCTTTACATCAAATCTTTGGTCATGATGTGGGAGGTAAAACATAGATGGGAAAAAACCCACCAGACAGTAAACAAATGACAAACAAACCAGCCAGCATAAACAGAACTTTACCTGGAAAATTATAATCAAACAAAAAATGTAAGTTGCATAAATTTGCAAATATGCCACATCACCTGCCAGCTTCAAGGCTGTTCTGCTGGCTTGTCTTAAAGTCTAAAGAACATATTAAATCTGCTATGCAAATATGTGTGCTAGTTTCTTAATGATTTCTGATTACTGGGATAAAGTTATGCACACCTGATGGGACTCATTTACAGAGAAGCTGAGAAAATGGAAATACTGTAGAAAATATAAATGGATCCAATTCAGTGAAAGCAGGCATTGCCACCTATAATGTATATTTGCAACAAGACAGGCTCTGTGTCATTAAAGGAATACGGAGGCCAAAAAGCAGTGAGAAACAGGATGCAGGAAATTTGGCCTTTGGTGCCCATATAAATATCGGCAATGGGGGGAAATGTGGGCTCTGTGCCCGCTCGCGATGCAAAATACATCTACTAACGCCGGGCCGGCAGGGCCGAGGCATAGGCTGAAGAGGCTCCAGCCTCAGGGCGCAGTGTAGGAGGGGGCGCACAATTCATTCAGCTGTCATTCCTAATTGTGTATGAAGCAGAAAGAAATAAGAAAAGGGGATACATGGCAGTGACTGCAAGCCAGATAACTAGATATTAAGGTGTTGGGGAGGTTGTGGGCCCTGTGGCCCTCTTAGTCTAATAGCAATCCGTGTGTGTCGGCTGGGGTAGGAGGGATGGAGGAGCGCACTTTGGTGTCTCAGCCTTGGGTGCTGGAGGACCTTGTCCCGGCTCTGCCAGGCCCCCAAATTTCCCCCCATTGCTGAGATTTCTATGGTTACGGTTAGCTTGGGGAGTAGATTTTTAGAATTTACAATGTAACAGTAGGATATCTGTATATTTACCGATATTCGAATGTCTTTTCTTGGCGCCTAAATTTCTGGCTACCCCTTTTTTATGTGCGCGGAAACAGGGGTTATATATAGGTGACGGCACGTTTGTAAACACTTATTGAGGTGCTGGTTCTGTCCCAAGAGGCTGTCTGCTAGTAAATCAGTCCAGTATAGGCCACGAATAGAGTAAGTTGTTGACCTTTGAATCAGATCTAATGGTGCTGTGCATGCGCAGTCCCAGTGCCTTCCCATGAACTGCTCAATGTGATGTGTGCACGTGCCAAGATCTCGAGAGTGTAGGGAGCATGGACAGAGCGAAGGCACCAAGACACAACGAATGTGAGGCACAACTCAATACGGTTCAAAGGTTGCCAACTGACTCTATTCACGGCCTATACTGGACAGATTTACAAGCAAATGGAGCCTCTCTGGAGAGAAGTGACATCTCAATAAGCATATACAAATGCACCGACACCTAAAAATGACCTGTTTCCCCTTGTTTTTTTGCCCCAGTGTCCCTTTAAACATTGCATGCGTTTTACACTCAGGATGACTAGATCTGTGGACTGGTAGAGGAGGTCCTCTTGTTAGGTCACAGAAGTCACCTGTAACATCTCTATTAGACTCTTCCTCCTGGTTCCCATTAAATATATGCACCCTTTTATTGTCTTAAAGAGAACCGAGGAGGATTTTGGGGGGGGGGGGGGGCGGGGGTGGGCAGGTGGGACACAGAGGCATGTTCTCTGCCTCGGGACATGTCTCTGTGTCCCCACACTCTCTGCTCCCAACACCGCTGCGCTATGGCCCCCCCTGAGATTAGCAACAATATTTGTTGCTATCTCGGAGGTAAACATGTGAAAGAGGGATTCCCTGTTCAAAAAGCCCGCCAGGGGCGTTCCTGCAGGTTTTCCAGAGCTGCCACTGGGCAGCTCTCTCTCCCTGGCTGCGCCCCCTGCCGCTCCCCCACCTCCCTGCACGCTGGGAGAGAGAATCAATCTCTCTTTCCAGTGTCGTGACCCAGTGCAGCACACAGGAGGGGCGGGGAGCGGCAGTTTTGGCGGCTACCTGACCCGCACAGCCTCCCGGATCAGGCAGCCTATTTTTTTTTTCTAATTTTATGAGCCCACCTCGGGCTCTCTTTGAGGCTACAAATTGCAAATGCAATGGTTTCTACCTCTGAATAGAGGCTGATTAAATTTTTTACAAAGTCCTAAAAGCGACCCAAGTGATGTTTTATTAAATTTCAATATATCCACCATCTCGTCACATATCAATTTTTTAAACATTTACAATTAACTTTTCAAATATATGTTTCCGGTTCTTACTTTTATACCTATGGACCTTCAGTGACACAAGTGTCACCCTGTATTACTACACTACAGAGATCAAACTGATAAGGTCATTTCCAATAACACTAAGTTATAAGATGTTTTCAATGTACCAAAGAAGAGAGTAGAGAGATGGTGATAGATGTGACAGGTCAGACCACTCAGGTTACCAGACCAGCGTTTACAGCAACATCACTTTTATTACATCTTCCAACCAACAGATATAGTAGTTCTTACAGCCTGACAGCAGTTTTCCATGCTATCAAAGGCAAAACACGTACCCATACAACACGTATGTGATGAATGAAGAGGGTAACATATATAAAAAAATATTTTAAAAAAGTGACACCGAGAGCCCAAAATAGTGTAGTATGTACTGGTAATTGGATGATGAAAATAGAGTATGAATTGTATACTCACAAACAAGGGTTACCTCCAAGGCAACCACTGTATAGGCAGGTGGGGAGATTGACCTGTCCCCACTCAGGATTAAGAAGTCGCTCTCTGTATATAGGAAAAATAGGGGTATACCCCTCCACCAGGGGTGGATACAAATACTGCGTAGTAAACAGAGGCACCAGAAGTTTAAAATAGATTAAAAAGGTTAAAAATGCTTGGAGGAACTTACCTCCTATAAGCAGACACAAAAAACGTCCATTTCAATAGATATACATTTATTAGTATACTCCAAAAAATTTTGTAATATATAGTCTGCGAAGCGGCTGTCTGGCTGTGCGCACTACTGTATCTATCTATTGGTTGGAGGATATAATAAAGGTGATATTGCGTTCAACGTTAATCTGGTGCCCAGAACTCCTCTGATCTAATATTGATGTCATATAAAATGTTTTCAGTAGTCGGAATGTTATTTTTCCATAAAAAAGTGTTTTCCTAATGTTAGAATCATTTGTGCCAGGTCCCACTGTAGCATACCTATAATTAAGCCGCCGGGAAATTTGGCCGCAGGGTAAAGCCGATAAATGGCTCACCCAGCTCCTGCAATAGTCCATGCAGTGTTAATTACTATTCCCCCTCCAGGTCGCCATGGACAGTGGGGAAAAGATGTAATTTAGCTGCCAGCTATTGCAGTCAGCCAAATTAGGCTCCTTTTATAGTAATCTGTGCTCCATCTTTTGACGGCAACCAAAATACCGTACTGTTCGAGTGCCGCTTTAGCTGTAATTCCCATTACGGACTATGGCGGCGCCGGCTGTGCTGAAATCTCTGATGTTGTTTTTACATGATTCGCCACTGTGTGCTGGCATTTTACCACACCGGAGTAAGCATATAAAATAAACATGCTCTCTAGCATAGCCCTTGCATTAGCACAGATACAGAGGATGTTCTGTGCAGTGCCAATATTATGTAAATGGAGCTCCATATGACACCTCACTGGCGGTTTTGCAGAATTGAATCAAACCAACAACTTCTGAAAAAGTACTAAGATCTTACCCAAGGTAAAAGAGCACCACACAGGTATACGCCAGGACTCCTTGCACCTTAACGGAGCTGGTCACCACTCTTATTAACTGTAAAGATAAACACGTTTTACAAGGAGTTTCACATTTTAGTTAATCTCTTAAGAATAATTAAAGCCACAAGATCAATTTTCATGTGTGTAGCATTGTGACTCTCCCACTGTGGTGTACTCACCAGTGACCCTCCCACTGTGGTGTACTCACCAGTGACCCTCCCACTGTGGTGTACTCACCAGTGACCCTCCCACTGTGGTGTACTCACCAGTGACCCTCCCACCGTGGTGTACTCGCCAGTGACTCTCCCCCCGTGGTGTACTCACCAGTGACCACTCCACCGTGGCAGTGTTCTCCCCAGGCTCTTTTAGCCGGGTGCTCCACCCAGGTAATTTTGGTGAGCACCCGGCTGTCATCAGCTCGCCTCCTTATTCTCTTCCTATGCTGTAAGCAGAGTTGTGCCAACCATGCATTCCCCCTGTCGCGCCACACCTGGTAAAAAAGGCGGGGGGAGAACACTGCGTGGTGTACTCACCAGTGACTCCCCCGCCGGCGGGGAACTCACCAGTGACTCCCCCGCCGGCGGGGAACTCACCAGTGACTCTCCCGCCGGCGGGGAACTCACCAGTGACTCATCGTGGTGTACCCATTAGTGACTCTCCCACCGGAGGGGAACTCACCAGTGACTCTCCCACCGGAGGGGAACTCACCAGTGACTCTCCCACCGGCGGGGAACTCACCAGTGACTCTCCCACCGGCGGGGAACTCACCAGTGACTCTCCCACCGGCGGGGAACTCACCAGTGACTCTCCCACCGGCGGGGAACTCACCAGTGACTCTCCCACCGGCGGGGAACTCACCAGTGACTCTCCCACCGGCGGGGAACTCACCAGTGACTCTCCCACCGGCGGGGAACTCACCAGTGACTCTCCCACCGGCGGGGAACTCACCAGTGACTCTCCCACCGGCGGGGAACTCACCAGTGACTCTCCCACCGGCGGGGAACTCACCAGTGACTCTCCCACCGGCGGGGAACTCACCAGTGACTCTCCCACCAGAGGGGAACTCACCAGTGACTCTGCCACCAGAGGGGAACTCACCAGTGACTCATCGTGGTGTACCCATCAGTGACTCTCCCACCGGCGGGGAACTCACCAGTGACTCTCCCACCGGCAGGGAACTCACCAGTGACTCTCCCACCGGCGGGGAACTCACCAGTGACTCTCCCACCGGAGGGGAACTCACCAGTGACTCTCCCACCGGAGGGGAACTCACCAGTGACTCTCCCACCGGAGGGGAACTCACCAGTGACTCTCCCACCGGAGGGGAACTCACCAGTGACTCTCCCACCGGAGGGGAACTCACCAGTGACTCTCCCACCGGAGGGGAACTCACCAGTGACTCTCCCACCGGAGGGGAACTCACCAGTGACTCTCCCACCGGAGGGGAACTCACCAGTGACTCTCCCACCGGAGGGGAACTCACCAGTGACTCTCCCACCGGAGGGGAACTCACCAGTGACTCTCCCACCAGAGGGGAACTCACCAGTGACTCTCCCACCAGAGGGGAACTCACCAGTGACTCTCCCACCAGAGGGGAACTCACCAGTGACTCTCCCACCAGAGGGGAACTCACCAGTGACTCTCCCACCAGAGGGGAACTCACCAGTGACTCTCCCACCAGAGGGGAACTCACCAGTGACTGTCCCACCAGAGGGGAACTCACCAGTGACTGTCCCACCAGAGGGGAACTCACCAGTGACTGTCCCACCAGAGGGGAACTCACCAGTGACTGTCCCACCAGAGGGGAACTCACCAGTGACTGTCCCACCAGAGGGGAACTCACCAGTGACTGTCCCACCAGAGGGGAACTCACCAGTGACTGTCCCACTGGAGGGGAACTCACCAGTGACTGTCCCACTGGAGGGGAACTCACCAGTGACTGTCCCACTGGAGAAAAACTCTCACCGTGGTGTACTCACCAGTGACTTTCCCACCTGGGTCTACTTGCCAGTGAACTCACCAGTGACTGTCCCACCAGAGGGGAACTCACCACTGAATCTCCCACTGGAGGAGAGCTCTCACCGTGGTGTACTCACCAGTGACTTTCCCACCTGGGTCTACTTGCCAGTGACTATCCCACCTGGGTCTACTCACCAGTGACACTCCCACCATGGTGTACTCACCAGTGACACTCCCAACTGTACTGTCACTAAATGAGATTAGCACTAGAATAGAAAGCAACACAGATGCTGTGTGCTCAGGCACAAACACACGGTCACCAGCGTTGTATAGTGGAAACATTTTTTCCTTGCCTCTGTTGCTGTTTTCTAGGATGTAAGGGCCTATTGCCACTTGAGTGGAATACACAGTATATATTCCAGCAATAGCATGCTGCTGCCATTCTTAAAGAGACACTGAAGCGAAAAAATATATATGATATAATGAATTGGTTGTGTACTATGAATAATTACTAGAAGATTAGCAGCAAAGAAAATATTCTCATATTTGTATTTTCAGGTATATAGTGTTTTTTCTAACATTGCATCACTCTATAATATGTGCAGATTACACAACACTCAGCATTCAAAATGAGTCTTTCAGAGCAGTCTGTGAAGTGATGACATCTCCTCTGCCAGAGGAAAAGTAAACAGTTCAATTACAGTTGAGATAATAAAAGTCAGATAACAGCCCTCTCCAGGACCAAGTTAGTCGGAGAGCTTAATAGCTTTTTTGCATAGAGATAACAACTGGAGTTTCTCAACTCTTCCTGTACTGGAAACAATTAGACTGATGTATCTGATCTTAATGGTTTTTTTCTTAGCTGTACTACACATACAAATCATAATATCATAATTTTTTTTTCGCTTCAGTGTCTCTTTAAGAGCATAAGGCATGTATTTCACACATCCAAATCTCTATCAACTCAGCTGCGGCTTCACAGCAGCACGGGTGTCGCATCCAATCCAGAAATGGACACGCCAACCAGTGGAAATAAGCCCTCAATCCAGTAACCAGGCAGACAGGTTTCATTATCTGGAAATGATAAAAAAGAGGCAGCACTCAACTAGCTGCAAAAGATGCTGTATTATGGAAACCAATACTACATGTTACGGACACGCCTTCATCGGATGTATAACCTTGTGTTATACACCTGATGAAGGCGTGTCCGTAACATGTACTGTTTGTTCCATAATACAGCATATTTTGCAGTTAGTTGAGTGCCGCCTCTTTTTTCATTTTTGGAATATACCTGGACTGTAGAGCAATCCGGTCGAGGCCAGGCACCGGTATATACCCAGTACAGGCGTATCTGGGTGCTGTTTGATTTTTCTACAAGATTTCATTATCTGGCCCTGGTAACCAGCATCCTCACCGGCTGCCACCTTTTATGCTGTTTTAACAAACAAGCCCGCTGTGCCCACATTAGACAAAAGACTTGACAGTATTCTAATGACTATAATCCAAGGCTTCATTAACTATTAATACAATTTTAGTTCCTAATTATTTCAGCAGACGCTAATTAGGTGTCCAATTTGATTATATGTAGAGACGTAATGCAAGTAGCCAGTATATGCCCGTAACTCTGCTGTGTAATTTGCCACAAGGAGTTGCAGAACTTGCAGTCTATGTCACTGCCAGAGATGTCTACTCCCATCTGGTCCTGTTACATCCCTCTCTTTTGGCTTTTGCTTACAGCACATTACATTTAAATTACATGCATGCTAATGACTGCTGCCCAGTCTGTGTGGAATGCAGCAGCTTTATACATTCATACTTACAAGCACAGCAAGTGGCAGAGGAATAAAGCCCATTCGCCTGGAGACAGAGTCGCTGTAATCTGTGTAAGCCTGGAAAACAGAGACATGCTCAATGCAGTATCCTTTCTGATGATATTTATCTTCTGGACATGTCATTTGCGTTTTATCTGATCATGATACAATTGGGTCACCTACAGCTTCTGCACCTCCATTTTCACACACAACACAAAGAAGTAATAAGTGAGTAAGTCAGGACCAGCTGAAGTGATGCTTGTTCGCTGGACCAATATTTTGGTGAACTTGGCACAAGATAAAAAAGTTTACCCTTTATGTCACAGGTGCCAAACACAAGGCCCACGGACAGAATGCGGCCTCATTGCCATTTTACGTGGCCCTCCAAAGCGTCAAATGTGCATCATTGTCAGCAGTAAAAGAACAGCAGCACACTGCCTTCCTGTGGAGAGGAGCACACTGGTGACAGTCTTTTTAACTAAAACATTGTCAGTTTGAGCCAGGGTGCAGCAATAACCCACGGGACGCGCCCCCACAACAAAATTAGCATGGAGCCCAATCCTAGGTTCCAAACCCCCAACCCCCCCAGCGGGTGGTAAACGACACATACCTCCGTCCCCCCCCCTGAAAACCATCTGCTCACTTTGCAGTGTAGCGGAGCAGTGTGATATTTCCTTGCTCCAGCTTTGCGTCTCTTGTTCTTCCTGGAAGTCGCACGCTTTGTGCCTCCATACCTCCTGCTTCCAGTCACTTGACCTCAGGAACCAGAAGTGTGCAACATAGAGCACGTGGCTGTCAGGAAGAGGTGACCCAAAGCAGAACTGGAGCTGCTAAATGTTAAACTGCTCCATTGAGCTACACTGCAGAAGGGGGAGGCGCTAAGTGGTTATGCCACTTAGTTTGAGACTCTTCAGTAAATTGTAACACTTCATAAAAATTGTCCCGCAACTTAGACTACCGTATGTTTTAGATTTTGGCCCCTTATGTGATTGAGTTTGACACCACTGCTTTATGTGGAAATTTCCCTCCCGTGCATGTTACTAAACCCTCAACCTACCCTAATACTAACCAAACCCCCTAACTCACGCTCACATCCCTCTTGCTCTATGGATATGGTTATCAAGCAGGCATCAAGTACACACACAAGCTCAATATAAAGTTCAGGTACCCACAGTAGATGACACTATGCCGAGGCCAAGAATCCACCATGTATACAGGTGCGCCTTCCCATCCTCCCACATCGCCAAGAGATCTGGCATGCCAGATCTATAGAGAGAGTGCCGCCCAAGTGACAAACTACCACTTTGTTCCACTCCTCACTCCACCCGCTGGATGCCGCTCCTTCATTTACTGCACCCTCTCCCTTCTTCCTCCCTACACAGCAACACTATACAGAACTGCGGCCACTCGGCAGGGACTTACATTTTTCTGGCGGCTGCTCACAAGTTCAAAGGCAAGGCTGGCTCTGTATTCGCTGTACACCTTCAGAAAGCAGAAAGAAAAAACAGGAAATATAATAAGCTAGATTTCTACACAGGGCTTCAAATATGACTTTTCTGGCTACTCCCAAACTCAAAGTACAAAGCTTAAAATATTTTAGAATGCATCAAAATGGCCCTTCATTTGAGGTGTTAGGGTAAGACTTTAGGCCCATACACACGTCGGATTTGCGCGGACGGGTCGTTTGAACGTTCCGTCGTTCGCACGTTTCCGCATGAAATCCGGCGTGTGTACAGACTATCGTTCGGGAGATAAGACTGGTTACCAACGATCCGCCGGGCGGATCGCTGGTAACCAGTCTTATCTCCCGAACGATAGTCTGTACACACGCCGGATTTCATGCGGAAACGTGCGAACGACGGAACGTTCAAACGACCCGTCGTTCGCGCAAATCCGACGTGTGTATGGGCCTTTTGCCTTACACCTTAGAAGGCTTTTCAGTGAAAATGTCTCAGTGCAACCTCCAAAAATGAAAGCATTCTTAACATAATGGGGGTAACTAACTAAAGTTTGAGGACAATGTAGAACACAAGTGATCAACTAAACCTGGACCTTACTTTGGCCATATCAGAACATCAAGGGTATTGTTGTAAGATTACTAAATTAGAAATTGGATGACTGCAGTGGCTCTTGCTGCTGGAAAGTGCATGTAACTGCAAGAGCACAAACATTTACGGTAATTTCAAAACCACTCTTTCATTAAAATGCTTTAATTCAAAAGTTCTTAAAAAAAAAAAAAAAACAACAAAAAACTTTACAACAGCTTGTGAACAGGCCAGAGGTCATAAAATGGGTCAATTATCACATGAAAGTAGGGAAGAGCCCCTCATACCCACGCTGCAATTTTTCAACCTATTTTTTCATGGTAACAATTTTTTTCGCCATATTGCGCAACATTTATTAAAAATTCAATAAACGATGCTTCATGATGTAGGCCACCTGCGGCGATAGTTTGTTTTTTAAATGTTGGATTATATAGCAAAGGATCGGTCCGATCCCCATTGAGAATCATGGTAATTTACTGTGACCGTGTGAACAATCATTTACACGATCGTTCATTTCCAACAATGCTAACGACACTAGCAAATCAACCAGATGGATCAGGGAAAGATGGCTCATTGGTGGAGATCCCCGATCCATCTCGCTGTGGGTACATAGTTTAAGACTGAAACATTGTGACAAGGGCGGCAGAGGAAACAGGAAGAAAGCAAAGCATACTGAAGAATGGTTTTCTACAATGACAGCTTAAAGCAAGATGCAGTCAGCCTCCTGCAGGGAGATGCCTCATGACATACAGTATAGACTTCAGTCCAGCAGCTGTCAGCTCAGCAGTATAGCAGTAAGCAAAGCTCCCAGGTCAAAGTATTAACACAGGCAACAAGGGACATAATTGCTGATCTCATTACACTGAAAAGTTACACGACAGAGGACACTGGGAGGTCTGATACGGCAAGTGTGTCATTGTATTTACTATTTGTACGTTAAATTGAAGGACATGAATACAAAGCACTAATCAGTCTACGTTCAGGTTTTTATAATTTGTATTGCTGCAGCATCTATTACGTTTATGTGTAGGTCCTGGCACAGATAAATATTACACTTTCCCAATCCAACACATTTCAACCATTGTGGTACATTGTGGTTGCAACAGACCGTTTAAAGAGTAACTCCAGTGAAAATAATGTAATAAGAAAAGTGCTTAATTTTTACAATAATCATGTATAAATGATTTAGTCAGTGTTTGCTCATTGTAAACTCTTTCCTCTCCCTGATTCACATTCTGACATTTATCACATGGTGACATTTTTACTGTTGGCAGGTGATGTCTGTGGAAGGAGATGCTGCTTGCTTTGTTGGCAGTTAGAAACAGCTGTTATTTCCCACAATGCAACAAGACTCCCACAGTGTGATGTCAGGACCTCAGAGCTGTGAGGCGCTGACATTACACCGTAGGAGGGGTTTCACCACAAAATCGGCCATACAGAGCCCCCTAATGATCAGTTTGTGAAAAGGAAAAGATTTCTCATGGGAAAGTGGGTATCAGCTACTGACTGGGATGAAGCTCAATTCTTGGTTACAGTCTCTCTTTAACACACTGTAATGTGGTGCGATTCAAAGTCTATGAACAGTCTACACAACGTCCCTTGCAGTGCGATGCCAGAAATTCAACTGTACCAATGCAAAACATGCAGTGCGTTGCTAAAATTGCACATGTTAACGTGCAAAACTGAAGCTGCTGTGAAAAAAAAAATGTTGCATACTCACCTATGGAGTGAAAAGGCTCTGGATTCTATAGAGCATTCCCTCTCCTCTCTCGGTGTCCTGGTTCCACTGCTGCCCGCCGTTTGAATTTGCTGCCTCCGGGATCACTTGTGTCTCCAAGTGCTCCCAAAGACAGGCTGCTCCGTACCGCACACGCGTGAGCTTGCACATGCATAGCAGTCATCTTCCAGAGCACACGGAAACTCGCGTGCCCCCTCCTGAAGGACACCAAAGGCGTATTCGACCATTTGGTCAAATATGTGGAACAGAGGTGACAGCGCTAGAACGAGAAGACCAAAGGGTGATGGAAGACTCTGCAGGATTTAGAGCAGGGGTCCCCAAATGTTTTGGGTCGAAGGCCAGGTCAACATACTTCAGACTGCTGGGGGGCCGGAGTATACACTTCAGCAGCACTTTAAAGGAAACCTGAACTGAAAATGAACAGTCAAAATAAACATGCACACGTCATACTTACCTCCTGTGTAGTCTACGCCTCAATCTCTTTCTCCTCTCCTGCGTCCTGTTTGTACACGGTAACCAATGGAATTCTCTGCCCTTTATTTTGAAAATGGCCGTCATCCCATAACAGCTTCCTGGTCAGCACACTGTTATACTGTATTATCACCCACTTGAGCGATAAGAAAACATGGACATTACATTGCTCATCAGTTGTCCTTTCAGTTATTACTAACAGCAACTGATATTTCAGTTCTGACAAAATCTTGTCAGAAATGGAAGGAATTGTTGTAAGAAGAAAATGGTGAGCTTTTGAGGGGAACGTAGGGTGAGGCAAGTATGTAAAATTCATTTGCAGATACATCATGTGTTTATTTTAAATAATTTTACTCGGTTCAGGTTCCCTTTAAAGAAGGTGCAGATTGGTCAGCCTGCGTTACATCACACGCCACCGCAAATGCTTCTGGTTGCATTATATGCATGTTATAGCTATACATAAATCTAAGGTATTTTTGCTCTAATAAATAAATAGTGTTTATACAAGAAAGAAAGCGGTTTATGGGTGTTTAATAGATAATTGGCATTTGAGAGATTAAATTCTTCTGCTCTATGATAAAATCTGTGGTATATGCCAGACCTCCATCAAACTAGGCCAGCAGAGAAAACCAATCCACCGGGGAACTGGCTAACTGAAGACATTCCTTAACCCTGTGAAGATGGGTGAACTCCTCAGAACACTGATATGCACATTCTTTAACCTAAGAGAAACAAGGCCTCTAACCTCTGCTAATAGGTGGAGGAGATAGGAGTACAAGACACTGTACAAACAACTAATGTATATTGGGATCTAACATCTGTGGGTAGGGAAATGAAGCACGCATGCAACCATTAAAGGAAAACCAATGAAAATTAACAGATGAGAAACCAACAACGCAGATCAGGTTTTTGTGTTTGGGCTGCTGATAACATTTCAGTTGACAGTTGCCAAATCTGTATTTGAATGATCAAAAGATCAAGTGACTGAATGAATCACTATGACTAGGTCCACCATAAAGGATACATGAGCCAAATAAGGAAAAATCAGATTTACATACCTGGGACTTCCTCCAACCCCTAGAATCCTATGTGTCCTTCACCACAACTCCACTCTCAGCCTGTCTCCTTGGGTCTCCCCGGTAGCGGCCACCGACCTGGCCAGGTTGGCAGCTTCTGATCATGTGGGCGGATGCAGCGCTCGTGGTCACGCTCCCACAGCCGGGAGCAGAGGATTCTACACAGGCGAACGCTACCGGCTACGTGCAGAAGCCGCCAATCTGGCCAAAGAAACTGGCTGAGAGCGGCGCTTTGGTGAGAGACACATAGGTTTCTAGGGGCTGGAGGAAGCCCAGGTAAGTAAATCTGATTCTACTTTAGTTGGCTTATGCATCTTTTAAAGTTAAAATACACAGTGGCCTTGAAGTCCTTTCCTGACTCGTGAGCAGCCACAATGCGCAGCCGCAGGTTCTCAATGAGCTCCTTTGTCTAAGCCATGACTGTCCACAGAACAACTGCAGAGAGCTGCTGTTTTTCACTTGCTGAGTTGATTAAGAAGTGGTTTCCCAATTAATCAGGGTAATTAGGATGCTTTAGAACAGCTTGGACTATTTGGAATGGTATAGAACTTTTGATTTACCCACAGACTGACAGTTTGTGAAGGGTATGAATAATTTTGGATTGGACACTTTTTGCTCAAATATAAATAAAAGCTGAGAAATGTTTCTCTCCCCCCCCCCCCCCCCCCACACACACACACACAATAATGCCTCTTGTACATTGTCTTATTATCTTTTGGGAGACATTGTCATTTCCCATCAAAAAATTACTTGCTGGTTTAAAGAAAGACTTAATTTTTACGCATGGAAGTGACAGCTTCTGCCTTGTGGTATCTTGTCAGGAAAATAGTAAACATCACTGATAAGCAAATTACTGTCATAAAAGTTTTCCTGGCAGAATATAACTTCCGAGAACAGAGGGAAATAGAAAAAGGTTAATAGTTTATGTTTTTACATTTAGGGACACTTAATAGGCTGCCACTCAGCAGAGCAACAAAACATTAATTCTACTTTGTAAATGTTTAAATATAAACTAAAACCATGGGATATCTAAAAAAAAAAGTCATTTTTAGGAGGAGGAGGATACAATTGTTTCTCATCAATGTATTTTCACCTTGGGTTTACTTTAAATATAATAATTAAATAACTTTTTTTATAGCAGTCATTTACAGTAGGTATTATTAATCTGGTGGATCATGTCACCTCGGGTACACGTTAACCCTAAACAATTCTCACCTTCTGTCTTCTTCAATTTCCGGAGTTTCAATTATACAGTAGCAGAACACAGGCACCAATATCACATACCCCATCACCAATAATCTAGTATGGCATTCTGGCTATATAACAACCGACTGCTGGCAGCTAATCTAGGCACCTACCTGCTGGCATCATGTCATTCACCTGCTGGTATCGTGTCACATAGTACACCAAAACTTCCATGCTGAAAAGAGGTGCTCCCATTTAACTATAATGGGGGCTATTCATAAAGCATTCCCGCATGCGGTAATGCTGAAAACAGCTAACTTTACCGAACACTTAGCAAAATGTCAATTCATAAAAGCTGTTACCGCATGAAAAGCTGACATTCCTGAGCAGTGAGGTAAATTACCGCCTTGTGCGGTGATTAACTCAACATGTTAGTTAATGTCAATTCATAAAGATTAGAGCAGGCGGTAATGACACAGAGAATACCGCCTGCTTGGAAGATGTGATAAGGGAGCAGATAAGAGCAAAGTTAATGGGGACAGATCTCCCAGGCAGCAGCAGCGAGAGCGGAACAAACAAGGCTTCCCTGAATACTCCAGGCTGTGTTTTTTAACCTCTTGAGTACCGATTTTCACATGTACCGTATTTTACATCAGAAAGCCTGCATGTGTAACATTTCTTGATGTTCTTGTAAGCTGTGGCAATTACACAGATTGTTTAGAAAGACTAATAGACAGATTCAGCACAGAATCAGGGCAAACAGAGGCAGTATAACAAAAAATGCACTTCTACAGGGAAGTTGGGGATGCCTATTTATTGCAACGCTGTCTTTGCAAGGAGAAATGTAACAACTCAAGCAGCTTCTCATGTTACCGCCAGCTTAGTTCGGAAAATCCCTGCATTTCTATCGCAGCTGTAAACATTTTAATGAATTAGCACACAAAAAAGTCTAAAAATACCGAATGCGGTATTTTCCCGACAAGAGTTTTTCCCCGCACAGCCTTTTATGATTTGACCCCATTTTAGAAAACAATTGACTGGAACAGGAATGCTCATTAGAAGGCCAGATATTTACTTTTTGTGCCCCTAGGCCAGGTATGTTGTGATGGACCACCTATTCCATGTGCAGTGCCCTCTTCGATGTGTACAATCCACATACAGCAGCCCTTTTCTTTCATGAACAGCTTCCTTGAGTGCCAATTTCCGTTTTTCATGTGTTGCTCCCCATTTTCAGCTTCCTCCTCCCCATGGGCTGCAGCCAACCAAGGCCCGGGCCTTTGTGGCCTTTCTAGAAATCTGGTCCTGCTCATTAGGCGTTCTCACACTCCTAAAATACTATTGGCCTCAGGTGAGTGACCCTACAAGTATTACAGCCAAGCATTACAGCTGCAACAAAAGTGGTTAATTTACAGCAGCTTCTATGTTTCCCTAATTACAGAGTTCCTGCAATGATTTCTAAGTAGCGGCCAACTACATTCCTTATTAGACACTTGGAGGATGAATTCTTTCTGCTGTTTTGACAGATTTCTTGATGCATCAGCAGTTCTGTCTAAATGGTTCCTTGAAAGGTCTGGATACTCCCACAGCTTAAGGATGTAATGTATTAAAATGACAACACTGAATGACTTAAGGTTTAATACTGTGAGAAAAATTACGTGTCTTCCCGTAATTCTATCCTGTATGTCACCCATGAGGACAAGAGAGTAGGAGCACTGAGCAATCATTTATACAGTACAGAGCCCAGCAGCTTAGCATGTCTGCAGAACTGTACACTAGGGGGCCCATTATAAAAAGAAGCAAAACCCTAAACCGCACCTTAGACGGTTATAACACAGTTTTACTGGTTTTAAAAGCTTTTCCTATTTATACAGCTTTATCCAATCTTCAAAACTATCCGCACGTTTCTGGCAATTGACAGGACTCATCCCCTCACTGCTGCCATACTAGACTTTAAAGTGAACCAAGCACCACTTTTAGCACCCAGGGCATCTCAATAGCATATTAACCACTTCAGCCCACAGGGTTGTTCATTTTTTGCATCTGAGAAACTTTCACCTCCCATTCATTTGCCAATAACTTTATCACTACTCATCACAATTAATTGATCTATATCTTGTTTTTTCCGCCACCAATTAGGCTTTCTTTGGGTGGTGCATTTTGCTAGGAATTATTTTATTCTAAATCCATTTTAACAGGAATATTAAGAAAGAAATGGAAAAAATTCATTATTTCTCAGTTTTTGGCCATTATAGTTTGAAATTAATACATGCTACCGTAATTAAAACCCATGCATTTTATTTGCCCATGTTTCCTGCTCATTACACCATTTAAATTATGTCCCTATCACAATGTATGTTATTTGGAAATAAAAGTACATTTTTTCAATTTGCGTCCATCACTATTTACAAGCCTATAATTTAAAAAATTATATTAACCACTTCACCACTGAGCGGTTTTACCCCTTGAGCACCAGAGCAATTTTCACCTTTCAGCGCTCCTTCCATTCGTCTATAACTTTATTATTACTTATCGCAATGAAATGATCTATATCTTGTTTTTTTTCGCCACCACTTAGGCTTTCTTTAGGTGGGACATTATGCCAAGAATTATTTTATTCTAAATGTGTTTTAATGGGAAAATAGGAAAAAATTTGGGAAACAAATCATTTTTCAGTTTTCGTCCATTATAGTTTTTAAATAATGCATGCTACTGTAATTAAAATCCATGAAATTTATTTGCCCATTTGTCCCGGTTATTACACCATTTAAATTATGTCCCTATCACAATGTTTGGCGCCAAAATTTTATTTGGAAATAAAGGTGCATTTTTGTCAGTTTTTCGTCCATCCCAAATTACAAGCCCATAGTTTATAAAGTAACAGTGTTGTACCCTCTTGACGTAAATATTCAGTCCCTAAGGTAACTATTTATGTATTTTTTTTATTGCAATTTTTTTTTTATTACAAAAAAAAAAAAAAAAAAATTGGGGGAGTGTGGGAGGTAATGAGTTAATGTTTAATGTAAAACTATGTATTTGTATATGAAAAATGCTTTTGGGTGTAGTTTTACTATTTGGCCACAAGATGGCCACAGTAACTTTTTGTAAATGCGTCCTGCAAGCGTACAGGAAGTACGCTTCCAGGAAGTTCAAGGAGCTTGGGAAACTTTTTTTTCACAAAGTCTGTGGGGCTGAGATCAACGAACGGGAACGGTTTTTCCCGTTCACTGATCTCCGTGCGAGAGGGCGGCGGCGTGCACGAGCGCACGGGTGCGCGGACAGTGGCGGATATCTACACCCCTGATGGTTAAAGGTTGTGCACAGGGGCGGAGATATCCGCACCTGCGGTGGTAAAGTGGTTTATATACTCCTTTGACATGCATATTTAAAACGTTCACATCCTTAGGTAACTATTTATGCTTTTTTTTTTTTTAAATGTATTAAAAATTGTATTTGGGTAATTTCTGGTGTGGGAGGTAAACAGCTAATTTTAAATGTAAAATAATGTATTTAAAAATGGATGTGGGTGTAGTTTTACTATTTGGCCACAAGATGGCCACAGTCAAAAAGTCCTGGGAGCGATTGATCTCGCTTCCAGGAACAAGAATGAGGACGGAAAACATTTTTTTTTACTCAGAAAGCCTCTGATAAAAGGCTGTTGGTTTTTCTGCGGGGGACTTTGATCAATGAATGGGATCTATGATCCTATTCATTGATCGCTGAGCTAACGGCCGGCGGGAGTAAGCGCAGCCTATCTGGACGAGAATGTTTGTAAAGCAGAGAGCAAACAAAGTCCTTCATCAGCAAGGGGGGGGGGGTGGAGATATTGCACACTATGGTTCAAAGAGTTTACAGAAACCACAGATGCTATCTTCACACCTTCCCCTGGATAAATAATGGGCAGCTAGAAGGGGAGGGAGGAACATGGCAGCTCTTCTAGCGATTAGAAAACTGCAGAAAAAAGTGGCGCTTGGTTCCCTTTAAGGTTCTGTGCAATATGTCTGATGAATAACCAATGACTGCAGGTGAGTGTGGGTGGTAGAGCAGTGCAATCATCCTCACCTCTGCAGACCAGTGATTGTGTGATAACAAAGGAACACCAGCATCTTCAAGAAATAAAGCCTGTACAGACACACCTACAAGGACTGTCACCTGGAAGGAATTGTGAACTGATACCCCAGGTGACAGTTCGTGGTCTAAGTTCTGTACAGACGAGTCACTGGTCTGCAGACTAGCAGAACATTCGGTTGTTAAAGGAGAACTGTAGTGAGAGGTATATGGAGGCTGCCATATTTATTTCCTTTTAAGCAATACCAGTTGCCTGGCTAACCTGCAGATCCTCTGCCTCTAATACTTTTAACCATAGACCCTAAACAAGCATGAAGCAGATCAGGTGTTTCTGACATTTTTTGTCAGATCTGACAAGATTAGCTGCATGCTTGTTTCTGGTGTGATTCACACTTCTGCAGGCAAATAGCTCAGCAGGGCTGCCGGGCAACTGGTATTGCTTAAAAGGAAATCAATATGGCAGCCTCCATATACCTCTCACTACAGTTCTCCTTTAAGGAGGGCCCATAGCAGAACGCAAGACAGAGCAGCATGGAGCGGACAAGGCGAGTAGAAGAACAGGGATGGCCTGCGCACAGACAAACCAGTTGGATCTCTTGCTGAGGCATATGGGGGGGGGGGGGGGGGAATTGGAAATGAGAGTAATGATATAGGCTTCAATTCATCAAAGGGTGTTCGATAACAAAATCCCAGTCCTTAAAATACCGCATTCGGTATTTTACACTTCACTGTGCTAATTCATCAATATTTTCACATGTGTGGTAGAGGTTCGTTAAGTTACCGAAGTACTACGGCTTCAGTTCATCAAAGGCTGTTCGATAACAGCAGAGTGGTGCAGAGCAGCTTGGAATGTCTGTGTTGTTACAAGCTGATAACAATAGAAGGCATCCAGACATCTCTTTACATGTAAACGTGTTATAGTTACTGTTACTTATACTGCCTCTGCTGCTCTGAATCTGTCCATCAGTGTTTCTTAACATTTTACTTATTTGCCACAACGTAGATAAACTTCCTGGAGACATTACAAATGCCATGCTTGGTGATTTCACCACTTGCATCTTTGCATATTCAAACAGGGACTCAAAGGGTTAAACGACCGAAGGACATCTGGGGATATCTTTTGTCCCGTTCTCTCTGCTCACTGCCTGGGGGGTCTGGAAGCTTGTGTGGAGAAGCCTGTGTGACCTATCAGCACCTATCAGCAGCACTTGCAGGAGAACAGGGGCTGTTTCTATTGGCTGCCTGCTCCTGTTAATCATGAAAACATTCACACAGAAGGCTTTGGAAGCCTGTAACCACAGAGGAGAGCTGGAGATAAACACGGAATGTGCTAGCGAATGTGGTAACCTTGATGAATTAACATTTACTGACATTTGCTGACATGTGTTGAGCACACGTCGATAATTTATCTCATTGCTCTGTCATTTCAGCTTCTCATTCGGTAACAGCTTTGATGAATTAACATTTTCTTAAGTGCTCCGTTAACTCAGCTGTTTTCAGCATTACCGAATACGGTAATGCTTGATGAATTGAAGCCATATAGTCCCATATACACCTTACCTACAATGCAAATTCTGAGAGGGTGGAGTAGGGCTTTAAAATGAACCAGAGTTGAAAATAAGCTGATGAGATAAAAAATTGTATTTATCCCCCTACACTTAATGATTTTTATAGATATCCCATTGCTTTATTTTATATTTAAACATTTTGTTTAAAAGTTTTAAAGTAGATTTATTGTCGCTTCTCAATGGCAGTTTACTAACTGTCCCAGAGTTAAAATACATAAACTGTTGACCTTTTTCTCTCTCCCCCTGCCCTCAGAAGTTCTATTCTGCCAGGAAAACTTGTATGTCTGTAATTTGCTTATCAGTGAGGTGTACTATATTCCCGACAAATTTAGAAACTGTCACTTGTATGCCTGAAAATTAACACTTTCAGGCAGCAAAATAAAAAAAGAAAAGCCTGGTTATTAATATGTTTTGTATTGTAGATACACATGCTTATCTCATGTCAAATGTCGCCTCGGGTATACTTTAAAGCAGGGGTCAGGAACCTTTATTGTCTGAGAGAGCCATAAACGCCACATTAAAATGTAATTCCGTGAGAGCCATACAAAGGGCTTGATTCAGTAAACTGTGCTAACCCAGTTAGCACGCCTAAAGACTTTGGGCGTGATAACTAGGGTGCTAACTGGGTTAGAACCGTTTACTAAATTCACATTGTGCGCAAAGTCCCACACTGAAAACTTTGTGTGCGCACAGCGCGGTGTGCACCAAACGTCGCATCGCGGTGCGACGAAAAGGGTGCACCCAATGCGCCTATAAGGTCGCATTGGGTGCGACTTTAACGTCACATGTTGCAACCTTCAGGTCGCACCCAATGCGACCTTATAGGCGCATCGGGAGCGCTGTTTTCGCGGTGCGTGCGTAAAGTTCTGCGCGCGGGACTTTGTGCGCGATGTAAATTTAGTAAACTGTGCTAACCCAGTTAGCACCCTAGTTATCATGCCCAAAGTCTTTAGATGTGAATTTATCATGCCTAAACTAACTTAAGGCGTGATATAGGGCTTTTCACAGGCGTTCTAACACTTAGCACGGTTTACTGAATCGAGCCCAATATGTTTCAAACTGGGACAATAGGGCTCACATCCCTGTTGCCATGGTGATGTGTATACAGTTGATCTGCCGGGCAACGGAAGTCTCAGACACGTCTTCAGCTTCTCTTGGGTTTCAGCAACATCAGCAATTTCCCTGAGTGCCAGACAGGAGAAATACAGACTAACAGCTTGTACAATGAGCTAGCTGACTTGGGGGTTGATTCACCTTGTAGGATGAGATCCCTGTACTTTGGCCCAATAGGCTGCTTGTCAAGTGACAGGCAGCTTATTGGGCCAATCAAAGTTCGGGGATGTCATTCTACAAAGTCACTGGACCTGCCAGGATCCAGGGTGGGATAATTGGAGCAGCAGTTAGTTTTGGGGGGAGTGCGAGTAAGTTAGTAGTGCATGCTACAGCAGTAGCGTGCACTACTTTGAAATTTTATTTGTACTGCCACACTAAGCTGTGTTGCTTGAGCAGTGTAGCTTAGTGAATCAATCCCTACTGATTTGTCTGTGAGCGAGATGTAGCCACTTTAAAGTTTAAAGGGAAGGTCAGAGGAAATTTAAAAAAAATAAATCCACTTACCTCGAGCTTCCTCCAGCCCCTGGCAGCCGACCTGTGCCCTCGCCACAGCTCCGGTGGCTCCCGGGCCCCTCCAGTGCAGATGCTGACCTCGCTAGGTCAGCATCTTCCTGCGTTCCAGTGTGCAGCTCACAGAGTCACACTGATGTCATCCGGGCTGTTCCAATCCGATTAAGTCAGTGCGACTCCGAGCTGCTCGCGCAGGCGCAGTTGGCATTTTGCGCCAGAAGGGACCCCGGACCACCAGAGTGAAGAGGAGCTGCGACGTGGGCACGGGACGGCTGGCAGGGGCTGGAGGAGGCCCCAGGTAAGTGGATTTTTTTTTTATTTATAAAGTCCTCGGATGTGTCCTTTGAAGGCTTTCGAAATGCATTTGATTCAATCATTTCAACAATTTACAAAAAAAAATGTTTTGCTATGTGACAGGCAGTTACAATCCAATTAAGGGGGTCAGTGCCTCCAATAATACTGCCCCCAATGTCATCTATAATAATTAAAAAAACAAACAAACAAAAAACATACAAGAAGGCAATGGGAAAAAGAATACATACATCTGCAGTGATATCATTAAATTTGGTAATAAAGGCATGTTTCACGACATCCACAGCAATCTCAGAAGCAATGACCATACACACATCAGGAAACAAGACCCAGAGGTGATCTGAAAAAAAGAAGAAACGTCACATCAGCTTCTTAACTCAGACTTCTAAACTTTTATTCCCCAAGACAGCAGTGGCCATAAACAGTGCTACCTCTTAAAGGGATTAAAGCAGCTTTCTTTTTCTGCAGTTTGTCCTGCTTTCTAAGGGCTCTTTCACACTAGAGCCCTTTTTCGCCGTTTTAACGCAAAGTCTATACTTTGCGCTAACCAAGGTAAAAGGAAAGTCCATAGACTTTCATTTTACCTTACACACCCGACGCTGCGTTTCGATGCGTTGCGGTACGACGCATCCCAGCGCATTTTATCGTCGGGAATCGGTGTTTCCCCTTTTGTGTTAACTACTACCGCCGCTACTCAGCGTCGCACCGCAGATTCCCAACGACACGCCGCAACGTGTGCAGGAGCCGTTCTCCTGCACGCTTTTAATGTGTAACCGGCCTTATGGCTGTAGGAGCTGCCCCTCCCCCCTTTCTTCTCTCTGCCCTTATTTATCTAAGGGAAGATATGCATGTAATCAAGTGCGACTCTTTAAACTGTTTGAAGTACAGTGTCAGCAATGCAGATCTGATATTTGACTGCATTTGCTGCATGCTTGTTTTAGGTGCGTGATTCAGACACTTGTGATGCATGAAAGATCAGTATGCCAGGAAACTGGTATTGTTCAAAAGTAAATGAATATGGCAGCCTCCATATCCCTCTCACTCCAGTTGTCCTATAGGGGAAGAATACATATTTATGAGGAGCAGGGCAACTGATTGAGCTGTGCAAACAGATTTGAAATACTGCTATTAGTCTCCATACACACAAGCATCCTGTGCTTATTCAGCTAAGCTGCTATACCAATACAGTCAGGTCTTCAGTTAGCCTGTTGGAGGGATCATCATGCATGAACTATAAGAGCGCAGCCATTACATTTTGGTCATGATACAATTATTTAGCTTGGCTATAATTACATTTGGCAAAATATACATCTTTGGACTGTTATCATTATGAAGGAAATCAATGAGATTCCACAGCATGCCACCATGGTCCAAAATCAAATAGAAATATTTTAGAATATCTTAAAGTGAACCTCCGGACTAAAAATCGACTCGGCAGCACTGAAAAGGCTTGGTGTTTCTTTAACAGTTTCACAACATCAGAACTTTGTTTCTCTTATACAAGCCTCATTTTTAGCTGCACAGAAGAAAACTGCCCGGGCTTTTTTCCCCTGATGCTGTGCAAAGCATGATGGGATTTCTGATGTTATTGTTATCGTTCTGCTGTTTTGGTGCAATTTTTTTTTTTTTTTACATTTTGAATTTGACATTTGAAGCCTAGCGTGTGCAGCTGGGAGGGGTAATCAGGACACAGGACAGTTGGAACTGTGTCTCCTGCTCCTTGTCACCTCCTTTCAACTAAAAAGATGGCAGCCCCCATGAATCACAAACAATTGCCTGTTCTTTTAAAACAGGGTGGGTAAGAGATTATATTACCTATCTATTCTAATTAACATAACTAATGTAACTTGATGACAGTATGTTTGTTTAGGCTGAAGTTCCCCTTTAAGCATCATTTTTTAATTTATTTACGTAAGTATTTATATAGAGCCGACATCTTCCGCAGTGCTGTACAGAGTATATTGTCTTGTCCCTAACTGTCCCTCAGAGGGGCTCACAATCTAATCCCTCCCATAGTCATATGTCTATGTATGTATCGTGTAGTGTATGTATCATAGTTTAGGGCCCATTTAGGGGGAAGCTAAGTAACTTATCTGTGTGTTTTTGGGATGTGGGAGGAAACCAGAGTGCCTGGAGAAAACCATGCAGACACGGGGAGAACATACAAACTCCTCGCAAATATTGACCTGGCTGGGATTCGAACCAGGGACCCAGCGCTGCAAGGTGGGAGCGCTAACCACTACGCCACCGTGCTGCTATGAACTACAGTTATAAATGTGTCAAGCTACTGGTCAACTGATATGTTAATGAAAAACAGAAGTTTGCCTTCTTAAAACGAAGTATTTAAAATTATTCAGATTGGAGTGAGCTCTGAGGTATCCTACAATGCATCACTGCTTAGTGTGCAAATCATCTCTTTGTTGTCCCTGATAGCTTAATACACCTCAAGAACTGCTGGAATGCAATGATGTGTCAGCTTGTTAATATGTACAGAGCCACACTAATCCAACATGCCTACAGTTTCGGACTGGTCGATTCTCCTCAGTGAATCGCATGGATTAATATTACTCTATAGGGCTGGAAACACCCAGAGTTACAGATTGCAGCATGTAAGCTCATGTGGAACCAGAACTCCTAGGAGTGTATAACAGGCTGAAAGAGACCAAAAAGCCTCCTGACTAAGATGCTACATAAAATAGAAGTTTGCCTTCTTAAAACAGAAGGTATTTGCGATTATTCAGGTTGGAGTGAGCATGAAATCTCCTACAATGCATCACTGCCGAATATGCAAATCATCCTTTGTTGTCCCTGATAGCTAAACACACCTCCAGAACCGTTAGAATGCAATGATGTGTTTGACTGTTTGTGATGCAGCTTGTTGACTGTATAATTTAATAGACTCATTTTGTATGATAACAGCATGCCTCATCAATTTCTTTTATTATCACAGCAAAGTTACAGTCATCTCTTGCATGGCTGTGCTATATATAAAGGTACCCATACACTGGTTAATATTTTGCCATCAATATCTGGCCGATTCCATCATTTGAAAGACCCGGGAGGAGCACAGAGATTTTCATGCTGAAATCTATTGAAGATCTGCGTTCAGTGTGTGGAGGGATCAGATAATGATGGGAGAGGGATCTATCTGTTGGCCATATTGACCAGTATATGGCTAGCATACATGTGGGTGGAACAGGACTTGGTGTATTTATCTGTTCTTATAACTTTATGTTAACGTTAGACTTTTTCCCAAACTTGTGCCACATCTGCCGATTTCAGCAGGGGCTTTGCATCCAACTCTTTCTCTACACTGAGCGTGAATGAATATCCCTGGGCTGAACAGAAACAGCGCACACAGCTAATTAGACTTTAAAAGCTAATGTCTAATGCCTGGCTGCACAGTCGTCAGGTAATTAATCAATAGTTTCTGAAGCTGATTAGCCCTGTGCAGAGTTCCCCTTCTGCCTGCTAGAATACAGCTTCCTACGGGGCAAAAGAATTACTGCCAAATTTTTAAGCTGTCTCTGCTATACCGTATTTTTCCATGACCATAAGACACTCTGTACCATAAGGCGCACCTAGGTTTAGAGGACAGGGTGGAAATAAAAAAAATAAAAATAAACCTGGTGTGTCTATGGTGCAGGGGCATCTTGTGGATCTTTACTCCTCAATTCCCCTAATTATTTCCCTCTTGTGTCCTCCTCAGTCCCCTTGTGTTCTTCTGTCCCTCTGTGCCTCTTCTGTCCTGTGTCTCTTCTACTCCCCAGAGTCTGTCCCCCAATGCCTCTTCTGTCCCCGTGTCCTCCATGTCCCCCGGTATATCTGTTGTCCCAGTGTCCTCTGTGTACCCCGGTGCCTCTTTTGTCCCCAGTTCCCCGCTTTCTCTTCTGTCCCTTGAGGCCTTGCTTGTCCCCATGTCCCCCGATGCCTCTTGTCGCTGGGGTCTTTCTTGTCCCCCGGTGCCTCTTTCATCCCCGTGTCCCAGGTGCCTCTCTTGTCCCTGTATCCCCCAGTGCCTCTTCAGACCATAACACGCACTGATTTTCGTCCACTTTATGGTCTGAAAAATACAATTCTCCCATTCCTGCCTTTATGCCTGGTACAAACCATGTAATTTCCCATGAAATTGACGGGTCTAATTGATAATTTCTGACAGGCCCGATCAGGTTTCCGATCAATTTTGTATAGAAATGATCGGAACCGCCGATCGAGCAAAATCTTTCATCCTATGCAATCGACTAAATCGATTAATTTGGGACGAAAAATTGACCAGGGCTCGTTTGACGCATCGAATTCTAGCAGATACGATCAAATAATTGACTTCGCCAGATACTGATGAAAAAAAAATCAACCAGTGTATGGACACCTTAAGACCTAAATAAATCTGACTACTTCCTGTACTCATTTCTGAGGATTTTATTTTAATAAAAAGTGAGTCTCTGATGAGTCACAGAACTTGGAGAAAACAGAGTTAGCTTTGCTGGTAAGCCGTGAGCTTAACACATTTATATAAAAGGAACGTATAAATCCCTAAAATGTCGTTTTTTTCAAAAGTTACTTTGATTTTAGGTTCAGTAAGTGCTGAAATATATCATCTACAAGAGAGATACAGACCTGGATTCCATGAGAACTGCTCCATGTTTCTCAGACACACAATCAGTAGTAGCACATAATTTGTGAACCTCTCTTTTATGTCTAGGGAAAGAAATATAAAACAGTTTAAAAGCTTGTAATAAAGCATACACATGTGAAGACAGAACGATGCAAGAATAACCATGTAATAAACTCTTGTTCACTTTAGGTAAATGACGCTTAAGACGTTTGCACTGTGAACTGTTGCCACCTGAAACAATCTTTTAAAGGGCTAGTGAAGGGGAAACTTGGCTGCCCTCCAACTTAACTATGGTCCCCCGCAGACTAGTCTTACCTGTCCCACCGGGCGTGCTACTATTAGTCCATTGCTCCATGTACTTGAAGACTGGGAGTGTATGGAGCCACAGACTGATAGAGGATAGTGCCCGGGACAGGTGAGACGCTACTCCGCCAAAGACTCTGTGGGAGACCACAGTTAAAGAGACTCCGTAACAAAAATTGCATCCTGTTTTTTATCATCCTACAAGTTCCAAAAGCTATTCTAATGTGTTCTGGCTAACTGCAGCACTTTATACTATCACTGTCTCTGTAATAAATCAATGTATCTTTCCCTTGTCAGACTTGTCAGCCTGTGTCTGGAAGGCTGCCAAGTTCTTCAGTGTTGTGGTTCTGCTATGAACCCCCCTCTCTGC
The DNA here is from genome assembly GCF_040937935.1 of Hyperolius riggenbachi. Taxonomy (NCBI): domain Eukaryota; kingdom Metazoa; phylum Chordata; class Amphibia; order Anura; family Hyperoliidae; genus Hyperolius; species Hyperolius riggenbachi. Next base: position 103,771,311 of record NC_090646.1, on the reverse strand, counting down.
ACACTGCCTGTGTATTATTTAGATTAGAGCAGCTTCTCTCTTCTCTCTTATCTTTTACAAGCTGGATAAATCATCCTCTGAGCTGGCTGAGCTTTCACATACTGAAGAATTACAGACAAGGGCAAAGCTGTTTGCAGGAAGGAAAAAGCAGCCTGAAACTTCAGTGCATGAGAACAGGGGGAAGAAACACACAAATGATCTCTTGAGATTCAAAAGGAAGGGTGTATACAGCCTGCTTGTGTATGAATGTATTTTCTATGTGTGGACATACTGTACATCAACCTACTTCCTGTTTTGGTGGCCATTTTGTTTGTTTACAAACAAACTTTTTAAAACTGTTTTTAACCACTTTTAATGCGGCGAGGAGCGGCGAAATTGTGACAGAGGGTAATAGGAGATGTCCCCTAACGCACTGGTATGTTTACTTTTGTGTGATTTTAACAATACAGATTCTCTTTAAGTTGGAGGGGTGTGACCTGGGGGGGGCCTGGCAGCCTACCTTGGGGGGAATTAGGCATCAAGAGGTCCCCTAATGTTGCTTTAGAAATTTAGAGGGAAGGGGGAGGGGGGAAGAGAAGAGTGTCAGGGACCTCCAAATCCCGACTCTGCTGCATTTTCAGCTATATAGAGAAGTGAGAGAAGCAAACAAAGGGAAGTGAGCTGCCAACACCTGCAGTGTACAGGCATGATTTTCTAGCATGACCTTGGCAGCTGCAACCAGTTAGGGTGCACTCAGTAAGCCCCCTTGGAGTGTTAGGGGGTATTGCCCAAGGACTCCATGCTAAATAGGTTCTTGCTATTACAGGACAACTGCAGTGAGAAAAATATGGAGGCTGCCATATTTATTTCCTTTTAAACAATACCAGTTGCATGGCACCCCTGCTGGTCTATTTGGCTGTAGTAGTGTCTGAATCACATCAAAAACAAGCATGCTCTGTTCAGGGTCTATGGCTAAACGTATTAGAGGCAGAGGACCAGCAGGACTGCCAGGCAACTGATATTGCTTAAAAAGAAATACATATGGCAGCCTCCATATCCATCTTACTTCAGTTGTCCTTTAAAGTGGACCTGAATTAAAAAATGTAATACAAAGTGCATACTGTAAAACATGAAATATTAAATAAAGGAATAACAGAATATTATTATTATTATTTAGTATTTATATAGCGCCGACATATTACGCAGCGCTGTACAGTGTATGTGTATGTATATATATATATATATATATATATATATATATATATATATATATATATATATATATATATATATATATATATATATATATATATATTTATTGTCACTAACTGTCCCTCAAAGGAGCTCACAATCTAATCCCTACCATTGCCATATGTCTATATTATGTAGTGTAAGTACTGTAGTCTAGGGGCAATTTTTTTGTAGGGGGATGCTCATTAGCTAGGAGAGTATACAGCTACACAAGCGTTTATCTCCCTGTGACACTGTGTGACTCTGAGCATTATCTTTTATATATATTATAAAAAAAGAAAGCTCCAGGAGAGGGGTTGAAGGGGAGTATGTGAATAATGCTGCAAGTTGTCCAGTGCACTGCTACATGAGTCATGTGTGTCTCCCTTTGGAACTCCCCTCCTTCCTTCCCTTTTAGGGAGCTCCTGCAGAGGCAGGCTTATCAGCTCCCAGCAGGACTAGCACTGCACCTGTCACAGGGGGGGGGGGGGGGGGGGGAGTGGTTAAACACACAAAGGAAAAGATGCCTCATTATTAAAACATTGTTTAAAAAGAACTTAGACACCCATAATTATAAATATCAATATGGGGGTAAATACCCCTTGGGGGTAAATGTTAAAAGTACTTCAACATCAGGTTTATGTTAAGGCAGAACTATACATTTGAACCCATCTCCGCTGGAATTGGCTCAAATATTTTCCACACTTAATCTCTTCTGAGCCTTCACAGCTAACCTTCCATTTCCTTATAGCATCAAACTGCACTCTATAAGGGCCTGTACACACTGCTGCGCTTGCACTGCGTTTTTAAAATCGCATGCGATTTTTAAATTGCGAAGTCTTCATGAGAACAGAAAAATCGCATTGCACCAGTGTGCACAGGTCTTCGCGATTTTCATGATTTTTCAACAGATCGGCCTCAATTTACTAAGCTTAACTCCTGTCTTTAATAACTCTTCTGAGCTGTTTTACAATTATCACCATGGTGATATAATTGTGATAACTGTAAAACAGCTCAGAAGAGTTATTAAAAACAGGAGGCTTAGTGAATTGAGGCCCTTGTGATTAAAAAACACATGCGATTTTAAAAGTGCAGTGCAAGCGCAGCAGTGTGCACAGGCCCTTAAAGTTACAAAAAACCTCTTAATGCTTAGAGGAATGTAAGCTGCGTGATTAGTCCTCATGCTGGTGGAGATAAGGCGTGATTGGTCCTCATGTTGGTGGAGATGAGGCGTGATTGGTCCTCATGCTGGTGGAGATGAGGCGTGATTGGTCCTCATGCTGGTGGAGATAAGGCGTGATTGGTCCTCATGCTGGTGGAGATAATGTGTGATTGGTCCTCATGCTGGTGGAGATGATTGGTCCTCGTGCTGGTGGAGATGAGGTGTGATTGGTCCTCATGCTGGTGGAGATGAGGCGTGATTGGTCCTCATGCTGGTGGAGATAAGGCGTGATTGGTCCTCATGCTGGTGGAGATAAGGCGTGATTGGTCCTCATGCTGGTGGAGATAAGGCGTGATTGGTCCTCATGCTGGTGGAGATGAGGAGTGATTGGTCCTCATGCTGGTGGAGATAATGTGCGATTGGTCCTCATGCTGGTGGAGATGAGGTGTGATTGGTCCTCATGCTGGTGGAGATGAGGCGTGATTGGTCCTCATGCTGGTGGAGATAATGCGTGATTAGTCCTCATGCTGGTAGAGATAATGCGTGATTGGTCCTCATGCTGGTGGAGATAATGCGTGACTGGTCCTCATGCTGGTGGATCTAAGGCGCGATTGGTCCTCATGCTGGTGGAGATAATGTGCGATTGGTCCTCATGCTGGTGGAGATGAGGCGTGATTGGTCCTCATGCTGGTGGAGATGAGACGTGATTGGTCCTCATGCTGGTGGAGATGAGGCGTGATTTGTCATCATGCTGGTGGAGATGAGGCGTGATTAGTCCTCATGCTGGTAGAGATAAGGCGTGATTGGTCCTCATGCTGGTGGAGATAAGGCGTGATTGGTCCTCATGCTGGTGGAGATAAGGCGTGATTGGTCCTCATGCTGGTGGAGATAAGGCGTCATTGGTCCTCATGCTAGTGGAGATTAGGCGTGATTGGTCCTCATGCTGGTGGGGATAAGGCGTGATTGGTCCTCATGCTGGTGGGGATAAGGCATGATTGGTCCTCATGCTGGTGGAGATAAGGCGTGATTGGTCCTCATGCTGGTGGGAGATAAGGCATGATTGGTCCTCATGCTGGTGGAGATAAGGCGTGATTGGTACTCATGCTTTTTTCGATTTTTTTTTACGTCCAGTAACAGTGAAAAAGTAAGGGACAATAGCCAAAATTGGTGGTCTGACTGCTATGAAAATATGACATATGTTTAGAGAACTAAACATGTCATACTTTCTACAGGACTCTTCCCTTGTATCTTTTGCCTATCCAAACTGCGGCTGAAACTCTAATTTCAAATAGTAGTTTTTCTTACCAGTTAAACAGAAATTAGAACTTACGTTAATGATCTATTTGCCTGTGCAAAGGAGGCGGAGGGAGGACTGAGAGGCGTGCGGGCCAGCCCAGCTGAATGACGTGAGGAGGAAGGAGGGGCTGGGTGGAGTGAGCCACCTCCGAGAATGAGAGCCTGCGGGCAGAGTCTGCTGCCCGCTCAGCTGAATAGGAAGCAGTTAGGGGGGAGAGGAGTGAGCGGCCTCCTTAATAGGCGTGTGGGCTGGTTCGCGCCCGCCCCCCCGCTGATGATGTAAGGCACTAGGCGGAGTAAGCCGCAGCCGAGAGAGAGAGAGAGAGAGAGAGAGAGAGAGAGAGAGAAAGAGAGAGAGAGAAAGAGAGAGACTGCTGCCTGCACACCCGATAGGCTGCAAGCTTTATGCAGAAACGGGGAGATATCGAGCTGTCGCTGCTGCGACTGACAGCTGCTGTGCAGCCGGTGCACGGAGCGCCGAGCTGTGCATAGTGGGACAAGTGACTGCTGGACTGGCTGCAGAGAGCAGAGGGGATACCTTAAAAATCGCTGCTTTGACGATCACGAAATCGTCATTTCCGTAATCGCGATTTCGATCCTCAAACGATAAATCGTTCAGGCCTACCTGGAAACTTTATAAGGGAGAGAGGTGGACACTGGACATTGAGGTTGGCACCCGACATAGTGCCATAGCTGGGATAAGAACCAGGGGCCCAGCGCTGCAAGGCAAAACTGCTAACCACGATTCCACCGTGCTGCCTTCTTCATTTCAGGAAAGCACTGAAATTATGTGATAAATCTCTATGCTGTACATTTCAACCACAGGAATCAAAATGCGCAAGTCGCACTTTATTCCACGGGAGAGAGAAAGGTGAAATGTGTCAAGATACGTAAATTCCAAGTTCAGACACAATTTTTTTTTAATATGCACTTAACATAACGTTGCTTTCTATGAAAGCTTTGGACAAAACTTCAGAGCCCTTTAAAACTTACCACATTGAGTGGCGCTGCGGTATTTTTCCCCTGCCGCAGCTTGTCACAGTGGCCATTAAAGTAAATAAGACATGACACGCTGCCTGCAGTGCAAAGGAAGTGTTCCGGATAACATACAACTGCCGTGGTAATCCCAGAACTGCATCAGAAGTCGCTTATTGTTTTTTTTTCAGGCACACTGTGGCTATAAAGCGCAATGTGACTTTTCAGCTGAGCTGCAACTGTTCCAAATTTCAACGCAATTTCAGCAAGTGTAGAAGAACTCAAAGTTTTTGAACGCTAAAGTAGGAGAATACCTGCTTGAGAAAACCATAACGCCTCATTTCTTCCATCACAATCTCCAGCTGCCTACTCCTTCCCCTTAAGCCACGGACTGCCAAAGACTCTGCTGAGACCCTGGGGAGCAACAGTTAAGCTGCTGGAAGATCTGGTGAGCCCCTTCTGAGCAGTGGAGCGGACACGACCAGCTTTGGCTATTTCCGCCTGAGCCAGATTGGGAAACGATACAGCATCTGTGCAGGATCACGGTAGGTAAATATTTACCTTGCCGGTTTTTGAGGGCTGCCAGCGCAGGATCCCGGAGGGTGAGGAAGATGGGGGAAGCTTCATCATTAGGATACAGATGCTTTTCCCTCCCGAACTAAGTACCCCCCCCCCCCCTTTTTACAGATTTTCTCTTAGGGCCCGTGTACACTTAAAGATTTTTTTTTTGTTACTTGCGTATTATCCATTCTACCAAATGTGACTGCCTGCTGTTTAATTGATATTTACTCTACTTTGGAAGTCGTATCTGTAGAAATACGAGCGTCTATGCATCTGCACCGTGCCCCGTGTCAGTGCGATGCACCATTCCTGAGGTAGGGGGTGTTTAATGAGTGGGGGGGGGGGGACGTCTACTCCTTGTAAGGTGATATTCCCACTTTACTGGAATCACTGTCCCCTTGCCCAATTGCTGGGCTGCATGCTCGATCATCGATTTGCTCAGACATATTTTTATTACAACTATGTCCACTTGGATAGATGGCATTGCACACCATGACCACTACTCGCTCACTTAGCTGCCTGGGCTTGGGGCTGGAGACTCAGATTGCCAGGTTACTGCTGCTGTCAGCCAGGTGCATTGGACACCTGGTCTTCAACACCCTGAAACTCAGGAATGGTGCACCCCACTGACGTGGGGTATAGTGCAAATGAAAGCCAAGATTCTCGGCTTTCCAACAATATGTAGACGTCCACAGGGGAGTAAATATCTTTTAAACAGGGGCCAGTCAAATTTGATAGATGAGACAATATGTAAGTACCCTTTTTAAAAAACAAAAACAAAAAAAACATTAAAAATTCAAGGAAAAAAAAACATAACAAATATTTTTGCCTAAACTACGGCTTTTAAAGTCTGATTGAAAATGAAAAGGCTCAGACACCAATAATAAGAACACTATCTACATGGAGATGGCTGCAGTGTTCAGCCTGTGAACCTCATAGTATACAGCGCTCTAGGCAATGAACCAGCTGCTCAGTGATGATCATAGCCGGCCACCAATGCACCAGATTGTTCAGAGTCAGCAGTCATGAAATGTGGACAGTGCCTTGAATGCTGACTGCGAGTTATCTGACAGGATGCACCATGTAAGCAGAGGAACCCGCAAGCTCTGAACTTCTCCACAGGCACAGGACAGCAGGATTTATTTAGTAACACAGAGCAGAAGGTGATGATGGACAAATTACTGATAGGAACTAAACCACTGCTTTCAGAAGGGCAGCTACATCTACAAAAATGAATGTTTCCAAGATTCAGTCATTATAAGAAATCACACTGCGCCTGCACTGCGTTACCAAAATGCATACTCAGACTATTGGTTTAAAGTCATGTACCATATTTTTGGGCGTATAAGAAGCTCCGGAATATAAGATGCACCTAGGTTTAAAGGGCAAAAACCAGGGGAAAAAAATATATATACTAAACCTGGTGCGTCCATGGTCATGGAGCATCTTGTAGATGTCATTGTCCTTCTGTGTCCCTTTCTGTCCCATGCCTTTCTTTGCTCCCTGTGTGCCCCTTTCTGTCCCCATGTTCTACTTTGCTCCTCCTGTGTGTCTCACTGTGTCCTCCTTTGCCCCGTGTGTCCCCTTCTATCCTCCGTGTCCTACTAGGTGTCTCACTGTGTCCTCCTTTGCCCCTTCTGTCCCCATGTGTCCTCCCCCTGTGTGTCCACCTTTGCCCCCTTATGTCCCCCCAGTGTCCTCCTCTGGACCCCATCTTCTCCTCCTTTGCCCACGTGTATCCTTTTGTCCCCGTGTCTTACTGCGATCCCTGTGTGTCCCTGAGTCCTCCTTTGTCCCATGTGTCCCATTCTGTTCCCAGGTCATTGTTTGGTCCCTGTGTCCCCTTCTGTTCCGGTGTGGTCCTCCGGTGTCCGCCCCCATACTCCCCGCCCCCATACTCCCCGCCCCATGTGCAAAAACAATTAGTGGCAGCGTCTCAACTCATCCAGTGATTCCAAGGCGAGCCTCTCACCTCCAGCGTTGCTCCTCTACTGTCGCCTTCTGCTGATCGCATCATCATTGGGGAGCTGCGCAGGAGAGAAGAGTTCTGCAATCGCTGGATGAGGTGAGCCGCGTTGCCGCGAACTGTATTTACACATGGGGAGTGGAGGAGACACAGGGGAGACATGCAGGGAGTCCCCGACATCGCAGCGAGTTGACTGTTTGTGTCGGCGAGCTTCGTAAGTCGAGGACTACCAGTATTTGAGATATAAGGCAAATTTTTTGGGGAGAAAAAGTGCAGTTTATATGCCAGAAAATACGGTACTCCAGACAGATTATAAGAACTCAACAGAGCCACATGATAGGAGTGCAAGAGTAGGAAACACTGAGATGGAAGTGGTGTGTGGGCAGTGCCACGTATCTTTTCACAAGGCCATCTATGTACAAACTACACTTTTGTGTATATTCCTGAATATCCCTGTAAAAGAACAGGTCTATTCCGGGATGTATAATTAAGCACCCTCAAATTTTTAAGCAACTTGTACCAGAATTGGGCATACATACTGGACAACTGGCTTCCCAGAATCTACCTGTTCTACCCTATCAACTATGAAGAACATCGATGTGTACACTTGTTGCATGTATAACCATTTAGTTCATAAAAATATAACCTTTTATCCTGTACATCAACTAGAGGAATTGGTCTTTTGCCTGCAATAATATTCAGGGTTAGTTCACATGGACTTCTGGTGGCGTCTCGCATGCAGAAAAGCATTTAGTGACTTTGGTGGATTTTAGCAGTGATTGTCGTTCCCCCCCCCCCCCCCCCCCCCCAACAGGAAGACACAGAATCACGGTGGTAAGTGACTCTGGAAGCAACCTGTTGCTTCCAGGGTCGCCTCAAAAGACGGGAAAATTAGGGATTTAAACACTGGGTTTGCACAAACGAGGGTACTGGCGCTGCCTATTTGAATGGGCAGTTAAATGCCGGCGGTAAATGAACCCCTTACAGAAAACCCAAAGGATCCTTACTTACACTTACTTCTTTGAATTATTCACAAAACAAATATAATTAGTTACCATGATTACAAAGCTAGACACATACCACTGTTTGACATCTGGAAGAGGTTATTCTTTTCAAACTTCTTGAAGACACTCCCCTTTATTTCTACAAACTGAAAAATTAAGAAGTACAGCAAATGAATAACAGCCCATTGCAACAGCTGTATCAGTCAAAAGTGTACAGTTGGGCAGGTTTCTGCAGAATACAGACTGAACTAGTAGACATTTGTTTTAATGAAACACAGGTTCCTTTTAAGAGAAAAAAAGAAATCCAGAGGATTCTCCTGTGGTAGATGGACGAGTCAGTAAGAGGTCCAAAATCATCAGATTAATAATACCAACTGTAAGTGACAGCAACATACAAAAAAGTAATTTACAGTGCATTTTCCTCTTGGGCAATTGTACATATTAAATATATGCATACTTTTTTTTGCAGTGGTAATTAGTAGTCATTTTTATTTTGTAGAAATAGGATTTTGCATAATACGCTAAACGCAAACTAAAAGTCCTTCACTTATAGCAATGGAAACATAGCATTACCTTCATAAAGTAGAAAACAATTTCAAGTAATGCATTGCTTTGGGATGGTGGGTGGAACCAGACAAATCACGAATACTGCCCATAAACAGGAATGAACTGCGTGGCTCCACTGTCCATCCTGAAGTGATGTATTATAAACAGTGTAAAAGTGACAACCTGATATTACCTCTTGTTTTAAGACAGTGATACTGCAATTTACATATTTATTTGATAATGGAGGAGACAGTCATAGCTGAGCAGGAAAATAGATCATGTTATGTATAAGGTAAAGCAGTAATTCAGCTGCGGTACATGACTGATCATAGCTTTGTACTACATTGTGGAGCATAAAGTTAGTGAGGGCGTGTGTGATATAAGATTTCTGCAGAAATATTGACCAATATCTAATGTTAGGAGGTGGTAGACCAGGTAAACTATCAATAACAGGAAGATAATGACTGCATATCTGTTCATTGCATGGTTCTGATCTCTGAAACAGGCCTGAAGAAGAAACTTAGTTTCAAAAGCTTGCAAAGAAATCTTGTACAGTTAGTCATTAAAGATATCACCTAAACAACTTTTGTTGTTCTGTCTTTGGACATAACTGTTCTACCAAACATCGTATGGTATATGGCCTGCACAAAAGCTTTTTAACCTTCCTGGCGTTCTATTAAGATCGCCACGGCGGCTGCGGGAGGTTTTTTTTTAAATTTAAAAAAAAAAACTGTTTCATGCAGCCAACTGAAAGTTGGCTGCATGAAAGCCCACTAGAGGGCGCTCCGGAAGCGTCATTCTGATCGCCTCCGGCGACCAGAATAAACAAGGAAGGCCGCAATGAGCAGCCTTCCTTGTTTTGCTTACATCGTCGCCATAGCGACGAGCGAAGTGACGTCATGGACGTCAGCCGACGTCCTGACGTCAGCCGCCTCCGATCCAGCCCTTAGCGCTGGCCGGAATTTTTGTTCCGGCTGCGCAGGGCTCGGGCGGCTGGGGGGACCCTCTTTTGCCGCTGCTCGCGGCGGATCGCCGCAGAGCGGCGGCGATCAGGCAGCACACGCGGCTGGCAAAGTGCCGGCTGCGTGTGCTGCTTTTTATTTAGCAAAAATCGGCCCAGCAGGGCCTGAGCGGCGACCTCCGGCGGTGATGGACAGATATATTCGTCCATACCGCTGAGGAGGTTAATATGAGGGAACCTATGATTAAAGGACAACTATCAAAGAAACCCATTAATAAAAAAAGAGATATTAGTAAAAGCCAGTGAGTGTAAAAACGTCCCATTAGCACACTGATGGCGACAGCCAGAAAGTCACTCTACCTGCACAGGGGAAGCCGCTCTGTGCGACGTGTCCTATTTACAGGTTCCGGAGTACCTTCGATAAGAAAGTTGTCCCAGGAGCATGAGACAACCAACCTGGTTTGGCCAGCAACAAGCCCTCTGTTGAAAGAAACTGACAGCACATGCACCTGCGATAATAGGCTCAATGGCTGTTCGCGGTTGCTATGCACAACTGTTGGCCAGTGGAGGTGGGAGGTTTTCTGCATAGACTAGAGGTGAGATAGCTCCTCTATGGACAGAATCTGCAGTTTCCCCCCATTTTTATTATAAAATATTCCCATCTTTATTAAAAGATGTCCTTTAAAGGGACCCTGAGCAGTGACTGAAATGAAAAGATTTCACTTACCTGCAGCTTTCTCCAGCCCACCCTTAGGCCGTGAGGTCCCCCGGCGTCCTTCTGGCTCCTCTCCATATGCCTCTGCTGGCTCGTTACCGGCGACACCCAGGCTGGGTGTCAGGCCGTCTCTTCCTGGATCCCCACGCCCGCCGCTACGTGTCATCACGGTGGCCAGAGTGACAGGTCTGCGCATTTTTGCGTTAGAAAACCGCACATGTGCAGACCTGTCACACTGGCTGCCGTGATGACGCCATGCGTGAGGAGCCAGGAAGGGCCGGCCCGACAACTGGCTCGGGTGTAGCCGGTAACGGGAGCCGGCGGAGGCAGACGGAGAGGAGCCAGGACGACGTCGGGAGACCTTGCGGCCTACGGTGGGCTGGAGAAAGCCCCAGGTAAGTGAAATCTTCTAATTTCAGTCACTGCTCAGGGTCCCTTTAACCATTTCGCATCCAGACCTTGTTTCCACTTATGGACCGGAGCAGTTTTGACAGTTTAGCTATGTCCCTATTTAATCATCAATAACTTTATCCCTACTTATGACACCTAAATGAAATATATATAGTTTTTTTTTTTCAAGAGGGAAAAAAACACGTTATTTCTCAGTTTTACCAATTCCCAGATTAAATATAAAAAGTGCTACTGTAGATAAAACACAAATTTTGTTCGGCTATTTCTACCATTTACCACAAACCTTAGATAATATTCCTGCCACAATTTATGGTGAGGATATTCAATTATGAAATAATGCTACAGTGTGTTTTTTTTTCACCATGAACCGTGGGAAAAAAATGTATTTTTAATGGTAAAAATCAATCTTGTTGGATTAGGGAGCATATATTCCCTTTCACCAATTAGAGCTGCATAAGATAGTGCCAGAGGTTTGCAGAGGAGCAAGCCCAATTGGGCACAGCACTGCTTTCGCTACAAGACGTATATCTACATCCTCATGTCTTAGATAAAGTCACAGGGGACGTAGATATAATGTAGTGGTGGATAAAGTGGTTAAGGCAGTATGGATATGTAGTAAAAAGCTGCACCAGAGACCTGGGATCAACCTCTGGACTAGGCACTGTGTGGAATTTGTATGTTCTTCCCATGTTATCAAGTTTTCATCAGGCAACCTGACTTCATAGCACATCGCTAAAATACACTGATAAGCTAGTCGGCTCACTCAAAAACTGTGGTTATGGACAAAGATCTATGGCAGTGAGAGTAGACTAGGACTATGGTGAATTATCTTGTGACATCCCCTGAGAAACACTCAGTGACATATTGAGTTCTCTCTGGCATCTATTTTTTTTCATAGGCTTTCTTTAAACCAGTCTTACACCTGAAAGTGGGATTATACTCCCAAAACTAAAATTTTGGAAACTACTCTTGGATACATAAACTATTTTAAAGCATCTCTTGTGTGTAAAAACAATTTTACTGCCTAGAGCTTTTTTTTATCTCTGGCTAATCGACAAATGTAATCATTGCCAGCCAGGAGACACTCTATGCCTGTGTCTTGATTCTGATCCATCCTCCCTACTTCTGCTGAATAGACACATTGGCTTGGCAACAGCTGTGTCATGTCAGCTGAAAAGGAGTGAAGACACCATGCGGAGATATTAATGTTGGCAATTATTACAATTGCTGAATAGCAAAGATAAGCAAGCCTGTACTGCTCTCTTTGTAATGAAAAAAAAAAAAAAAAACATTTTTACATACAGGGAATACTTTCAAATATTCTTTTAAGTACCTAAGAGTAGGTACTAAATTTTTAGTTTTGGTAGTGTAATGCCACTTTAAGCACTCTTTTTGAGCCTTTAAATTATTCTAAGCACTACTACAACTAAAACCTTGCTACATGGTGGATTTATTTTCTTTACTTGCGCATTCTTTTGACAGGGTTTACACATGTAAGTTTATACTATATGGATGTGTATATAGCATTGCTTTGATAACAAGTAAAAGCCACTTACATTGTTGGACATCATGATGGTGAGCAGGGACTTGTTGTGAGAGTTGAAGGCCACATTGAGTGTGGTGGCTTGCACAAGTATGAGAATGGCATGTAAAACTGGAGAAAGGCTAAGGAAAGTGTTCAACAATGCAGCCGCATGACACAAGACTTAGGACACATTTCATTGCGTTTAAGCGCTTGTGCTTTCCAGGGATGACACAAGGATTGAAAAAACCTAAAACGCAAAATAAACCCTCAAATATGTGTAGTGGCAATTTCTTAAATGGAATGCAATAGTACAAAAGCAACGTATGTATTTGTAGGCCTAAAAAACAGACTACATGAAAGAATTTCCGTATATACAGGTCCAGGGGCGCCTCTAGCCATTTTGTCACTCCAGGCGAGAAAATCTGTGGCGCCCCCAACCCCATGGCGCCCTTCCATGAAAATAATCGTAATGCAGCAGCGTTTCACCAGGAAATAATCATAATGCGGCAGCGTTTTTCATCAGAAAATTCACAATGCGTGCAGTGTTTTACCAGAAAATACACGTAATGTAAGGCTGCAGAAGTGAGCTTACGGGCTGCAGGCCAGTGAACTGCAAGCCTGTTCACCACCTTGGGAGACAAAATCTGGTGGGGGGGGTGGGTGTGACCACTGTCCCCCCTGCACAGCACTCATGAACACCTGGTCGGCCTGGCACCCTCTACAATGGGTCAGAAGGAGGCACAAAGGGGGAACAGAAGGAGTCACATGGGGGACTAAAGGAGGCACACGGGGACAGAAGGAGGCACAAAGGGTAACAGAAGAAGGCACAGGGGGACAGAGGAAGGCGCAGGGGACAGAGGTGGCACATGGGGACTGAGGAGGCACATGGGGACAGAAGGAGGCACAAAGGGATACAGAAGGAGGCACAGGAGGACAGAAGGAGGCAGAGTGGGACTGAAGGAGGAACAGGAGGGCAGAGGGAGCACAAGGGGACAAATAAAGGCAAAGGAGACATAAGGAGGCACAGGGGGACAGAAGGAGGCACAAAGGGCACAGAAGGAGGCAGAGATGGCACAAAGGGCACAGAAGGAGGCAGAGATGGCACAAAGGGCACAGAAGGAGGCAGAGATGGCACAAAGGATGAAAGAAGGTTGCACAAGGCACAGAAGTGTCAGCTCCCTGCAACTTACGCTAAGTAGATGCAGCAGAAGCAAGTAATAGAACACCCACAGGGGTGTGGCTTAATTTTGGGTGGGGCTTAATTTGGGGGGCGGGCTTAATCCAGCAACATGGCGCCCCCCAAGACCAATGGCACTCCAAGCAATGGCCTGTACTGCCTATGCCTAGAGGCGCCCCTGTGACTCCTTCTGTTCCCCCTTTGTGCCTCCTTCTGACCCATTGTAGAGGGTGCCAGGCCGACCAGGTGGTCATGAGTGCTGTGCAGGGGGGACAGTGGTCACACCCACCCCCCCACCAGATTTTGTGTCCCCAGGTGGTGAACAGGCTTGCAGTTCACTGGCCTGCAGCCCGTAAGCTCACTTCTGCAGCCTTACATTACGTGTATTTTCTGGTAAAACACTGCACGCATTGTGAATTTTCTGATGAAAAACGCTGCCGCATTATGATTATTTCCTGGTGAAACGCTGCTGCATTACGATTATTTTCATGGAAGGGCGCCATGGGGTTGGGGGCGCCACAGATTTTCTCGCCTGGAGTGACAAAATGGCTAGAGGCGCCCCTGCACACGGGGGACTAAAGGAGGCACACGGGGACAGAAGGAGGCACAAAGGGTAACAGAAGAAGGCACAGGGGGACAGAGGAAGGCGCAGGGGACAGAGGTGGCACATGGGGACTGAGGAGGCACATGGAGACAGAAGGAGGCACAAAGGGATACAGAAGGAGGCACAGGAGGACAGAAGGAGGCAGAGTGGGACTGAAGGAGGAACAGGAGGGCAGAGGTAGCACAAGGGGACAAATAAAGGCAAAGGAGACATAAGGAGGCACAGGGGGACAGAAGGAGGCACAAAGGGCACAGAAGGAGGCAGAGATGGCACAAAGGGCACAGAAGAAGGCAGAGATGGCACAAAGGATGAAAGAAGGTTGCACAAGGCACAGAAGTGTCAGCTCCCTGCAACTTACGCTAAGTAGATGAAGCAGAAGCAAGTAATAGAACACCGACAGGGGTGTGGCTTAATTTTGGGTGGGGCTTAATTTTGGGGCGGGCTTAATTTTGGGGCGGGCTTAATCCAGCAACATGGCGCCCCCCAGGACCAATGGCACTCCAAGCAATGGCCTGTACTGCCTATGCCTAGAGGCGCTCCTGTACAGGTCTACAAATCTGAATCTACAAGACATGGTGCCAACAGACAGCGGAAGTCACTGTTCAAATACTCTGTGTACATATAGAATCAGTGTCACGGCATTCGCTGCAACTGTTGGGGACAGTGCACTTGGTGTTTCGGGAGCGCAATTCATTTAGTGCCATGTTTTCTGAGCGGAGAAGAAGAAAAAAAAAAAAGCACTGCATGCCGCCTGCAATGATTCAGGGTAGCTAAAGCCTTCTGTAAGAGCATGGTTTTCATCTGGGGTTTGTTTGGCAGTTTTCTAGCTCATTACTGCGTTTCTTCTTACAGTTTCATTGCAGTGTGATTTAGCAAATGACAGGGTGAACTGGTACGCAGTAGCAGGCAAGTGTCTATGTGATCACCCATTGATGGATTTTTTTAATACGTTTTAAAGGAGTACTATCGATTGAAACGACTTTTTTTTTTAATACTGTATATTAGTGTACACATTACCACTAGTGCTAGGGGCACTTTATTTATTCACCCAGGTCTCTCTCTTGCTATCCCTGCTTAAAAATTCATTTCTCACACAGCTCATAGTAGTTTGGGTCACCCTGAGCTTCTTGGTTACTCTGTCACACAGCTCACAAATATATTTCACTGTGTCACTCACAGCATGCAGCAGACATGAGGAGAAATAGGCTGATCTGAGGTGGTAACAGGTAACTAAATGAGCTGGAATATTGCTGGAATATAACTAGCTATACCACGACTCTGTGTTTACACTCAGACTGGCTGCCTGCTTGAGGAGATTCACTCCAGGCTGCATCCACTTTACAAGCTGCTGAGAGGGGCAGACCACTGTCTACAATTAGCATTATTAGTATCTTTATCAGTCAAGAGAAGCAAAGATAATAAACACACATTGCTAGAATCTTTAACCCCTTACCACCATATCAATAAGATTCTTTCAGCAAGGTGATAATTAAACTATAAACTGAGGAGTTGATAGCAACTCCCCTGTGCAGACATGGGCTTAGCCCTCTGGGAGCCCTCAGCATATAGATACATTTGTATCAAACACTGACGGCCAAAACTGACGGAGGATTTTACAGCTGAGAGGAACAGCTGTGTGAGGAATCAAATTGCTCCTAGTACTTGTCCTAATGTGTGCTACAACATACAGCATTTAAAAATAAATGCATACATCGATAGTATTCCTTTAAGTAAATTCCTGAGACTTTCAATTTGGAAAAATTACTTAAAGAGACACTGTCAAAAAAAATCTTAAAATTTAAAACATATACAAATAAGAAGTACATTTCTCCCAGAGTAAAATGAGCCATAAATTACGTTTCTCCTATCTTGCTGTCACTTACAGTAAGTAGTAGAAATCTGACAGAACCAACAGATTTTGGACTAGCCCATCTTCTCATAGGTGGGTTCTCAGGGTTTTCTTTATTTTTAAAAGCACTTAGTGAATGGCAGTTTCTCAATCCAACTGCCAAAATAGTGTATGGTGAGCAGGGAGGCCGGCCAGCATCTTTGTGTAAATCTTTTTCAGGGAGTGTCTTTGTAAAGAATAAAGGTCATACTGAGCATCCCTTATGGAGAGATGGATGAGCCCAAAACCTGTCGGTAATGTCAGATTTCTACTACCTACTGTAAGTGACAGCAATATAGGAGGAAAGTAATTTATGTCTCATTTTACTCTGGGAGAAATGTACTTCTTATTTGTATGTGTTTTAAATTTTAAGATTTTCACGACACTTCCTCTTTAAGGACAGAGCCATCAGTTTACCCGCAGAATCAAGATCGTTAAAGAGTACTTGGAGTAAAAAAGACTGAGCTGGTCATGCCAGGCTCTGATTTAAGGATAAAAGACTGGATGGGTCTCAGGGTTAAACACTTACTTGATCCGCCCTCATTTTAATTCAGGCAGACGATCATTCCGCCCCCTTGGAATTGCGTCCGTGGATGCTGAGCTGTAATTGGGCTGCGGCAACACAAGCAGAGGTTTCCTAAGAGCTTCGGCAGACTGCAGAAACATGGCTGCGACTGCATTCCCAAGAAAGGGCGGAGCCTCTCCTGTGTCCCAATTACGTTGGATCAGTTAATTAACTCTAAGAGGCCCCTGCAGCATTAAGACAGAGCTTGGCATGACAAGCATGCACAGTAAAAAAAAATACATATGTAAATACCCCCCCACCCCCCTCCCCCCAAAAAAAGTACTATTCACAGTGTTGAGTGGTCCATCTACAGCTACATAAATTGACAAAAGATGGGCAATCTTGCGCTGCTCAAACTACTAGGCTGTTGGCAGGTCACACACTCTTGCAGCTCCTGTAAGCTAGGTTGTACAGCTAGACTCGATAAACAAAAGAACAGAGGGAGAAAGGAGCGCTCAGTAGTGTGTTATCCTTTAATAGATAAAACCAATGCGCATACAAATGGCACTTACTGGATAAAAAGCATTTCAGGCATAAAATTGGGCTATACCAGCCCTTTCGACAGCAACCAACCGGGGTAACCTGGGGACAGCTGTGGCCAGTAGCAATCCTGGTCTGGATGGTGTGATGGACCTGTGGTGCCCTCCCTGGTGCTCAATGTGTGCTGGATACCGTCACGACGCGTTGCGGCATGTCCATGCCTTCTTCAGGTAACGTTACAGTTACTGTCGATAGCTGGTATGGCCAAATTTTATGCCTGAAACGCTTTTTATCCAGTAAGTGCAATCTGTATGCGCATTAGTTTTATCTATTAAAGGACAACACACTACGGAGCGCTCCTTTCTCCCATTGTTCTTTAGCTACAGAAATTGGTCATTCAATTCTCACAAAAGAAAGGATACAGACATACAGCACAGCCATGAAGAAATGAGGGATGACCCCGAGGTGCGCTCTCTTCCTCTCCTTGGGCTCAGTGGCAGTCCAGTACAAAGCATCCAAGATGTCTTGTCCAAAAGACGAGAAGAGGCGATCTGCTACCTGGAAACAAGGCAGACAGCTGCGTTTCATCAGGCCACTAGTCATGATGCTGCCATACAGGGTTACTATGCATGGTGTAGTCACAGATGTTAATGCCACCAGCAGAAAACCTTGGATAGAAAGGACTCCCAACAGTAATCACTGCCAACTTGTGTGATGTCTGATTACTTAGAGGGAAGCTGAAGTGAGAGGTACATGAATGCTGCCATATTTATTTCCTTTTAAGCCCCATCTACACGATACGATTCTTTGTACGATTCGATTACGATTCTATTTACGATCCGATTAAATCCGACATGTCCGATCGGAATTCGATTCGATTCAATTCGATTTGCCATTGTTTTAAAATGGCAAATCGAATTGAATCGAATCGAATTCCGATCGGACATGTCGGATTTAATCGGATCGTAAATAGAATCGTAATCGAATCGTACAAAGAATCGTATCGTGTAGATGGGGCTTTAGACAATACCAGTTGCCTGACTATCCTGCTGATCATTCCAGCATTAGTAGTGTCCGAATAGCACACCTGAAACAAGCATGCAGCTGATCTAGTCAGAACTTTTGTCAGAAACATCTTATCTAAATGCTTGTTCCAGGTCTATGGCTAAAAGTATTAGATGCCAAGGATCAGGAGGACTGCCAGGCAACTGGAATGGTTTAAAAATAAATAAATATGGCAGCCTCCATATGCCTCTCACTTCAGGTTCTCTTTAAAGAGGCCTATACACTGGTCGCTTTCAGCCATCGAGCGCCCTCTACTGTTAAACTTCCTGCCGGGCTAGAAGAAGTGAGGCATGCCGGACCTGGAGACCAGAGCGCAGACAGAGCAGCGGTGACCGGGGGCAGTCGCGCCGGCGGAGCAGGTAATGTATGCGGAGGGGGGGGGGGGGGCGGGAAGGGGGGAGCGGCGGCAGTAGCAGCACCACCACAACAGATTGTGAACGGTTTCAGGCTGAAATCGGTTCACAATCTGTTTGCAGTACAGGTAGCCATACAATCCCTCTCTGATCAGATTCGATCAGAGAGGGATCTATCTGTTGGTCGTATCTGATGGCAAATCGACCAGTGTATGGCTACCTTACCAGGAGCAAATGACACTAGGCAATCAATGCATTAAGGTGGCCATACACTGATAGATTAGCGGCAGATTTGACCATCAGCTAAATTTCTGTCAGATGCCTGTCAGGTCGAATCTCACCGGGATCTATCTGAAGTGTAATGTGTGCCTAATGCTGGGCATACACGGTGCAATTCTGCGCCGGAATCAAGCCGCTGGATCGATTCCCGCTCGTCCCCACGGGCACTTCCTAATCTGCGCTTTGTTTCTTCCATTGTACGCCCGCGGGGATCGAGCGCGGTATCGATCCAGCGCGGTGATCGGACACGTCGGATATGATCAATCGAGCCATCAGCGGCTCGATTGATAATAAAAAACGAGCAGTGTATGCCCAGCATAATGTGTGCCACACACTAGGAAAAGATTTCCAAAAGATTTCAGAATGAAATCTATTGAAAATCAATCTAAAGGTGGCCACACACTCGTTAGATTAGCAGCAGATAGATCATCAGATAGATTTCTGATCTATCTAATGTGTTTAGGAACATTTTTTACTAGGAACAGATTTCCAATAGATTTCATTATGAAGTCTATTGAAAATCGATCTGATGGCATTTTTTTTGCCATCAGATTACCATTAGGTCCAATGCAAACTGATAAGCAATCTCAACATATCGACCTAGATTTTCCAGCATGTCAGATCGATTGAAATCGATCGAAATCTGCCGCAAATTGATCGATCGGTCAATCGATTTCGACCGTTCGGCCGCTAATCGGCTGAGTGTATGGGCCCCTTAAAGGCATTACTGCACCATTAGTTCTAGTGCAACTCTATGGGCCAAAAGCAGATCGACCTAGATTTGCCATCCTGTCAGATAGATCAAATCGGTTGAAATTGGCCGCAAATCGATCGGCCGCTCGATCGTGCATCGATTTGCGATCGATCTCTGATATCGACCAGTGTATGGGCCCCTTTAGCATTATAGACTAGAGGCTACTTTTGAAGATTTCTGTGCAGAAATACAGTTATCCCATAAGAGATCTATGCAGATGCTCAGAACCATCTATCTAGATTTCTTTTTCTATACAACATAAGAGGCCACTTTTGCTAGACCTACAGAGGGAGACATGGAAAGCAGCAATACTTACCTCCAACATGTTGTAGATGATGTAAAGCTTGATGACAGACTGTCCCCTGATGAGGTGGTACATCATGGAGTAGTCCACATAGTGCATCATGAAGTAACATATCACTAGTATCACCCCCTTAAAGATGTCACACACCTGAGCTGGCTGCAGCAACCGGCCATCACTAGAAACATAAGACAATCATCAGACACAAGAGTCAGTTTCAATGAGAAGCAGATAGCAAGCAACTTCAGTATACAAACATTAAGGGCCCGTTTCCATTTGTGCGGTGCGGAATCGCCGCTGATTCCCCGCTGACGAAATCTCATGCATGCGGTTTTTTACCACGATTTCGCAAAGGTTAGTATTTATGCGATTTTAACCATGTCATTGCCTGCGTGATTTAACATTAGTTTCTATGCGAAATCGCAGTAAAAAACGCATGCCAAAACCGCATGGTTGTAGAATGGTTTGTCACATGTTTTGAATAAACAGGACATGGTACTTTAGAGTGTGCAGACCTTCTGGAATTTTTTGTAGTATAATGCACAGACGGTGCTGTAAATTTGAACATAAAACCTGAAATCTATGCAGCAAAGCTCACAGATACAAGGATCCAATACAGTTACTAAAAACACCCAGCGTTCGTTGAAATGCAATGAAACAGAGCCATCTAGTGTCCGTTTATGGCACCACAACCACACACAGTGAGGGGATAAAAAAAAAAATGACTGGTTTGCAATGTCTACAGCACCTTGTTTAACCGCAGCAGACTGTTACTTTAGATTTAAACATTTAAAAATCAGAATCAATGTTTTATTGTCTCTGCTTAATGGCAGTCTATTAAAGGACATCTGAAGTGAAAGGGATTTGAAGGCTGCCATGTTTATTACCAGTATATAATACCGGTTGCCTGGCGTCCTACTGATCTTTCTGGCTGCAGCAGTCTGAATCACACACCTGAAACAAGCATGCTGCTAATCCAGTCAGACATCAGTCAGAAACATCTGATCTATAAGCTTTCTCAGAGTCCATGGCTAAAAGTAATAGAGGCAGATCATAAGCAGGACAGCCAGGCAATTTGCATTGTTTAAAAGAAAGTAACCAGGTCGGCCTCCATATCCCTCTCACTTCAGGAGTCCTTTAAGTGTCCCAGAGCTGAAAAATGAGAACGATTAACCTTTTTTTATTTTATCCCCTACTCTCAGAAGCTCCTCTCTACAGGAAAAAGTTTTATGGCTATAAATCCATATCAGTGAGGGTTATGCTATAGTCTGACAAGGGTCCAACAAGAGGGAAACTGTCAATTGTATGCCTGAAGGTTAAAGGGAATCTGTAGCGAAAATAAGAGAAAATGAATTGTATGTGTAGTACAGCTAAGAAGTAGAACATTAGTAGCACAGAAATAAGTAATACATAGTTTTCAGTACAGAAAGAGATAAGAAACTTCAGTTGTTATCTATGCAAAAGAGCTTCTTTGAGCTCTCTGATCCAACTTGGGTATGCTACAATGCTGTTTTCTGAGGCACTTACACATCAAAGAAACAATGACAGACAGCTTCAGACAAGGTTTTTACTGCAGGAAAGTTTAAAGGGTCATTAGCTCTGCAAACATCACTCTGGGCTCGATTCACAAAGTGGTGCTAACTCAGTTAGCACGCCTAAAAGACTTTAGGCGTGATAATCATTGCACCACGTTGGTGAAAAGCCAGTTTAGGGGTAATAAGTTTAGATAAGTTTAGATCGTGCGCAAAGTCCCGCACGCAAAGCAGCGCCATTAAACTCTATGCAAAGTGCACCAGACTTTGCTAGCGCAAAACTTTTGATCAGCTGTGCACTGCAGTGCTAACCCGATTGGTGCTATAGTTATCACGCCGAAACGTATTACGCCTAAACTTATCATGCCTAAACTGAGTTTAGGCGTGATAAAGGGCTTTTCACCAGCGTGCTAACTGTTAGCACCGCTTTGTGAATCAAGCCCTCTGTATTTTAAACGATAAAACAGAACTAAAGGCTGGTGCACACCAAGCGGCTTTTTCAGCGTTTCTGCAGCCGCTTGCGGCTGCGGATACGCTTGGTCAATGTATCTCAATGGGGTGGTTCACACCAGAGCGGGAGGCGTTTTGCTGAAACGCATACTCCCAGGGTGAGGCATTTTTTGGATTGCGGATGCGTTTCTGCCTCAAAGTATAGGAAAAACGCAAACCGCTCTGAAAAAACGCCTGTTCAGAGCGGTTTTGCCGGTGTTTTTGTTACAGAAGCTGTTCAGTAACAGCTTTACTGTAACAATATATGAAATCTACTACACCAAAACCGCTCCACAAAACTGCAAAACGCTAGCTGAAACGCTACAGAAAAAGAAGAAAAAGCGTTTCAAAATCTGCTAGCATTTTGCGGATCTGCTAGCGGGTTTTGGTGTGCACCAGGCCTTACTGCAAATATGACAATATGATGCAATGCTATAAAAAAAGCTATATAACCGAAGAAAAAAATAATGAGACTTTTCTTTGCTATTAATGTACTATTCCTTATCCGTACTACACATACAATTCATTATATCATAAGGTTTGGGTTTCTTTGCTTCAGTGTCACTTTAAAACTTTCAAGCAGAAAAGTAAAAACAAAAAAAAACAAAAAAAAAAACATACATACCCGTTTATCATGTCACATTACCTTGGGGGGCTGCTTTATTCTTGAATATAAACTATTTAAACTTTGAGAATGGCAAAAAAACACCCAGTCCTGGGCATTTTTTATTGTTATCGAAGAAAGCATCTTTATAGGTCTCTAGCAAAAGAGACAGGAATCTTTGGTGCGCAGAGATAGGAATCTCTGGTGCTCTGTGTCATATAACTTGTGGTTTCACTATGAGAAGACCCAGCGGCAGACATAGAATATGCTTACAGTACAAGTCTGTGTTGTTTCATGTGACGCAATTACTATAAGATGTGTTGACATAAGGGATCCACTACAAAGCCACAGTCTGCCACAACACAAGCACACAATGCCTCTTACTACTTCTGTGTTTACTTAGAAGCAGCTATGTGATATGAAGCTTAGGAACAGGACAATGGCTGGACTAGAGCAGCTTATTTTACTGATATTAGAAATATCTGAGCTGATGCAATTATAAGTCCTAGTTATATACGATTAACAGTGACAGACATTCAAGCGCTATTCACATTTCGTAGAAAAAGTGCACAGCCTCACAGTAAGGGCCGGTTGACACTGGCATTAAAAACACTACGTCTAACGAACTCAATGGAACGGATTCTAACACGGAATGCGAACGGACCCTATGTGGAGACCCGCTTGCTAGCATCTTTGTGTAGATCAATTCCGGGAAGTGCTTTTGTAAAGAATAAAAGGAAATACTAAGATTCATCCTTGAGGAAATGGAATAGTCCAAAACCTGTCAAGATTTCTACATCCTACTGTTAGGCTAGGTCCACACTTGTCCACTTGCCAACCCCCCCCCCCCCCACACACACACACACACACAC
The DNA here is from genome assembly GCF_040937935.1 of Hyperolius riggenbachi. Lineage (NCBI taxonomy): Eukaryota > Metazoa > Chordata > Amphibia > Anura > Hyperoliidae > Hyperolius > Hyperolius riggenbachi. The sequence continues at coordinate 103,748,017 of NC_090646.1, read as the reverse complement.
ACACACTTTCCTAAAAATGCATTTTTGCAGCATACGTTTCCGGTCCGAGGAAACGTATGCCCGGCTGTGGGGGGGGGGGGGGGGGGGGGGGGGGGGGAGGGGCATCTATGTAGGCATCTATAGGGGAAGCCTACCTTCTCTACTTGCGTTCCACCGCTCGCCGCTTGACTTCCTGCAATGTTGTCCTCTATACTTCGGAGGGCGGCATTGCAGGAAGTGACGCGGCGAGCGAAGGAAGTAAGGAAAATAAGCATCCCTGCTTGCTGCCTACATACAGTATAACAACTTATGCGCAAGTAGCTGGAGGGGGAACGTGGATGGGGGACCCAGGTGAGGGAGGGGCGGGGGACCCTGCTGTCCGCTGTCTGCTGCCCCCCCCCCCCCCGTCCTGGCTGCTACCCCAGCATGGCGGCCCCCTCCCCACCCACAGGTTGGGACACAGAAAAAGGATCAGTTTCTGTGTCCAAAGCTGCCTATGTAGAGGGGGATCTGTTCTCCTATTGATTTTCACTATCCCCTCCGTGTATCCAGGGTCCATGAAAATCCTGCAAATCCAGACCGTCCGTTCAGGTTTTCCCCCCGGAACGCAGACGGATCCGTTTTTAACTTGTGTGAAGAAGGCTGCTATTTTTGACATTTGTATCTGTGGCTCCATTTTTGATCCGGGCCAAAAAACGGAGCCACGGATATGTTTTTGAAACAAGTGTGAACCTACTCTAAGTGAGTGACACACGGGAAAAAATATAGTACATTTTACTTCCAATAGAAATGTACATTTTTTACTTATGCATGCACATACAAGTCTAAATTTTACAATATTTCATGATGGTGCTCCATTAGGTACTCTTCGTAATCATTTTGGGTGTTTTTTCCTAGAAGGCACAGACGCCCCTCCAATGCCCACCGACTGCTCAAAATCAGAAACACGTCAAAGCCACAATCCACTGTTCTGCTTAGTACACACAATACAATTATCCATCACATCGCAGTATGTGGCTAATCCAAACTTCAGTCAGAGCACCTGATCAGACTGCTTGTCCAGGGTGCATGGCTAAATGTAGGAGGCCCCTTTCCCACTTACCATGTTGCCTCGCGTTACCCTTCCCTACCACAGGTCGTCACAAGGGCTATTAAAGAGACACTAACAAAAAAAAGTTCCCCTGGGGGGTACTTACCTCGCGAGGGGGAAGCCTCAGGGTCCCAATGAGGCTTCCCCCTCCCCTGTAGCTGCAGGCAATCCAGCGCTGGCTCCCCCGAAGCGACCCGCAATCCTGGCTCGACAAGCCTGACAAGCGCTGATTTATTTACCTTTCCTGGCTCCAGAGGGGGCGCTGTTGCGGCTCTCTGCACGGAGATAGGTGGAAATAGCCGATCTGTGTCGAGTTCGCTCTACTGCGCAGGCGCAGGAGACTTGCGCCTGCGCAGTAGAGCGGCCCGACAGCGATCGGCTACTTCCGCCTATCTCCGTGGGAAGAGCCGCAACAGTGCCCCCACTGGAGCCAGGGAAGGTAAATATATCAAGCCTTTTTAGGCTTGTTGAGCCAGGATTGCAGGTCGCTTTAGGGGAGCCAGCGCTTGCGGAGAGCCGATACTGCGCCTGCGCTGGAGCCCGGAAGGTAAATATTTACATCCCTGCTGTTCGGCGGGGCACAGCGAGACCGCTGTGGGACACAGGAGGACGGGGGAAGCCTTGATAGGATCCGGAGACTTCCTCCACCCGAGGCGAGTACCCCCCATGGGAACTTTTTTTAGTTACAGGTTTTCTTTAAAGTCAATGAGACCTGCCACACTTCCTGCAATGAGACGGAAGTTATTCAGCTGAAGCAAAGAAAGCAGTACGTTACCACTTATTGTGCGCTGTAACATTGCAGACACAGATGCAATGCAAGTCAATGGTAACGCACACATTTTCATTATTTCTAGAGGCAGCAGTGTGGTGCACAGATGGGAATTTCCAGTTGACGTGTTTCCTGTCCAGCAGTGTGACCGGGACTGAGGTTAGGTGTGCAATGCTGATCAGCGCAGGAGATTTGGGTGCAGCCGGCGTCACCATAGTAGGAACCTCGGCTATAGCAACGCTCAGTGAGTGATCTGGGCACCATCAAAACATGGAGCACAAATTACTACAAAAACACTGTAATTCGGCCGCCAGCAATAGCTGGATGCTGAATTACATCTTTCCCCCACTATCCATGGCTCCCTGGAGGGGGTATAGTAATTAACGCCGCCGGGACTTGTGCAGGAGCAGGGTGAACTATTTATCGGCGTTACCCTACGCCCAACTCTCCTGGTGGCCGATTCATAGGTATGCTTTTTTTGGGGGCCTGGCTGCCTCCGGATTCCCTGTCTGCCCCATGTAACAAAGTTTGTGCGCAAATCATACTGCACCAGTGTAAAAGGACCCTTAAGCTGCGTACACACGCATCACTTAAGTTGGCTGTGGCGGCCAATAACGAATGTCTCAGCTGATGCGTGTAAAGCAGCGGTGGCCAATTCTTTTGTGCTGCAGCTTGCCCTGCTGGCCATGTGAGGTCACGCTCCACCTCCCTGCATAGCAACAGAGCGTATTGTTAGCTATATAGCTGACTTTGCATCTGTTTAGCCCGGCCCAGCGATGTTGTCCGGGATTCACAACATTAGTCATAGGAGTGTACTCACCTTTAGAGGCAGAGTATCAGCAGGACAGCCAATTTGCATTGTTTAAAAGGAAATAAATATAGCATCCCCTATATCTCCATGCTCTTTAAAATGTGATTGTGTCCATTTTTCCCATCATCTTTCCTAGCGGTATTTCTGAACCAGGCTCAGGGTGAATTAAAAAAGGTGCTGCTTTCAGTAATCCAGAGCCTGGGAAGTATCTGCAGAGAGCGTAGGGGTGTGGTATTCAGAGCTCCCCTCTCCTGGATTCGGACAGCCGCAGCCCGTCTTCTATGAGTCCTCCAAGGTTCCCTATCTCTCGGGTGAGATCGTCATCTGTCACCTGACAAACCACAATCTCACCATAGAGATGCAGTGCCCCCCGGAGGACAGGAGGAAGAAATGATGCAATGGTCTTGATCCCAAGCAAGCGAAGTACTGGGGGGCTGCCTAAACTGGGGGACCTCTCTGACGTGTGATTTTATTTTCTGTATTTTAGGGTTTTAGACGCTAAAATCCATTGAAAAAAAAAAATCATATCACAGAGGAGTTTAGACCCTGAAGGGAAGGACATTCTGCATTTGGGTGGTTTAGACCAGCTCAGCTTTAAAAAGACACCGGAAGTGAGAGGGATACGGAGGCTGACATATTTATTTCCTTTTAAAGCGGATCCGAGATGAAAAACTAAACTATAACAAGTAACTTGTCTATATATATCTTATCTAAAGTTTAGACAGTTTACACAGCAAATCTAGCTGCAAACAGCTTCAACAGTTTATAATTATTTATTCCTGTGATACAATGAGAGCGGCCATGTTCTGTCTGTCACATTACACACAGGTAAGCTGATCTGCATCTCCCGCCCTCAGCCTGTGAAAACTTTACTCCCCTCTCCTCCTCCCCTCTGCCTTTGAAATCTCTGGCTAGTAACCTCCTCCTGCCCAGACTGAGCTCCTATAAGCCCTTGCTACTAAGGCTCAAGCTGTGGGCGAGGATTGTTTAGTTTATAGGGAATTAAAACAAAACAAAAAAAAGTATTTGGCTTGAGGAATGCCCTATTAACTATATGAAAGGAACACAATTATGCAATGAGTAAAAGTTTATCTCGGATGCACTTTAAACAATGCCAGTTGCCTGGCAGTCCTGTTGCTCTTTCTGGCATCAGTACTGCTTGAATCACACACCTAAAACAAGCATGTGGCTAATCTAGTCAGTCAGTAAGTCAGTCAGTCAAGTACTGGAGGATCAGCAAGACAGACAAGCAATTTGTATTGTTTAAAAGAAAATACATATGTCAACCTCCATATCTCCGTATATCCAGGTGTGCTTTAACAAGCAGGAGAGGAAAGGTGGCCTCACACAGTAGAAATGTCTACATTTGGAATCGGCATAAAGACCCCCAAAGAAGGGATAGATAGTTTTTCTACAAGAAGGATTGAGGCTTCTCCAAGATAATAATGGAATTACTGTAGGAGGCCATGATTCCGTACATAAAACAAACAATAATGTACACATTACAGCAACTTACCTTAATCCACAGCAAGGCAGTGTGATTAACCTGACAAAAGCCAGCAGGACTCTCAGTGGGAGCAAAGTGAATACATACAGGAAGGCATCTAGGCACAGGAAGAACCCAAAGAACATCAGCTGTAAGAAGAAAATATTTGGTTTATTACAGGCAATGTGTGAACACAGATAAAGGGGCATGTATAAAGTGTGTCTGCCTCATGAGTCTCTGAAGAAAGCGGCCATTCCTCAACCAATGTGCGTTCTGAGGCAATAATCTCACTGGTAATGAGGCATGAGGAAGGGCCAATCTCACAGCCTCACATCAGAGGAACTCCCCAGCTGGGGAATAAGAAGCTCCTTCTACACTTCTGATAAGGGGATTTCACTGTGACAGAATCTCTAAAGCCCATGTAGAAAATCTATGAGAGAAATGCATGGGGTAAACCCTACTGTGAAAAGAACACCTTCTCAGTGCAAATGTGTCATGACGTTAGTTTTTAGAGACCTAGCCAGCTTCCGGCTTATAGTAAAAACTATTGGGGAGCATCATTAACCTCCCTAGCGGTATTGACGGTTATACATGTCAATACAAAACATGCTGTGAACAGTATTGAGGTGCATACAAGTTAATACTCACCTGCACTGTATACTAGACCCTTGCTTGACACATTTTGGCAAGTTACAGGAAAAAAAGGTTATGAAAATGAATTGGATCACTTTTTGCACAGAAATCCTGGGAAGATTGAATGCCAGGGACACCGGGGTTGTCCAAACAAAACTGGCTTTTCCTTTAGTTATAGTTACGGCAGCAATAATAGCGATGTGAACAATGCCACTGCACCTAACAGAAGGTCTGATAATCACACAGCTCTATTGATATTCACAACCAGTGCTCTCCACTGTCTAGAATGATCATCACTTCCTGTGTTAAATCGAGCACCACCGATTTTTTTTTCTAAATGAACCTCCCTATAGAGGAGGTTGTTAATGGAGTGTACCATGAGGGGTGGGGTGGGGGAGTATTACTTACCTAAACCGCAGTCTTATAACTTCCCAGCAGAGTTGTGCATGCATTCTTGCCGCAATGCATACTGGGAGATGTAGACTGCAGATGCAAGTACATTTCTGTACTCACATTCAATGACTACATCTCCCGGCATGTATCACGGCAGGCGCATGCACAACACTGCCAGGAAGCTATAAGACTGCGGTTGCTGCAGCCAGCTGGAAGAAGATGGCGCATCCCACTTTACACTACAAAGCAAAAAGGGTGGGCGCATCTAGCAACTCCACAGCTAGGCACTGCATATTTTATATACCTATGTACCAGTTAAAGAGACACTGAAGCGGAAAAAAAATTAATGATATAATGAATTGGTTGTGTAGTACGGATAATTACTAGAACATTAGTAGCAAAGAAAATAGTCTCATATTTTAATTTTTAATTAGTGTTTTTATAACATTGCATCATTTTCTAATGGTTGCACTTTTATTTTATTTGACAAGTGAATTTTGGAGAGAAAAAGAAAATACAGCAACTGACAGTTGAGATAACAAGCTTCAGAAGACAGAGCTCTCTGTGACTTTGAAAGTCAAGTCATGGAGCTCAATGGCTCTTTTGCATAGATAACAACTGGAGTTTATTAACTCTTCCTGTACTGGAAACAATATTAGACTTATGTCTCTGCTCTTGATGTTTTATTTCTTAGCTGTACTACACATACAACTCATTATATCATATTTTTTTTTTTGCTTCAGTGTCTCTTTAAGTGGATGAGGCTAGACTGGTTGGAAAGGAACTGTGAGCTTTTCAAACAAACCACAGCACTGCACCTCTGTATATAAGCTGCATAAATGCATTCATATAGCTACAGGTATGCTAAAATAAAGAGTTCCCAAACCCCAGCCTTCACTGTCGCGACAAATCCCCTTGAACGTTTGCTGCTGCATTCGGTCATTTATGCTATGAAACAACCAGTTCTAGCCACCCTCAGTGCCAAGTGTTACTGCATGGATTGTCAAACAGCCGTCAGCCTTCATCACTGCAGGGTAAGAATTTTATGGCCACATTTAGCTGCGTGTGTTCATGAAATCTGCTGCCAAGAATGCTGCCTTCTGAAATTACAGTTCAAATGTCACTGCCCCCGTGTAGAACAGCACTGAGCTGACAGCAGGGCCACAGCTCTGAACACCACCTGATCAGATATCGGATGGCCAGGAAAAGAAGAAAAATCCTCTCCGGGGAACTGGTATATGAAACGTCAGACTCAGGCATTCAGGCTCTGAAGTCCAATAATCCAACGAAAAGACGGATCGGGGATTAAAAGAATCAATGTGAAAGAAACACTTTGATAATTAGGCTGAAAGGATTTCAGCAAGCAAGTCTATGGTGATGACATATTTACAGAATTAAAGAAAATGCTCCAAATCGAGTTATAAAATGTATTTTTAAAGAAACATCCCAGTCACAGTCACGCTACAGCTAGGTACACACTTTACTTTTTCAGCTGAGATGATCACAAATGTAAAGCGTGTACAGGTGTCACATAATGCTGCAGGCCTCCTCTTCTAGGAGCCACTAGAATAGATTGCCTCACCTAATGTCATTTGGCCCAAGCAAGAACCTCAAGGAAGGTTCTGTGGAGTGGTGCCACTTGCTGGCCCCCTTCCCCTCGCCATACAGCAGTACAAAAGCTGCTCAGCAGGGTTGAGCAGCAAATTAGTACGGTGATAACTCCAAAGTGTGTACCAGACTTAGGGCCCTTTTCCATTGAATAGTGATGCTAATGCGGCTACCTTGCCACATCGCTTCCTCTGCCAATGCAAACTGTTCCATTGCTGTGCATTGGTTTCAGAAATACCGCGGTGCAATGCGGCTATGTAGCAGCGTCGCACCGCATGTAATGGAAACGACCCTTAGTGAGAACTCAAAGCGGGAAGGGCTGTGGAGTTAGTTGAGGGGGGGGGGGTCGAAGGAATTTTTGGGTACCTGGAGTCGGAGAAAAATGTATCGACTCCAACTCCTAATAAATTTACGCTGTAATTGAAAGAGAAAATATGATAAAATGTTCTATTTCTCAGATAATAGTCATCATAAACAACAAGTGGAGTGGGCACACTTTCTGTTTGATTGCTGTGATCACAGTGGTGCTTCATTATATAACAGTATCAGGCACTATGTGCGTTCCTTCTCCAATTGCTTTATAGGGTGACTGTAAATTTACCCCATCTATGGAACTAGGAGTAGAACCACCTAATTGTTTCTGGGAACTTTCTCTGTTGAGAGCGCCGCTTGCCATATTGAAAAAAAAAAAAATCTATATTGTGGATTGAGTGTGGTCGGTAGCAGCTAGCGCACCCCATTGTATCATTGCGTGTAGTGCAAGTGAGACCTTTACCTTACGCCTACTGTTGTGGAGCACAGCTATTATATCGTTTTATCGATTTATCGATTTATAAAGGCTGCCTGGGCACCAAGGAAATGTTTGAAGTATAACATAGGTAGCCCGATGTGCTCACACTGGCTAACATCGCAGACAGACTGAAAATCAGCAGCTGATTATGCAAACTTCTCTTGGAAGCCTGTGAAAAAAAGCAAACACTTTAAAAACACTTCCTGTATTTTTAAGCCCATCAACGTCAGTGAAAGGTAACAGCCAAAACATAGGGAAATGTTGCCTGCAATGTTTACTAAGCACTGTGCAAAGCAAACACTTCTCATAGGTGCCTCTGTGAACACTTGCTTACATTATAGATTTCCAGATTCAGTAAACTGCAGAAAGCCTGTGAACACTGCTGAGATAAACCTGGATCCGAGATAAACTTTTACTCATTGCATAATTGTGTTCCTTTCATATAGTAGTTTATGGGGCATTCCTCAAGCCAAATACTTTTTTTGTTTTGTTTAACCCTCCTGGCGGTCTAATAAATTCCACCAGGAGTCATGTAGCGAGCCCACGGCTCGCTACATGATAGCTGCGTGCAGCAAAAAAAAAAAAAAAAAAAAAAGAAAGAAAATTAAGCAAATTGGCCCAGCAGGGCCTGAGAAAACCTCCTGCGCGGCTTACCCCAAACTACGTTCGGGGTTACCGCCAGGAAGGTTAAATACTCTAAATTCCCTATAATCTAAACAAGCCTCGCCCACAGCTTTTCACAGTCCCTTCTCATTTTCAGACAGTAGCAAGGGCTTATGGGAGCTCAGTCTGGGCAGGAGGAGGGGGAGGTGCTACTTGCCAGAGATTTCAGAGGCAGAGGGGTGAAGGGAGGAGAGGACTGAATTTACACACATGCAATCTGATAGCATCACCAGCCCTCAGCCTGTGACAATGTGACAAACAGAACATAACTGCCCTCATTGTATCACAGGAATAAATAATCATAAACTGTTGAAGCGGTTTGCAGCTAGATTTGCTGTGTAAACTATCTAAACTTTAGATAACATATATAGACAAGTTACCTGTTATAGTTTTTCATCTCGGATCCGCTTTAAAGAGAACCTGTACTGAGTAAAAATATTTAAAACAAACACATGAGGTACCTTCAAATGAACATTACAGAGTTACCATGCCATCAGTTCCTCTCAGAAGCTCACCATTTTCTTCTGACAATAATCCCTTCCAGTTCTGACAACATTTTGTCAGATCTGAAATATATCAGTTGCTGTCAGTAAAATATCAGTTGCTGTCAGTTATAGCTGAGAGGAAAACGGATGTACCAGGTAATGTCCATGTTTCCCTATGGCTCAAGTGGGCGATGTTACAGTTTAACTGTGTGCTGACCAGAAAGCTGTTATGGGTAACGGCTATTTTCAAAATGGAGGACGGAAAATTCCCTTGATCATAGTGAACAAATAGGACGCGGGACAGGAGAAAGACACTGAGGAGTAGACTACATGGAAGGTAAGTATGACTTGTGTATGCTTATTTTGACTTTTATTTTCAGTACAGGTTTTCTTTAAGGTGCACACACACGTCTGATTTTATGCCCGATTGTCGTTCAAACAGGAGGTTTGAACAACTTGTCATTCAAACAAAAAGTTGTTCAGACTCCTTGTACACAGACGATAAAACATTTGAAATGCTAATTACAGCCATTTTAAATGCTGTTTGACTGGTCAATGGACTGGATAGAACAATGGACCAGATCAAAAGACTGATCAAACAACTCGTTGTTTGAATGTCTATTAGGGCCCGTTTCCACTACTTAGTGATGCGAATGCAGCTACATAGCCGTATCACTTCCACATCTCTTTATGCGGAAATGTATTGGAGGAGATGGGACGCGGCTGCGGGCGGTTGCGGCTGTGCGAGAATCTGCAGCATTCTCGGATCGCTCCGCACAACATGCACGCAGTGGAAACTCTTCCATTGCTGTGCATGTGTTTCAGGACACCTGCGGTGCGATGCGGCTATGTAGGCGCATCGCACCGCTCCTAGTGGTAACGGGCCCTAAGTGTCAAAGACCCAGGAACAGGATATTAAAGCCCTATCGCATTGTTGTGTTTTTTTGGGGGGAGGCTGGATAGTGTAATGGTTAAGGGCTCTGCCTCTGACACAGGAGACCAGGGTTCGAATCTCGGCTCTGTCTGTTCAGTAAGCCAGCACCTATTCAGTAGGAGACCTTGGGCAAGACTCCCTAACACTGCTACTGCCTATAGAGCGCGTCCTAGTGGCTGCAGCTCTGGCACTTTGAGTCCGCCAGGAGAAAAGCGCAAAATAAATGTTCTGTGTTTGTTTGTAAAACAGATTGCGTGAAATATATGACAGTATAAACTCGTTATAGTAAACACTCGGGTATAGTAAACTAAGTGTTCAGGTCCTGGCCAAGCACCATTATAAGCACTTAGGAGCAATGCTTGATATAGTAGACCCCGATATAACAGAACTTCTGTTATAGTAAACCTTTTTTTCACCCTTCGGTATTCTGTATCTGGCTAGAGTGCATCATTCATTAGTTGTAAAACCACGATGGGTAGTCTGTGGGTGGGCTGGAAGCCATTTGTAGCCTTGCTCACTATCTGCACATTACTCTGGGCTTCTGTGGATGACCTCAAAAGCATCAGCCGTTGACTTATGCTTCCTGTGCAAGCTGCTGCCTGATTACTGAGGGAATTGCCTTTCATCTGTGACTGGCTTGTGCATGGCTGCAACGCTACAACATCATCCAATGTGCACAGAAATCTAGCATAGACATTGTTTGTGCTTGCTTGCTGATGTACTGAAAAGAATAAATGATTCCCAATTATTGGCTGAATAAAAATCCAGTACTATAGTATACTTTATGTGCTCGAGTATGAGCATTTCTGATATAGTAATCCACTTTTATCGGCCCCTTTGGGGTTCACTATAAAGGGATTATTGCAGACCTTTGCCTGAATGCTTGCAGTATATGTGTGAGCTGCCCGAACTCCTCCCCTTTTTGCATTATCTGCCACAAGAGGTATTTGTGGAGGTGGGGACAAGCTAGTCTTTCACTGTAAACATGGAGATGACCCTGCCCATCACATAGTGCTGCTGACAGAATAACTCTTTGCGGCCAGCACTGTAATACTATAGCTCTGCAATGTCATCATGAATTCCAGTCTCAGCTCAGTGTGCAATAAAACTGCAGTGAGAAATGGGTTCTTATTTGAGGCAGAACATTATTTAGAAGTACATGAGAATTTTATAGACAAAGGAAGGGTTACACCCTTTATTAAACACGAAGCAGGGCGGATATGCCAAACTGCAGTTACACTGTGGTGTCCACAAGCAGTTTATATCTCACAGCAGTGAGAAGAGGTGGGCTGGGACATGTGATTTTCTTCCTGCTAGTGATGGACCTCCCACTCCCCTGACAAGATGGATCTAGTACAGCAAAATCCCTTTATAGTAAACTCCAAGGGACCAGGAAAAGTAGTTTACTGTATCAGTATTGGTCATACACTGTATACTTATACAGAAGCATTTGCTGGTACCTGAGGACTGAGTTTACTATATCCAGAGGTTTACTATATCAGAGTTACTTACAAAGGTACTTTTGACATACGTATTATAACAAAGTGCAGGCATGCATAGTTTACCTATTATTAATTTAAAATATGGTGGTAGAGATGGTCAAGGAGATGCGAATAATTTTGGCTTGCCTGCAAACAAATTTTATACAGACAAGAATTGGGCCAATCACAATTTTTTGAAGTTTGCTTAATTTCAAGCTGCGTAGCCTGATGCCATGTCTGAGGATGTCACGCAATGTTCTCAGATGCCACCCCAGGGAAAGGAGGGCTGCCCAACTCCTGAACCAAATACCGCAACTCTAAGCCACTCCTCCCATGGGAGGGTCACAAGGTATTCAAAAAAAAAAAAAAGCTATGAGAAGTGCCAAAAGTGCAGGGTAAATGCAGAGACACACAGGCAGTAACCAGGTGCGTAAAGCTCTGAGCACAGCTCTGACATATAGAGGCGCACCTCTAGACTAAAGCATCCCCTGCACTTACAGCACACTTCTGACACTTAAGGGGCCCATACATTTACCGACCAACCAATCGACCATTTAATTCAATTTGATATATTCATAATGGATGAATATTGGTGCTGCCGAGTGCATGCCCGACCGACAAAGTGACCAATTTCGGGACAGAAATTGGCCGCTCGGTCGATCTCGCATGCTGGAAAATTTCGGGCTGAGGTTGGTTGGTCGGGTGCGCGGCGGTACGGCGGCCGAATTGCGAACGAGCGACGAGACGACGAAAACCCCGCCGCTGCTGCCGCAATGTATGTAGTGTGTGTGCATTTATACATTACCTGTCCGGTGTCAGACTCCACGCAGTGACCGTCCATCTCGCCAGGTACCGCATACACGCCGGTGGCATATAGCAGCTGACATCAGACGCTATGCGCTGCTAGCGTGTATGCGGCTTACCCAGCGAGATGGACGGTCACTGCATGGAGGCCGACACTGGAGGGCAGCGGCGGGGAGGACGTGGCGGCTCAAGCCGATTCCCTGATGATTTCATGCTGAAATCGTATGGGAATCGGCCTGTAGTGTAAGGGCAGATTCAATTAGAGACAAATTTATCTCTTATCAAATTTGATTAGAGATAAATTTGTTTCTTGGTCGAATCTGCCCATAATCTTCTAATGTATGGGAACCTTTAATAGTGGCCCCTTGAAAATGTAATAAAACTTGACATGTACTTTAGCTGTAATTTAACAATACTATTTAAAGAGACACTGAAGCGAAAATATATAATATAATGAATTGGTTGTGTACTATGAATAATTACTAGAAGATTAGCAGCAAAGAAAATATTCTCATATTTTTATTTTCAAGTATATAGTGTGTTTTCTAACATTGCATCATTCTCTAATATGTGCAGATTACACAACACTCAGCATTCAAAATAATTATTTCAGAGCAGTCTGTGAACTAATGAACTCTCCTCTGCCAGAGGAAAAGTAAATAGTTAACTAACAGTTGAGATAATAAAAGTCAGAAAACAGCCCTCTCCACGACTTTTGAAAGTCGTAGAGATAATGGCTTTTTTGTATAGAGATAACAACTGGAGTTTCTTAACTCTTCCTGTACTGGAAACAATTAGACTGATGTATCTGATCTTAATGTTTTATTTCTTAGCTGTACTACACATATAAATCATAATATCAGTTTTTTTTTTTCGCTTCAGTGTCTCTTTAAGCAGAGCTCTGTACAGCAGCTCATAGATGAACCTGCTAGCCCTGAATTCCTAGACATATAGCGAGGTGTGTGTGTGTGTGTGTGTGTGTGTATAAAAATATTATATATATATATTATTTTATTTATTATATATTATTTTATTGCCAAAAAGTGAGGTGTGATTTTATCTATTTATTTACGGTAAGTATTTATGTAGCGCCGACATTTTACACAGCACTGTACAGAGTATATTGTCTTGTCCCTAACAGGGGCTCACAATCTAGTCCCTACCATAGTCATATACAGTATCTATGTATGTATCGTATAGTGTAAGAATCATAGTCTAGAGCCAATTTTAAGGGGAAGCAAATTAACTTCTCTGTATGTTTTTAGGATGTGGGAGCAAACCGGAGTGCCCGGAGGAAACCCACACAGACACGGGGAGAACAGACAAACTCCTTGCAGATAGTGCCCTGGCTGGGATTCGAACCAGGGACCCAGCGCTGCAAGGCGAGACTGCTAACTACTGCACCACAGTGCTGCCAATATTTATATATACACATACACACGTACACTTACTCATAGCTATAGTGTGAGACAACAGGAAGGAGGAAAGACTACTGATAAGTGAAGGGAGCCTACAACCACACGTGGAACACGGCCAGTTACTGATAAAAATACAAAGGCCTGCTAGTAAGGGCTGCCAAGATTCAGCTTGTAGATCCCTGGATACTATTTTAGCTGAACATTACTCGCTGCTGAAAACCAGAACAAGGGTTGGTATAAGGACTTGCTATAGAAAAATGTGCTAGCTTATTCAGTTCATTACCTAAGCCTTTACACTTGTCACAATTCAGACAGCAACCATTTTGCCATTATAATTTAAAGATGGGCAGCTAGCAGCAGATTTTTTCATGTGTGGTGTCTAGATTGCCACAGGCCACTAGTACGCAGAAAAAAAAATGAACAGTTGTAAAAACGCAATTAAAAAAAACTCAAAAAAGCATGTCAAATTAAAAAAAACAAAAACAAAACGGTTTCCGGGCAGGAGAAGTGTGAACCTGGCCTGAGGCCTCTTATGAGGGAGTCTAAACTTCACTTTAATGCAGCGCAAAAGCAGGGTTTGTAAACTCACTCATGTCAATGTTTCACACATGGTGGTGAGACCTGCCAGCAAAAAACAAAATAAAAAAAAAAAACAGAAAACAGCAACCTGCTGCAAACATGTCAACTGTGCACTGTACTGATGTGTACTCAGGAATTTAAAGAATTTATCTCTCGGTTTGGGCTGTTGGCTCAAAGCTTACTAAAAATCTGCACCGATCAAGGAACCACATTTCCAGCATCTCAGTGTGTCTAGGATAACTGTACTTATCCACATAGCCAAAGAGGATTTGTTTATAGGAATGTCAGGGAGAGTGGTAAGGATGCTGAGGGTGTAGTATTTTCCAGTACACTCTCAGTACAGTAATTAACCACTTTGTCCTTCAATACAGTATATCTACGTCAGCTGTGGCTCTCTCCAAGCCACAGCGACGTAGATATACTGACCTGCTTGCAGCCCTGTTGCGCAGGAACAGGTGCGCTTCAGAGCGCACCTCCCGGCACTAACAGCTGCAATACTAATTGGTGAAAGGGAAAATGTTCCCTTGTAGCCAATTAGTAACCCCTCCACGGATGAACGATCACCGCTGTGGCAAACAGCGTGATCATTCATCTCTCCCCTCCGTGGTCGGATCTGCTAAAAAAAAAAAAGAAAAAAAGGATTAGAAAGCAGCCTGACTCACCTTTTTCTGTTCCAGCGATCAGCCTGCAGCCCGAACCTCCGATCGCCGCTCTGCACGCAGCCCTGTGATGCTGAATAGCCGAGTCCCGGCTTGATGACATCATCAAGCCGAGACCCGGTAACCGGCATCACAGGGCTGCGTGCAGAGCGGCGATCGGAGGCTTGGGCTGCAGGCTGGTCGCTGGAACAGGAAAAGGTGAGTCAGGCTGCTTTCTAATCCTTTTTTTAAACAGATCTGGACACCGAGGGGGCTGCCTAGGTAGGGGGTGGGACATCTGGCTGGCCCTTATGGGGGTTGTTGAGCCCTGGTGGGGGGTAAAATGTGCAGCTGGGGAGGGGGGGGGAGGAGGATAAAGTAAGAGGGGGTACAATTTTATTTAATGTGCATCATTTTATACTGGGGGCAGATCTGGCTATAATGGTGGGGGGGGGGGCCCTAATCCAGGGTGCACCCGCTAATCCTGAGGGCGCATCTGGCTATAATGGGGGACCACTATTCCTGGGGACACATTTATTTATAATGAGGGGAAGTAATCTTGGGGATAAATCTGTCTATCTATACTGGAAGGTGCCAAACAGAGGACACATCGGGCCATACTGGGGGTGACTGATATTAGGGACACATCTGGCTATGGGGGGGGGGTCTGATACTCGGGACACATTTTGCTATCTATACTGGGGGACAGAATACTGGTGACAGGTTTTTATCTTCTGTGGCACTTTTTATTTTTAAACTGGAATTGATAAAAACTGAGCAAAAATGCATTTTTTTCATTTTCCCCCTCTTTTTCCCATTAAAATGCATAGAAAACTTTTTTGGTCTAGGGAAAAAATACCCGCCAATGAAAGTCTAGTTTGTCTTGAAAAAAACGATACCTAGATCATTTAGGTGTCGTGAGTAGGGATAAAGTTATGGCTGATTAAAAAGGGACACCGCTAAAGCGTCAAAACTGCTCTGGTCAATAAGGGGAAAACAAGGTCTGGATGCGAATTGGTTAAGCCATGAGAAGATTTGGGCGCCAGAATGCAGCTAATGTAATTTCTCCGCTAAAAGAAGAATCCTAGCGCATACTGTTAAATTTGGGCACAGCACACTGGTTATGGGTAAAAGCAATCTCTGTTCAGGGAGGTATGTCTGGCCTGGCATACTGGGCCTGTGTATATCTAGCAAAGCAAAAAATATTATAACATAAATAGCTTGTCTGGTGAAGATTGTTTTTGGTTAGTAAAAATGGAGAGTAAGCGCCTATGAGAAGGAGAGACAGATGTAAAATTGCTTTATGCAGCTGTAAAATATAATCAGAGGTATGCAAAAACTGCACTGCAAAAAAATAGAATTTGCAAGATGCTTTAGATGAGATATCTCCCAAGTGTTGTGTTTTTGGCTGACAAGTGTTGAGATAACGGCTTTTATTTTGGCAACTACTCTCTGTATTGGTTAACTGCTTACAGTCAGTGTTAAATGTAATACAGTAGATTCCCTTTATAGTAAACTCCAAGGGACTGGGCAAAGTAGTTTACTGTATCAGACGTTTACTATATCAGAATACTCAAGCACATAAAGTACACTATAGTAATGTATCTTAATTGAGTCTATAATAAGGAGTAATTTTTCAATGCTTCAGCAAGTGAGCACAGACAGTCTAAGCTAGATAAAAATAAACAGTGCTCAATATGCAGGGATTTGCATGCAATAATCACAGCTTGCACAGGAAGCATAGGTCTCACCAGTTAATGCATGTATAGTACCGATAATGCAATGTTCTCACCAAGCCCTATCAGCTGAGCGCTCTGCCCGGCAAATTTTGCTAAGCGCCCGGCTGTTTTCCTCCCTCTCCTCCTCCCTCCCCTCCTATCTGAATGGCCCAACAATGCTGCAAACCTGAATTATGAAATTTAGGCAGCATTCTAGGGGCATGCAGCACTGTGATCTTTCTCACACTCTCTGCTGCTGAGACACTATGAGAGAGCTAGTAATATTCGCAATAGTTCTAGTTGGCCCTGCCTCCTCCAAATGGTACAGTGTTGGGTAAGCTTTTCCTATGTCTTTGAAAAGCCTACTGTGCAGTGTGTGTGTATGGTGTGTGTGGTGAGGTGGTGTGTGTAGTGTGTGGTGAGGTGGTGTGTGTAGTGTGTGGTGAGGTGGTGTGTGTGGTGAGGTGGTGTGTGTAGTGAGGTGGTGTGTGTGGTGAGGTGGTGTGTGTGGTGAGGTGGTGTGTGTGGTGAGGTGGTGTGTGTAGTGAGGTGGTGTGTGTAGTGTGTAGTGTGTGGTGAGGTGGTGTGTGGTGAGATGGTGTGTGTGGTGAGATGGTGTGTGTGGTGAGATGGTGTGTGTGGTGAGATGGTGTGTGTGGTGAGATGGTGTGTGTGGTGAGGTGGTGTGTGTGGTGAGGTGGTGTGTGTGGTGAGGTGGTGTGTGTAGTGTGTGGTGAGGTGGTGTGTGTAGTGTGTGGTGAGGTGGTGTGTGTAGTGTGTGGTGAGGTGGTGTGTGTAGTGTGTGGTGAGGTGGTTTGTGTAGTGTGTGGTGAGGTGGTTTGTGTAGTGTGTGGTGAGATGGTGTGTGTAGTGTGTGGTGAGATGGTGTGTGTAGTGTGTGGTGAGGTGGTGTGTGTAGTGTGTGGTGAGGTGGTGTGTGTAGTGTGTGGTGAGACGGTGTGTGTGTGTGGTGAGACGGTGTGTGTGTGTGGTGAGACGGTGTGTGTGTGTGGTGAGACGGTGTGTGTGTGGTGAGACGGTGTGTGTGTGGTGAGACGGTGTGTGTGTGGTGAGACGGTGTGTGTGTGGTGAGACGGTGTGTGTGTGGTGAGACGGTGTGTGTGTGGTGAGACGGTGTGTGTGTGGTGAGACGGTGTGTGTGTGGTGAGATGGTGTGTGTGTGGTGAGATGGTGTGTGTGTGGTGAGATGGTGTGTGTGTGGTGAGGTGGTGTGTGTAGTGTGTGGTGAGGTGGTGTGTGTAGTGTGTGGTGAGGTGGTGTGTGTAGTGTGTGGTGAGGTGGTTTGTGTGGTGAGGTGGTTTGTGTAGTGTGTGGTGAGGTGGTTTGTGTAGTGTGTGGTGAGGTGGTTTGTGTAGTGTGTGGTGAGATGGTGTGTGTAGTGTGTGGTGAGATGGTGTGTGTAGTGTGTGGTGAGATGGTGTGTGTAGTGTGTGGTGAGATGGTGTGTGTAGTGTGTGGTGAGGTGGTGTGTGTAGTGTGTGGTGAGGTGGTGTGTGTAGTGTGTGGTGAGACGGTGTGTGTGTGTGGTGAGACGGTGTGTGTGTGTGGTGAGACGGTGTGTGTGTGTGGTGAGACGGTGTGTGTGTGTGGTGAGACGGTGTGTGTGTGTGGTGAGACGGTGTGTGTGTGGTGAGACGGTGTGTGTGTGGTGAGACGGTGTGTGTGTGGTGAGACGGTGTGTGTGTGGTGAGACGGTGTGTGTGTGGTGAGACGGTGTGTGTGTGGTGAGACGGTGTGTGTGTGGTGAGACGGTGTGTGTGTGGTGAGACGGTGTGTGTGTGGTGAGACGGTGTGTGTGTGGTGAGACGGTGTGTGTGTGGTGAGACGGTGTGTGTGTGGTGAGACGGTGTGTGTGTGGTGAGACGGTGTGTGTGTGGTGAGACGGTGTGTGTGGTGAGACGGTGTGTGTGGTGAGACGGTGTGTGTGGTGAGACGGTGTGTGTGGTGAGACGGTGTGTGTGGTGAGACGGTGTGTGTGGTGAGATGGTGTGTGTGGTGAGATGGTGTGTGGGGTGAGTGGGGTGAGGTGGTGTGTGGTGAGGTGGTGTGTGTGGTGAGGTGGTGTGTGTAGTGTGTAATGAGATGGTGTGTGTGTAGCGTGTGGTGAGATGGTGTGTGTGGTGAGGTGGTGTGTGTAGTGTGTGGTGAGATGGTATGTGTGGTGAGATGGTGTGTGTGGTGAGGTGGTGTGTGTGGTGAGATGGTGTGTGTGGTGAGATGGTGTGTGTGGTGAAGTGGTGTGTGTGTAGTGTGTGGTGAGGTGGTGTGTGTGGTGAGGTGGTGTGTGTGGTGAGATGGTGTGTGTGGTGAGATGGTGTGTGTAGTGTGTAATGAGATGGTGTGTGTGTAGCGTGTGGTGAGATGGTGTGTGTGGTGAGGTGGTGTGTGTAGTGTGTGGTGAGATGGTATGTGTGGTGAGGTGGTGTGTGTGGTGAGATGGTGTGTGTGGTGTGTGGGGTGAGGTGGTGTGTGTAGTGTGTGGTGAGGTGGTGTGTGTGGTGAGGTGGTGTGTGTGGTGAGATGGTGTGTGTGGTGAGGTGGTGTGTGTAGTGTGTAATGAGATGGTGTGTGTGTAGCGTGTGGTGAGATGGTGTGTGTGGTGAGGTGGTGTGTGTAGTGTGTGGTGAGATGCAGGGCTGTGGAGTCGGTCCAAAAATCCACCGACTCCGACTCCGACTCCTCAGTTTAGGATTCCACCGACTCCGACTCCGACTCCACGACTCCGACTCCTCTAATTTGCATATTACAATTTTGTTGATTTAACATATGTAACATGAAATTCGTCTCTTAACTGCCAAAGCTTAGGAATTTTACAAGACAACTGAAGTGAGAAGGATATGTAGACTACTATATTTATTCCCTTTAGACTAAAACTAGTCCTTGGTAAGAGTACTTGTAAAAGGTACAAACCGGAACAAAGAACATCTATCAGGCCCTAGGCAATGTAAGTGTGGGTACATGTAAAAATGATGTGCAGGTACTCTGCAGGGGAATGAGGAGATTGTAAACAGACAACACCTCTGTGTTCAATGTGCACAGCATTCTCAGTGGATTCCCTGCAGCTATGTGGGGAGTGCATATGTAGAGTATAGTACTACTGTGTAACAAAGTAAACCTGAGACAGATGAAATTAAAGTTTTATACATACCTGGGGCTTCCTCCAGCTGCCTTTAGGATAATCAGTCCCTCGTTGTCCTCCTCCACCACCTGGATCTTCTGCTATGAGTCCAGGTACTTGAGCCAGTCAGGCGTAGTGCGCATGCACACACTCCGCCGCCAGGAGCATACTACACCTTTGCAGCACTATTGCGCAGGTGCAGAATGTTCCTGGCTGTGGGAGCGGCATGCGGCCGGACAGCGCTGACTGGCTGAATTACCAGGACTCATAGCAGAAGATCCGGGTGGTGGAAGACAGTGAGGGACTGATTAGCCTGAAGGGGGCTGGAGGAAACCCCAGGTATGTATAAAACTTTACTTTTCATCCGTCTCAGTTTCCCTTTAATTTGTAGTCACCAAACCAAATTTTAATAACATATCAAATTATTTGATTTCATCAGCAAAGGGAGTGCATACATTTGCATAAATCAGCATCAATGCAGAATTATTTCCATCTCGTTGACCATCTCTATTAGTGACACGGCTACACATCAGGCTTTATTCTTACAGCATAGATGTTATTTAGTGTATAAAAGAGATTCCTGTGTACACTTTATATACAGTCACAATCAGATATGTATATCTGACTTTAAAAATACGGGGACTGCTTTATTGAAGCAGCACAAGTAACTTATTTTGATTGGTTTATTTCATTTTTGTAGACTAAGCACAGCTATTACTGTATATATACTGTATATATACATTATTTTTAATGACGTTTATCTGAGAAATAGAACATTATCATATTTTCTATTTTAATTACAGTTACAAATTCATTAGGAGTCGGAGTCGGTGCATTTTCCCCCGACTCCGACTCCAGGCACCCAAAATTGCCCGACTCCACGACTCCGACTCCACGACTCCGACTCAGACTCCACAGCCCTGGTGAGATGGTATGTGTGGTGAGATGGTGTGTGTGGTGAGGTGGTGTGTGTAGTGTGTGGTGAGATGGTGTGTGTGGTGAGGTGGTGTGTGTAGTGTGTGGTGAGATGGTATGTGTGGTGAGGTGGTGTGTGTGGTGAGGTGGTGTGTGTTGTGCGTAGTATGTGTTGCATGTGGAGTGTGATTTCTGTGTCCCCTGTCACATGGCTCTGGGGCCCTTGGCAACTGCCCAGGTTGACCTTATGAAAGTGCCAGCCCTATGTTTCCCTCTCCCGTGCGTATTAGTAGGCCGCCCGGCCAATAGGGCGCAGGGCGAGCTGCATGATGGCTCACACTGCTGCTGCATCACCGGGTGGAGTTAAATACTGTTCCCCCTCCGAGTCGTAGCAACTCGGAGTGAGAAGTAATTTGGGATCTGGTGATCGCCGGGACTGCAAATTACCCTTACACTGGGAGTGCAGACTATTGCACCTCCCTGCATGCGCCCAGATGACCTGCTCTGCTGAATGCTCCACCTGGCTACATTTTCCTGCCACCCAACTGCAAAAAAAAAAATGCTGGGGAGAACACTATAGTGTGTGCTCCTCTAAGGATCAGCAGGACAGCCAGCCAGCCAAAAAAATATGACAGCCTCCATATCCCTCTCACTTCAGGTTCCTTTAAGTAGCCCAGAGCTAAAATAGAAAAACTACTGACCTTTTTTTTTTTTTTTTTTTTTTATCTATCCCCTACTCTCAGACATTGTTGAGCTCCTCTAGCAGCCTCTTGTTTTGTTTTTTTGACCATCTTGACGGCCCCTTTGTTGTGCTTGTGCATTCCCCTCCTCAGTGTGTGTACACATAGCATGCAAGGGAATGTCCTGATCTGCCAGGCCTTCCAGTACTTCACCCCAGCCCCTGCGCCAATACAATGGGTGAGAGAGCAAAGGGTGATTCATTCACATCATTGTCCCGGAATTAGAACCGTGGGGCAACAGCACATGGATACACACCCACATTCACTTCTTCAGCAGTTCCAAACAGGGGATGGAGTCTAGTAAAAAAAAATATTTTTGCCAGGTTATGTTCTAATATAAACCTTCTGACACCCTTCTGCACTAGCACCACATTCTAAAAAGGAAATTCATTGTAAACAACACACGTAGTTCTATAACAATTTTCTAAAGTCTTATAAGAAAAATGGAGATTACTAGTACGTAATCAAAAAGTCTTGAATAATTGCATTATGCACATATAGCTGTTGCAAAGAAAGGTCTGCTACAACCACCCAAAACCTTTGTAGTGCAGGAGCGGAGGATGCAGACGCCCAACACCATTGTATATCAAAGAAACTCCGCTTCGCTGCATACGTTAATAAAAACTCTGACCTTTATTGTGCAGACATGGACAGCAGCTTCAATAAGCTAAGGTGTTTCGGAGGATAGTGTGGCTCCTTAGTCATAGCTTAAACACCAAATGGTCAACGTGAAAATGTATAGGCAGGTGAGGAACACCAACACTGGGGTGGCGTAGTGGTTAGCTCTCTCGCCTTGCAGCGCTGGGTCCCTGGTTCGAATCCCAGCCAGGGCACTATCTGCAAAGAGTTTGTATGTTCTCTCCGTGTCTGCGTGGGTTTCCTCCGGGCACTCCGGTTTCCTCCCACATTCCAAAAACATACGGATAAGTTAATTGGCTCACCCTAAAAAAAATTGGCCCTAGACTACAGTACTTACACTACATAATATAGACATATGGCAATGGTAGGGACTAGATTGTGAGCTCCTTTGAGGGACAGTTAGTGACAAGATATATATATATTGCGCTGCGTAATATGTCGGCGCTATATAAATACTAAATAATAATAATAATAATAATAATCTCACCTGTCTTAAAGAGACTCTGTAACAAAAATTGCATCCTGTTTTTAATCATCCTACAAGTTCCAAAAGCTATTCTAATGTGTTCTGGCTTACTGCAGCACTTTGTACTATCACAGTCTCTGTAATAAATCAACTTATCTCTCTCTTGTCAGACTTGTCAGCCTGTGTCTGGAAGGCTGCCAAGTTCTTCAGTGTTGTGGTTCTGCTATGAACTCCTCCTTCCAGGCCCCTCTATGCACACTGCCTGTGTATTATTTAGATTAGAGCAGCTTCTCTCTTCTCTCTTATCTTTTACAAGCTGGATAAATCGTCCTCTGAGCTGGCTGGGCTTTCACATACTGAGGAATTACAGACAAGGGCAAATCTGTTTGCAGGAAGAAAAGAGCAGCCTGAAACTTCAGTGCATGAGAGATGCAGGGGAAAAGAAACACACAAATGATCTCTTGAGATTCAAAAGGAAGGCTGTATACAGCCTGCTTGTGTATGGATGTATTTTCTATGTGTGGACATACTGTACATCAACCTACTTCCTGTTTTGGTGGCCATTTTGTTTGTTTATAAACAAACTTTTTAAAACTGTTTTTAACCACTTTTAATGCGGCGGGGAGCGGCGAAATTGTGACAGAGGGTAATAGGAGATGTCCCCTAACACACTGGTATGTTTACTTTTGTGCGATTATAACAATACAGATTCTCTTTAAGCTGAATACTCACCTCGTGACCACGGAAGATGGATCCCAACGGTGTACGATGACAACGAGCATTCCCTGATCCATTTTCCTGCTGGCGTACGCTACAGCACACGACGGGCGCAAATGAGAGTTCAAGCAATAGCGGTACTTTGCGTGGGAGTATTCGGGGATCTTAAAGACCTGATAGTTATCGTCGCACATCACTGAGCATTGTACACGTAAGCACACAGGTGTACCTACGTCTCAAGATCTTGAAAACGATTGCTCGTTGCTCAGAAAAAAAAAACACCAGTCATCGGAAAATTACAAGCAGTAATGATTACAAAAATGCATTAAAAAAAAAAGGAGGAGGCAAAAATATCCCTGTGCAGACACATTCCTGCCCATCTTTGTGCACATACCGTATACACTAGAGTACAACCTCACTCGAGTATACTGTAAGCCGACCCCCCAATTTTTACCTTAAAAACAGGGGAAAATGATTGACCCGAGTATAAGCCGAGGGTAGGAAAGTGTTAGCCTGGGGTTCGCTTAGGTGTGGGTGGCAGGGACACATCTAACCAAACACCTAAACCTGCTTTGCATTGCTATTCATGCTTAGTCAAAGCAGTGTCCCATTCCCATCACCCCCATTTTATGTGAACTACAGGTACTGCTGACAAACACCTTCCACTCTACTTTTAGCCCTAGATTATGTCACCTGGCATATGCAGAGCTACTTCCCTCTCCTCTATATGTGGCCAGAATTATGGTGGAGCAATTTTAAAGCACAGTGTGTCTTCTCTTTGCCCCTCCCAGATCGGAGCAGCTTTTATGCTGCGGTTGTGTCTCCCTCTTCCCTGGAATAGGCAAAGCTTTCACTTACCGGGCCCATGCTGCTGGGATTCCTCTCGTCAACTTGCCTGTCTCTTTTCTATGATGCCCTCCTCTAGTGGTGCCTGTGCGCCAGTGCAGAGCATCATAGAAAAGAGAAAGGCAAGCTGACGAGAGGAATCCCGGCGGCATGGACTAGATAAGTGAAAGCTCTGTGGTGTGCACACTGCTTATTCTGGGGAGAAGAGAGACACAACCGCAGCATAAAAGCTGCTCCAATCTGGCGGCGGGGAGAGAAAGGGTGCCCACACAATAACTCTGGCTACATATGGAGAAGAAAGCACTCTTGGGAAGTGGACTCACTGGGAGAAACAAGAGGGGGGCTCTACCACACATGTTGACTCGAGTATAATCCAAGACCCACACTTTTAGGCCACTTTTTTTGGTCCCAAAACTCAGCTTATACCCGAGTATACACGTATACCTGCACCAGCACTTCCCAAACCTGTCCTCATATTTCAACAGCAGATCGTGTCCTGCAGGTAACCTCATAAATGAACAGGTACTACAGGGCAACAGGAGAAGTTCTAATACTATAATCAAGCATTTGCAGCCAAAGCATGTTAGCACACAGAAGTGATTTTGTTTCTTGCACTTGTTTGACTAAGAGACATGGAACATAAATAATTACCCATCACAATACATTGGTTGTTGTTGACTTTACTCATTAAAATGTGTTCACTTTATAGCACAAAGTAAGAAACTGTGGCAAACTTTATTTGCATAGTTGCACTAAGTAGTTTATTGAAGTATTAGCTTTTAGAAGGGATTCACTTTGTGATGGGACATAAACTTAACCGGACTTTGGATTTTCTTTTGTTTTCTTTTAGCTTACAAAACAGAATGACCCTACCTAGAAACGCTATATAGATAGGGCGCACTGTACTGGACATTTTTCCCAGCTCGAACATAATGTTAAAAGTATTAAGGCGGGGTCACACTTCTCTATTTTAGTGTGTGTTTTCTGCAAAGAAAATGCATTTAAACCAAGAACTCATGTTAATCAATGGGCTAAATCCCAACAACAACTGACATTCTTAGCCTACACATTGTGTGTGTGTGTGTTTTCTCTATCACTTAGCTGCTGTTAAAAAAAAACAAAGACTGTGTTTTTCTGCATACAGACACACATGGGTCTTGATTCACAAAGCGGTGCTAACTGTTAGCAAGTTTGTGAAAAGCCACTTATCATGCCTAAAGTTACTTTGCGCGCGCTAAGTTTAGCGCTGCCAGGTGCGCGAAAACGGCGCACCCAATGCAACGTTTCACGTGCACCGGGCTTTGCGCTCGATACTTTGCGCGCGATCTGATGTGCCTTGGTGCGTGCTAACTACTTAGCACCTAAGTTAGCACGCCCAAAGCCTTTAGGCGTGCTAACTCGTTTAGCACCCGTTAGTGAATCAGGCCCATAGAGTGTGCCCCCTGCCCGAAAGATGGCTTTGAATCTGTAAATGACCAAAATGCTTTGAACAGGGTGTTGAAAATCTTTTTTTTTCGGTATTGAGCAAACTGACCTCAAAACTGTCCTCAGCAGCTAAAAAAGTGAACCTGAGGCGGTTTTAAAACAAAAGTGCTGCATTTGCGCTTTGCATCACTACAGGCTGGTGCAATGCTGGTCCCTTACTAGCTGAAACACTACTACCGGTAGTCACTATCCCAGCTGGCAATTGGGCAGCATTGCTTCTGTTGCTAGTGACACACAAATACATACGTCTAGCTCACTACAAGACCGAGGAAGGAACTGTCTGTGCACTACCGTCCTTTATCCAGAAACACGTAATGCCAATTAGCCAATTGCAGATCAAACAAGGAAACTTACTACATACCAGCTCTACAGTAATTACATTTCAGGCTTCTGGAAGGTAATTGTATCCGGTGTAAACAAAGATGTGAGCAAACTGCAACACAAGATCATTTTACAGGACATCTTATGTTATCTTTAGGCGCCAGGCTCCTATCATATGTTTTTGTTATCTACTTTTTATCACAAGCAGAATCAGGCAGTAGCATGGATCCTGCTTAGTTCTCATAGCAGAGCCCCATATCAGCCTGCAAGCTATAAAGTAAGGCTCGGTTCACATTGCAGCACGCATCCGCTCCTGCGCGTTCCGCTCCATGAAGTGGAAGTATCATGCAGGTCGGGAACGTCCGCTCCGACGAGCGGAACGTAGCAATGTGAACTTTCCCATCGGGAAAGCATTGCTTCCGCTGCTGCGTTCCGCTCATCGGAGCGGAACGTAAGCTATTTAGGCTCAAGGTGAACCGAGCCTGAGGGTCGGTCCACACTTATCAGGTTGCAGATCGGAATGCATTTTAAATGGATCAGTTTTTCTAAAAACTGATCCGTTTTTCAAAAGGCTGTGCTTTTGCAGCATACGTTTCCAGTCTGTTTAAAGATATGTGAAAAACATGTCCTTCCTTCCTGTGTGTTTCTACTGGATAAAGAGGTCTGCAAAGAGGATGCTGAGGGGAGGAGCAGGCAGTAGGCAGTCTGCTTTGGCATCAGTTTTGCGTGCAAAAGTTCTGTGTGTGAAGGGAGATCCGTTTGTGTGTTGCCTTTCATTGCATCCGCGGGTATCCGGGCTCCATGAAAATCTGCAAAATCCGGACTCTCCATTCAGTTTTCTAAAACGGAGCCCACGGATCCGTTTTTTAAGTGTGTGAAGATGGCCGCCATTTTTAACATTGGTATCTGTGGTTCCGTTTTTGTCCAGGGCAAAAAGGGAGCCACGGTTACGATTTGAGTGTGAACCGACCCTTACTCCAGCCTGCAGCTCTCGTTATGCGAGCGGTGCTTGCTAGCTAATCGTGATACAAAGGAGCAACCAGGATTCATTCATCTAAATCAGCTGTCTTCAGCTTTCCCAGTCGAACTTCCTAAAGCATACCAGCAAGTTTCATTCTAGATAAAACAAAACAAAAAAAAAAAACATATTGGCTTGGGCAGCAAGTTGAAAAATCCAAAAATAAAAAAAATTGCTCAAAGCTTTATGGAGATGAAGATTTCATTTTTCAGCACGACCTGGCACCTGCTCACAGTGCCAAAACCACTGGTAAATGGTATTACTGTGCTCAATTGGCCTGCCAACTCTCCTGACCTGAACCCCATAGAGAATCTGTGGGATATTGTGAAGACCCAACACTCTGGATGAGCTTAAGGCCGCTATCGAAGCATTCTGGGCCTCCATAACACCTGAGCAGTGCCACAGGCTGATTGCCTCCATGCCACGCCGCATTGAAGCAGTCATTTCTACAAAATGATTCCCAACCAAGTATTGAGTGCATAACTGAACATAATTATTTGAAGGTTGACTTTTTTTGTTTTAAAAACACAAACACTTTTCTTTTATTGGTCAGATGAAATATGCTAATTTTTTGAGATAGGAAATTTGGGTTTTCATGAGCTGGATGCCAAAATCATCAATAAGAAAAACAATAAAAAGGATTGAACTACTTCAGTTGTGTGTAATGAATCTAAAATATATGAAAGTCTAATGTTTATCAGTACATTACAGAAAATAATGAACTTAATCACAATATGCTAATTTTTTGAGAAGATCCTGTATATGGAGTGGGGTGTGGTACTGCATTAGCTGGGTCTATAATACAGAGATCATGGAATGTATATGGAGTGGGATATAGTACTGCATTAGCTGGGCCTATAATACAGAGACCATAATATGTATATAGAGTGAGGTATAGTACTGCGTTAGCTGGGCCTATAATACAGAGACCATGGTGTGTATATAGAGTGGGGTATAGTGCTGTATTAGCTGGGCCTATAATACAGAGACCATGGTATGTATATAGAGTGGGGTATAGCGCTGTATTAGCTGGGCCTATAATACAGAGATCATGGTATGTATATAGAGTGGGGTATAGCGCTGTATTAGCTGGGCCTATAATACAGAGACCATGGTATGTATATAGAGTGAGGTATAGTATTGCATTAGCTGGGCCTATAATACAGAGATCATGGTATGTATATAGTGAGGTATAGTACTGTATTAGCTGGGCCTATAATACAGAGATCATGGTATGTATATAGAGTGAGGTATAGTGCTGTATTAGCTGGGCTTATAATACAGAGATCATGGTATGTATATAGAGTGAGGTATAGTGCTGTATTAGCTGGGCCTATAATACAGAGATCATGGTATGTATATAGAGTGAGGTATAGTACTGTATTATCTGGGCCTATAATACAGAGATCATGGTATGTATATAGAGTGGGGTATAGTACTGCATTAGCTGGGCCTATAATACAGAGATCATGGTATGTATATAGAGTGAGGTATAGCCCTGTATTAGCTGGGCCTATAATACAGAGACCATGGTATGCATGTAGAGAGGGGGGTATAGTACTGTATTAGCTGGACCTATAATAGAGATCATGGTATGTATATAGAGTGGGGTATAGCCCTGTATTAGCTGGGCCTATAATACAGAGACCATGGTATGTATATAGAGTGAGGTATAGTGCTGTATTAGCTGGGCCTATAATACAGAGACCATGGTATGTATATAGAGTGAGGTATAGTACTGCATTAGCTGGGCCTATAATACAGAGACCATGGTATGTATATAGAGTGAGGTATAGTACTGTATTAGCTGGGCCTATAATACAGAGATCATGGTGTGTATATAGAGTGAGGTATAGTGCTGTATTAGCTGGGCCTATAATACAGAGACCATGGTATGTACCGTATTTTTCGGAATATAATATTCCAAAGATGCGGTAAATGTGGCTCTGGAATATACTTACCGGCTCCTGTTGCCGCGATCCTCTCCTCTTCGTCTGGCGCTCTTCATCCCATGACGTCTTGTCATTCATTGTGAACGTCTTCAGAGCCCCAGCTGCCCGCGCGCCTCTTCACTGCAGTCTTCGTATAGACTGCAGCCTTTCGATATACATGTGCTGCCGCCGCCATCCTTCCTAGTTACGGCGTCCTCCCCCGATGTCCTCCCTAGTTACAGCGTCCTCCCCGACGTCCTCCCTAGTTACAGCGTCCTCCCCTGACGTCCTTCCTAGTTACAGTGCCTCTGACGTCACGCGCACATGTGCGTCGCAGATCAACCAGCAGAGGGCACTGTAACTAGGGAGGACGTCGGGGAAGGACGCTGTAACTATCGAGGACGTCGGGGAAGGACGCTGTAACTAGGGAGGACGTCGGGTGAGGACGCCGTAACTAAGAAAGATGGCGGCGGCAGCACATGTATATCGCAAGGCTGCAGTCTATGCTAAGACTGCGGCGAAGAGGACCGCGGGCAGCTGGGGCTCTGAAGACGTTCACAATGCATGACAAGACGTCCTGGGATGAAGAGAGGAGACTGCAGCTGAAGAGGAGTGCCGCAGCTTGGACCCTGAAGACCTGCATCCTGAATGACGGGCGTCCTCTGATGAAGAAAGCCAGATGGGGGAGGAGAGGATCGTGGCGACAGGATCAGGTGAGATGTTTCATCAGGGTTTAGCTAGTGTAGTGTATTTGGTGGTGGCAGAAGGGGTTGGTTAGTGTAGTGTAGTGTAATAGGTGGTTACAGCAGCAGGGGTTAGTTAGTGAAGTGTAGTGTAGTGGGGGCAGCAGGGGTAAGTGAAGTGTGGTGTGGTATAGATGGGCAGTGTAGCTTAGGCCAGTGTGGTGTAGATGGGCAGTGTAGTTTAGGGAGAAAGGGTCCATAAGACGCCCCCTGCACCATAGACGCACCTAGGATTAGTTTTTTTTTCTTTGATTTTTGCCCCCTAAAACTAGGTGCGTCTTATATGCCGGAGCGTCTTATATTCCGAAAAATACGGTATATAGAGGGGTATAGTACCGTATTAGCTGGGCCTATAATACAGAGACCATGGTATATATATAGAGTGGGGTATAGTGCTGTATTAGCTGGGCCTATAATACAGAGACCATGGTATGTATATAGAGTAGGGTATAGTACTGTATTAGCTGGGCCTATGCTTAACATGGAGTCTCAAGCAACCAGAAAGCACACTTAATCAGCCAATCCCCACCGGTGCCAGATATCAGACACTACTGTACCATAATTTTACCTACATTGCTGTGGATTGCAGCTTTTTCTTAGTCAGGTCTGGTTTGCATAGCTTTATCTCTGGAACTGGGAAGAGTTCCAAGCATATCTTGCACCTTCAAATTAATCTCATCTACTTTAGTCTGAAGATGGTGCCTTTCTTTAAATATGTTATGAATATTTTCATATTTCCATAAAGCATGCCTTTGAGAGGGATATGGGCACTTCCATATGTATTTCCTTTTAAACAATACCAGTTGCCTGGCAGTCCTGCTGATCTCTTTGGCTGCCAGGCAACTGGAGCTAATCCAGTCAGACTTCATTCAGAACCATCTGATCTGCATGCTTGTTCAGGGTCATAACTAAAAGTACAGTAGCATAAATAAGTATGTGAACCATTTGGAATTATATGGATTTCTGTAGAAATTGGTCATAAAATGTGATCTGATCTTCATCTAAGTCACAACAATAGACAATTACAGTCTGCTTGCGACGGAAGTGGTCCGGCTGACGCAGAAGCTGCAGCACATGGGTGAGCGGTGTGCACTGTACAAGAAGAAATGGAAGTCAATAGCATCGCTAAAATTGTTTGCTGCAGCGGTGCTGTGCACATCTGGCCAAAATCAGGTGACGCTCTTCCTGCCCGGAAGAGTGCATGTGACTGAGGGGACAGACGTTTCTGACATCACTAGCTTAGACGTTCGTTGTCACAGCGATTTACCTGTCGGCGCAGTCTGCCGCATGGAGCAAAATGTATACAATGGTGCGCTGCGGTAGGCTCTTATGCCATGTGCAAATCTCACCACACTTAAGGTGCGTACACACGTCTGATTTTATACCAGATTGTCGTTCAAACCGGACGTTTAAACGACTTGTCACACAGATGACAAAACATTTGAAATGCTAATTACAGCTAGATTACATGTCGTTTGACTGGTCAATGGACTGGATAGAACAATGGACCACATCAAATGACTGGTTGTTTGAATGTCTATTAGTGTCAAAGTAATAGACTTTCAACCAACAAGTGGCTTGTACACATGTACGGACCTAACTGTCGTTTGAACAACAGTTAGTCCACGGATCCGCCAAGCGGATCAGTCAAAACTGCTGCTATCAGTCAAACGATTGAACGTACACACGCCAAACTGTCGTTTACACGACCAGTTTGAACAAGTCATTCAGAAATATCAGACGTGTGTGCGTACCTTTGGGGTGTGATTCACTAAACTGTAATAACTCAAATATTACACCTTATCAAAGATATTATTATTATTATTATTGATTTATTAAGCGCCAACATATTCCGTGGTGCTGTACAAAGTAAGAAACAAACATGGGGTACATAATAATACAGACAATGCTATACACCAATATACAAGATATCACACCTTATCAAAGATACCACGCCTTATCAGAGTAGCATAGCGAGCGCTACGAACCCACAGGGGCTCAGTGCAGGACGAGTGCCATTGCCAATTAGCAGGCATAAGTTCGTAGCGCTCACTATGCTACTCTGATAAGACGTGCTAACTTTGATAAGGTGTGATATCTTTGATAAGGTGTGATATTTGAGTTCTCACAGTTTAGTGAATCAAGCCCTATGTGTGAAAGGGCCCTAAATCATTCCTGTATGTGCTTCGTATCCAGACTGATGACTAAGTAAAAAGCAAGGGAGAAGGTCTCAGCCACTCAGTGGGTAAAAGGTGAAAATCCCCAGCATGGAGGAGATGATGGAACATTCCTTCTGTTTACTTTACAGTGAATAGCTATGTTTGCTCCTGAAGCAAAAGTGGAAGATTCTACCAGGAAAGCAGCCACAGTATGCAGACAGCAGATTATGCTCAATCAAGTTATATCTCCATATGGTGCAATGAGATAATCTTCCAAGCATGTGTCTATGGAGATTACTCTGCACTTGTCTCTCCTGCTCAGCTGCCTGTCATGGCAGTAACAGAACCTGCAGCAGTGTAATGCTGACCACACGCTGGCAGACTGACCTGGCAGATTATTATTAGATCAACTAAACATACCAAATGTGCAGGTGGTTTCCTGAAGATTGGCTGCGCTGATCTGCAATAGCCAATCAGGTGCTCACACAGAAACAGGATGTTTGCTGCACATGATAACCTGCTTCCTTATCACTGCTCGCTGCACATAACTACACTGATCACCTGCAGCAAATTCTGCTGATCCAATCGTTGTCTGCCAATACGCAGCCTGCATTACACTTCTGGGCTGCCTGGAACTCATATCTAAAAGCTTCCAACACACTTGCAAAATGTGTCACCCAAAGCGACCTTTACAGAGCATTCTGGACGGCAGCTTTGGAACGATCGTTGTCAAGACACGATGTGCGGCTCCCAGCCAAGCAGTGTGTAATGCTCTGTGCAGAGGGGAAAGCGTAGGCTACGGTAGGTTGCAGGAACTTCCTTTGCAAAAGAAAACAAAGACAGCGCTTTGGCCAGATGGATTATTACAGGGGAGCCCAGCAGCATCAGGTGACATTTGTACACTTGCAAAAGAAAATCATGCAGCATTACCATGCAGCACGGTAGTGTAGTGGTTAGTGCTCTCGCCTTGCAGCGCTGGATCCCTGTTTCGAATCTTATCCAGAGCACTATCTGCACTGAAAGAAAAGCTCTCGAATTTTTGGGTCGATCGAAATTACTGAATTGGAGAAAAACTCGATCTTCAGGGTCTATGGCTAAAAGTGTTAGAGGCAAAGGATCAGCAGGATAGCCAGGAAATTGGTATTACTTAAAAGGAAATAAATATGGCAGCCTCCATATCCTTCTTATAACTGTTGTCCTTTAAATTCTGCATGCAAGCCTTGAAATATTTCATGAGATAAAGCAGCAAGCCTCGTTCACATCATACGCACTTCCGTGCGCATTTGGAAAAGTGTATTACGTGGTAACATGCAAGAATGGCACAAGGGTATAGACAGCCCTTCTACAGTTCACATCTATTGCTCTGCGCAGCAGTACGATGCGCTGGGAAGCGCTTGCGTACTGCTGCCTGCATTTTGCCCGCAAGCGCAGAGCTGACCCCATCACTGTCAATGGATGGGATCAGCAGCGCAGCGGGTAGCAGCGCAGATGGCGTGCGGTAGTACGCGTTGCGTTCTGATCGCAAGGCCATCTGCGCTGAGGAGATGTGAACGAGGCCTAAAACCAGGGCTGTGGAGTCGGTACAAAAATCATTCGACTCGAACTCCGACTCTTCAGTTTATGAAACCTCCGACTCCTTAGTCTAATAAGGACTTTGGATTTGGTACAAAAATCACACGACTCAGACTCCTCAGTTTATGAAACCACCGATTCCCACTCCAGGTACCAAAAATTGCTCCGACTTCTCAACTCAGACTCCACAGCCCTAGGTTAAACATGCGATAATTGGCTGTCTGTAAAATACCTCAGTGTTCTCCGCAGGGTCTTTTATCCGGGTGCTCCACCTGGCTAGTTTTGGTGAGCACCCGGCTGTCATCGGCTCACCTTCTCCTATGCTATAAGCAGAATTGCGCTCGGAAGCGCCAGCCCTGCATTCTCTGATATTGCCCCACCCGGCTACTTTTTCATGCCACCCAGCAGAAAAAAATTTCTAGGGAGAACACTGTACCTCAACAGGGAAACACCTCACAACAGTTTCTAAATGACAGGTACAGTTTTTCGCTACATGTAGCATCCAAGGCGACTGCTTTCGAGCTATTCCGTGCCCTCTCAGGGGGCTAAAACCTCAAAGCGACAACAAAACCCCAGAAACAGATGCCAACATTTTTCTGCTTCGTAGCAGAAAAGCAACTGCATAGGCTAAACGATCTGCCACCAGCTGTCCATCACCCACCTGTCTGAACCAAGCCTTTATGACCTGGATTATGTTATTATTTACAATTATAAATATGATCGATAAAAGTTGCAAAACAGTCTATAAATAGATACAGTGAAAGGTTCTAGAGGGAAGTACTGGAAACATCAGCGAATAATCTTGTGCATTTATTTAACTGCAGTCATCTGAACAAGCCGTATGACTAAATCATCCCTCAGGGAGGCTCACAATCTGATGCTGGGAATACACGGGGCGATTCTGGCACTCGATTCTGCGCCCGATCGAGTCTCTTATCTTCCGCTCCTTTTTCTTATCTTTTTTCAATTCACTTCAATGACAAATCGAGCAGCAAAACGATCCAACGGTAATCGGACATGTCAGAAATGATCTAACCATCTAATCAGCTCAGAATCCAGGGCTGTGGAGTCGGTAAAAAAAATCTTCCAAACTCCGACTCCGACTCCTCAGTTTCTGAAACCACGACTCCAACTCCGACTCCACAGCCCTGTCAGAATCGAGCCGTGTATTCACAGTATAAGATCTTTTCCACATTCAATTTAAAGGGAACCAGAGACGAAGCACCCTCATATATTTTACCATATATATCAGTGGGAACATTAGAGAAAACACCTACCTTGCTTTCTGTTTCATTCTGCACTGCACAGCTTGCTTCTAACCAGCCCTGATAAAATCCCCGACTGAGCATTCAGTCTGGCTTTGCTGAGAAATATTTATAGCTCAGTCTGTGCATGCACGAGTCAATCCAACGCACTGCATTACCTCAGAACGTGCATGTTAACAGTGAAGCTTTCTTTGACTGTATGCTTCACTGTATGCACCACCACGGGCGGATAACATCCAGCAGTTTTGATGTTCCGTTCCTGCTTTTACAAGGAACCAACTGTGAATGTAGCCAACACTACTTTGATTTGATAACATTTTATAGCATTTAGAAAGAAAATTAAAAAAAAAAAAAAAAAAACACATCTGCAATAGTTCTGTTTGAAGGGGTGAATATATCAGTGCCTAATGATGCTAAATAGGCTGTATACATTAACCGCTTCCCAACTGCCTAACGCTGAGAAGCGTCAAGTTCTGGGGCGGGTTTTTGCAGGGGATCGCGCATCCATGCTCCGGCATCAGTCTACCAGCGGCGATCTTGTTACATTGTACAGCGCTGCGATCTACAGCAGCGCTGTACTGGGGACAGCCGTGTCACTCCGCTGTACCCTGAGAAGGCTCACGGAGTGATCAGATCTCATAGGCTGATGCCTATAAGAGCGGATCGCTGTCATTGGCTGGCGGGGTGAGGGGGGGGGGGGAAATAAATAAATACAAATATAGCAATTTTTAGAAAAAAAAACACACAAATAAAAAAATTTAAAAAAACCCACTGTCTGCAGCAGCGATCAGAGCCCACCACCAAAAATCTCTGTTGGTGGGCAGAAAAGGAGGGAGGGGGGGGGGGGGGGGTAAGTGTGTGCTTAGTTGTATGGCTCTGCAGCACAAAGTTAAAGCTGCGGAGCACTTTATTGCACAAAATAGCCTGGCCCCGGGAAGGGGGGTGGGTTCCAGTGGTGGGAGGATAAGCCTGTGGTCCTGAAGTGGTTGGACTCCAGAACGTAATGACTAAACTTCTTGACAGGGTCTGAGCTAATAATGTGGTACCACTTCCCCAGCTGCAAGACCATTACTATGCAATCCAGACACTACAGAGCTGACAGATGTACAGAAGGCAGCACAGAATGTAGGAGACGTCACTATACTGACCTTCTCCAGCTCCCTGGGTATTCGCAGGCAGGTGTACACCCGCTCCCTTCTCTCCTTGTATTTTGCTTCATTATGTTCCAGGAAATAACCCCGGGTGAGTTCAGCACTGATGAACCTGAACAACGAAAGATCTGAAAGATAAAAGGATAAACATGCAGTTATTATCAGTCTCCATCCAATGCTCCGCTTGTGAGGCAAACTTGCCCAAACTTTGCTCAGTTATACACTACTATCACAGACATTCCCAACTGCACTGGTAAAAGGCCAACTTTTATTACAGAACACTTTAGAGTAGTAAAAAGGACTATTTACACCATACATTGTCCCTGGAGGGAGCTCAGCATCTAATGTCCTTATAACTGTCTATAGCCAGTGTCATAGAGAAACTAAATAGTATATTTTTTGGGTAGTGAAAAATTAAAACACCCTGAGGAAAACAAAACATATGGACTGTACAGCTAACCATAGGCAGGTCAATCGGGCCCAAGTAGAGTTTGATTCACCACTTTGTATCACTCTACGAGTCTACCTTGATCAGATCTCAGCAGGATTCTCAGTGAGAATTGAAAATACTCCTCTACCCACTACCATACGCTGTGGAGGCGGTACAAAAATCATTTGACTCCTCAGTTTATGAAACCATGACTGACTCTAGGTACCCAAAAATTGCTCTGACTCCAAATCCATAGCCCTGGCAAGGCTGCAGAATCAGTACAAAAATCTTCAGGCTCCACCTGTGACTGTAACTCTTGAGTTTATGAAGCAACTGTCTCCAGGTAACCAAAAATTGCTCAGGCTCCACAGCCCTGCTGTGCTACATATAGTACAACAATAGCCATGGATCTAGTGCCACTTAATTACTGCCCAACTCCAGGAAAAGGTCTAAAAATTACCGTTTAGTAATCAGTGTGCTCAGAGGTTACTTTTCTGTTTGAATCAAGGCTTCTTCAGTCATGTCTTGAAACTTTCAACACATGACCAGAAAAGTCTAGCAAGTGAATTTAATGAAAAAATTTAACCAAGAATTGAACTTCATCCCAATCAGTAGCCAATACCCCCTTTCCCATGAGAAATCTATTCCTTTTCTCAAATAGAACATTAGGGGGCTCTGTATGGCTGATATTGTGGTGAAACCCCTCCCACAGTGTGATGTCAGCGCCTCACAGCTCTGAGGTCCTGACATCACACTGTGGGAGCATTGTTGCATTGTGGGAAATAACAGCTGTTTCCAACTGCCAAAAAAGCAAGCAGCCTCTTCTTTCAATGACATCACCTGCCAGCAGTAAAAAATGTCACTATGTGATATCTGAATGTAAATCAGGGAGAGGAAAGATTTTACAATGAGCAAACACTGACTAAATCATTTATACATAATTATTGTAAAAATTAAGCACTTTTTTATTACATTATTTTCACTGGAGTTCCTCTTTAACACTGAGGGTGTGGCTACTGCTGGTGCCTGAATTGCATCATCACCTCCACAGTGAAAGAAGTAATGCACAGGCTGAACTTCTCTAAAAAGACTGCCGCCTGTAGCACAGACAGACAGATATTCATGACGTAGAAAGAGTCTATATGCTCTAGACCAGGTACATAAAAGCTAAAAGACATTAGCTGATCAACAAGCTTCTACAGAGATAAAAACAAGCTCTGCAGCCGAGTATACACACACCTGTGCCTGGAATGTGTTTAAAATTTACTGCTATGCCGATTACAACCTTTGACTAATAAACTGTCCAAAATTGATTATGCTTGCAGAGGTCAAAAGATCGCTGGCAGACTCAATCAAAGTAAATGGAGCTGACAGAAAATCAATCACATGCATTGCAATTTTTATAGTGCTAACCTACCAAAGCATAAATATCATTTTTACACAAATGCAGGCAATATTTTTTTAATAAGACATTAAAAGTGACATTGAAAAACACTAGGGAATATGCTGGCGGTATACACACCCTCTATAATAATCCCTAAGTGTCTCTGCGTCCCATGTCCCTGTGTGTGTCCCATTTGCGCTCTGCGCATGTGCAGGGATGCAGAGACACTGAGGGAGAGTGAAACGCGGCAAGGGATTGACGGGCAAAAGGGCGGCGTGTGGGTGGAGGAGCGCGCGCGTGGCAGAAAGGTGTGTGCGCGGCAGGCGGACGGGTGCGTGCGTGGCGGAAATGTGCGTGCACGGCAGGCGCATGCACAGTGACAGACCTAGCCCGTTTTTAAACGGGCTAAGGTCACTAGTCTACAATAAAAGGATAAATCTTGTCATTTGGGTTTGGAAAGTGTAGAGGAGGGTCAAAACAGCTCTTTATTTTATGAACTATGGCCCCAATCCAATTCACTTTTTCTTCTAAGTTTTCTCCTAGGTGATTTTGTATTCACACCATAAATAAAATGCATGCTAACATAAACCTGAGATGTAAAGCAAATGAAAAACTATACATATCAGGGGCTTCCTCCAGCCCTGTTCAGGCTCATTGGCCCCTCGCTGTTCTCCTGCGTTGCCTGGGTAATTTGTAATTCGGCCAGTAGGGGAGGAACAACGCATGCGCGGCTTGGCCACTCACGTGTCCCCGATTGCGCTCGCAGCAGCGGGAGCATTCTGCCGCTGCGCAGTGCGCTCCCGGCGATGGGAGCACAATGGAGGAGCGCGTGCTGGCAGACTGCACCAACTGGCCCAGTTCAGGCCCCGAAGAGCCTGAAGGGGGCTGGAGGAAGCCCCATGTATATATATTTTTTTTTATCGGTTTTACATCTCAGGTACATCTCAATCCACCAGCAAGCAAGAAAATACTCAGAATAATTCTGACAGTACATTTTCATGTACTAGTTGGTACTGTTTCAATTGCAGATTCCAAAAGTTATTTAGACGATGGAAAATTACCTCCTAGGAGAAAACTCAAGAGAGAAAAGCAAATTGGATCAGGCCCCATGCATCTTGGTTGGGTGAGATGTATCCACACGTCCTGCTGTCACTGCCGTCAGGAAGCAAAGAAATGTCTCCAATGTAAGGTCAGAGTATCGCTTTATTTATGAACTATGTATCTTGGTTGGCAGAGATGTATCCACACTTCCTGTGTTACTGCCATAAGGAAGCAAAGAGTTATCTCTAATGAAGACACACATTGCAATAGAACCTGCCAAAGTGTACTACTCCTCCATTCCATCAGCAACTACAAGAAAAGTTTTAGCTGAAATTAGACTTTGATTAAGCTTTTATGGATACCTGACTAAAGGCAGCTTTTAACATTTTCTGAAGTTCTACTTAGACTTCAATACTATCTAAATGCTACTTAAGTTATAGAGTTCAGGAAAGTGTGAGGGTGCCAAGAAGATTAAATGAGAGGTTATCTGCATAATAGTCCTCTCTGCAGGAAAAAACAGCAAAAGTTGTAACCCAATACAATCATGTTCCTGGCAAGCACCGCCGAGAGTTCAATGTCACCTCTTCTAGCTCATTTAGAGGGATCTCTCATTAAGACGTCTGTGCAGCTGAATTGTGTAATAATGTAAGTAGGCCAGGAGCCAGAAAGGCATGAATCAGACAAAACTATAATGCACAAGGTGAAAATACCAGCTACACTTGGCAGTATCTCGTAATATATTTAAATGATACAATTTATCAAGTGTCTCAATGTCTACGGGTTCTGTGAAAGTTAAAAATCAGACAATTCTATTGAACATAGTGAGCTCTTCATGTACTCTGGAGTAAAAGCAGTAGACAGAATGGTCTCCATCCAAATCACAAAGAACATTAAAGAGGAACTGCAGTGAAAATAACAAAATTACCGGTACTTATTTTTTGCCATATTCATTTGTAGATTATTTCCTCATTGTTTGCCCCTTGTAAAATCTTTCCGCTCCCTGATTTACATTCTGGAATTCATCTCTGGTGGTGACATCTTTAGTCCTGCCAGGTGATCTATATGGAATGTTGTTACTGAGAGTTCTATGTACAGAGGGAGATGTTGCTTGTTTGGCAGTTGGAAAAAACAGTTATTTCCCACAATGCAACGAGGTTCACAGGCAGCAAACTGTCAGGACATCACACTGTGGGAGGGGTTTCACCACAATATCAGCCACACAGAACCCCGACTATCTATTTGAGAAAAGATTAAGATTTTTTTGTGGGAAGGGGGGTATCGTGTACTGATTGGAATGAAGTTCAATCCTTGGTTACAGTTCATCTTTAATGGCTTCCTAAGAGTTGTTGGCCAGGGTTTGTCTACAATAATTGCATACTGGTCATAGAGTCACAAATATCTTCTAAACATATCATAAATGGTATAGGGCCCAGGGCTGTGAGTTGGTACAAAAATCATCAGACTCCTCAGTTTATTGAGACAACCAACTCCAGGTACTTACATGTGCTCCGACTCCACAGCCCTGACAGGGCCTGTGTCAATCACTTTGTGGTCAAAGAGGAAAAAAACCTGTTAAATTGATCACCTTGGGTGCCCTTTTCTTCTTGCCCCAGAAGTCCGCACTGTATTACGCAAGCCTGAAGTCAAGTTTGGGCTGGAACCATTTCATGCCTCCCTTTACCACATGTGTTATATATGGAAAGAAACAAGCCCATGCTAGACTCCAGAAGAAGAGCTGGAAACTTGCATAACAGGGGCCTCAGCTTTTACCTCAATGAGAAACCTAATATTATGCCAATGTCGACACTGCATCTTCAGGAGAAGTTTTATAACTATAATTTTCTGATTAGTTTATTGCAAGGCTTGGCTAGATGCTTATGCTAGATTCCATAATAACCCAAAGGTGAGTTGCTCCATATACTGCCGTGAAGGTTGACACAGCCTTGCTGCTGTACACTTCTGGTAGACAGAGTACCCAACAGTGTAGAATCCAACAGACAACCTACTTGAATAGTTCGCTGCAGTCACATGATTAACAAAGCCTTTGCGGGGATGCGAGGAGGAATGGGTGTTTTGGTTTCAGCAGTAAGCTACAGCGCTGTATCAACAATGCAGAGTTGCACTGGGATATGACACTGACTGTAAATATCTATTGGCAGATCAGCAGTGTGGAGTCATTACAAAAATTATCCCAATCCCCAGTATCTCTGATACCTCTATTTTCGCTATAGTAATGTATTATCCATGTTGTTGTCCTGCGCTGACAACACTTTAGCTGTAATTGGCTAAGCACATCAATGCCTCTACTTTTAGAGAAGGCTAAGGAGCACGAACCTTATTTAAGTATTTATATAGTGCCGACATATTATGCAGCGATGTACAGAGTATATTGTCATGTCACTAAACCTTCCACAGAAGTTGCTGGTCAATTTTTACAGATTACAGATACACTATAGAAAGTGTATTGACCTGTATGTCGGCCTGGTACAACAGCTGAACCAAGGCTGATAGAGAAGTCCTGCAGCCAGTTGTAAAAACAGCAGAGGTCGCTATCGGCACTGAACTACCATCATTTGAACTCTTGTATAAGACTTGCTGTAGTGGGAAGGGCCAAAAACATCAAGGATAACATTCACCATCAGGTAGACATTTGAGATCAATTCGTATACACACAGACTGAAAAACAGCTTTTTTCCCCCATCTGGGCATACTCTTATAATTCCTCTATTTCTACCTTTGTTACCATCATTGTGTTCCTAATATGCACACCATGGTGCACCCCACGGTGGAGCTGTCATGAAAAGTAATTTTGTTGTGTTAGACAATGACAAAGTGCTTGAATCTGCATAGGGCTGCAAAGCCTCTTAAAGGAAACCTGAATTATTTAAAATAAACACCTGACGTAGCTGAAAATGAATATTACATACTTACCTCGCCGTCAGATCCTCTCAGAAGCTCACCATTTCCTTCTTACGGTAATCCCTTCTAGTTCTGACAATATTTTGTCAGAACTGAAATATACCAGTTGCTGTCAGTTATATATCAGCTGCTGTCAGTTACAAATGAATGTGCAAGGTAATGTCCAGGTTTCCCTATGGCTCTAGTGGGCAATATTACAGTTTAACAGTGTGCTGACCAGGAAGCTGTTAGGGGGTAATGACCATTTTCAAAATGGAGAACAAAGAATTATATAGATCACAGAGGACAAACAGGACGCAGGAGGGGAGAGAGAGATTGATGAGTAGACTACACGGGAGGCAAGTATGACATGTTTATATTTATTTTGACTTCATTTTCAGTTCAGATTCTCTTTAAAATGCATAATTGTGCCCATTACAGCTGAAACAGGTGCTGAAAACTAATGCAACTGACACTACTAGAACTTATAAAAAGGGACCTCATCTTTCACTTTTTCGGAGAGACATCAGTTCCACACGTTGTAAAGCACGTTAGCAGGGATGCCGCATGCATGCTTCTGTTAGGTCCTGTGTCCTTTTTCAGCTGTAATGAGCACAACTGTGCCTTTAAGGGGCTTTGCAGCTTTATATGTCAATCAGGTGCAGTTTGTCTAAAGGTGGCCACTAACTGTCCAATTTCTAGCGAAAAATCGTTCGAGCGATCAGAAATTCTGATCGGACGAAAAATCGTTCACTACACCACCAACTAACCAATCTTTGCTTCCTATCTATCACGACCACCAAGAAAATCCAAATTTTCGTTCGACGAAAATTCATTCGGGCGACATTTTTTTCACTCGTTCATAATCGATTGTGTCCACCAATGGAGATTATTTACAACCAATCCGATCAGAATTTCTGATCGCTCGAACGATTTTTCGCTAGAAATTGGACCGTTAGTGGCCAGCTTAAGATGCGCTTCCTTCCTTTTTCCTCTATGAAGAACACTGGGACATGAAGCACCAGAGCCTGAAGCAAGAGAACCTATATTGTTGTGCAAAGCCACAGGGCAGTATGGTTGGATACTGCATGCAAAGTTTATGGTCCCTATGAGTTACCACACACTCAATTTTACTTTATTTATATACTAGCCAAAGGCTAAGTTCACAGTGGAATTTGTGTTGTGTTCTCAGTCTGACTTCAGTCAGAGCACCTGGTCTGCATGCTTGTGGAGGGGCTGTGGCTAAAAGTATTAGAGACACAGGATCAGCAGGAGAGTCAGGCAACTGGTATTATTTAGGAAAAGGAAAATTCCATATCCTTCTCAGTTTAGGTTCCCTTTAACATTGCAGTGCCACTTTCTGCTTTGCAGTACATCCGTTATGCTGCACGGCAACTTCACATTGTGAACGGTGCGGTTTACACATAACAGGTGTTCAGTCCTGTCCTGTCAGTTTTTGACAGTTGGCATCAGATTTTTTAAGTGTTTCTATGGCTGTGTTCACGCATACATCTGTACATTTCCAGTCCAGTCCTGTCAGCTTTGTATGTGTTGCTATGGCTGTGTTCACACAAACACTTGTACATTACAGGTCCAGTCCTGTCAACTTTGTATGTGTTTCTATGGCTGTGTTCACACATACATCTGTACATTTCTGGTCTGGTCAGCTTTGTATATATGTTTCTATGGCTGTGTTCACACATACATCTGTACATTTCTTGTTCTGTCAGCTTTGTATGTGTTTCAATGGCTGTGTTCACACACACATCTGTACATTTCTGGTCCAGTCAGCTTTGTATGTGTTTCTATGGCTATGTTCACAATAAAAAGTGTACATTTACGATTCAGCCCAGTCCTGTCAGTTTTCTATATATGTATTCAAACATAAAAGGTGTACATTTCTAGTCCAGTCCTGCCCTGTCCGTTTTGCATCAGTTTTTTTATGGGCGTGCCGGCACATAAAAGGTGTACTTTTCGACCAAGTCAGGTAAAACTGATGTAAAACTGACAGGGCTGGAAATGTACAGATTTATGTGTAAACCAGAGTGGTCCAGCTGACACTGATGCATGGTGATCTCACAAGCAAGCAGAGGTGAAAATCAGTAATGTATTAGAACAGCATTACTGCTCAAGGGCAATTTGAGGTTAATTTAACATGCTCACACTTCAAGTATTCATGCCAAACACACAGAACATGCTCGCATGGTAACAAGACAACCACATCAGAGGGTACAATAGGGAGTCATTGCTGGTACAAGTAACCTAAACTGAGGAATATGTAAAGAGCCACTGCTAACTTTTCAAAAATGTGACAGAATTTAAAGGAATACTGTAGGGGGGTTGGGGGAAAAGGAGTTGAACTTACCCAGGACTTCTATTGGTCCCCCGCAGACATCCTGTGCCCGCGCAGCCACTCACTGATGCTCTGGCCCCGCCTCCAGTTCAATTCTGGAATTTCAGACTTTAAAGTCTGAAAACCACCGTGCCTGCGTTGCCGTGTCCTCGCTCCCTCTGATGTCACCAGCAGCGTACTGCCCTGCCCATACTGGGCCTGTGCAGTACGCTGCTGGTGACATCAGAGGGAGCGAGGACACGGCAACGCAGGCGCGGTGGTTTTCAGACTTTAAAGTCTGAAATTCCAGAAGTGAACCGGAGGCGAGGCCGGAGCAATGGTGAGTGGCTGCGTGGGCACAGGATGTCTGTGGGGGACCATTAGAAGGCCCGCGTAAGTTCAACTCATTTTCCCCCAACCCCCCTACAGTATTCCTTTAAGTGGCTGCTGTGTTGATTCCCTGCCTGTCATGCTTTCTAAACGATGAACCCAGAACAAGAAAGTAGATGAGGCGTTCCGCATTGACTTCACTGGCTGCATGCTTATTCCAAGGAGTGACTAGAAAATAGAACAGAATGCCAAAACCACATTTGGAAATATTGCTTGAGGCTTTTATTAGTGTGATAAACACAGTGCTAGCAGGTTTACACTGAATCAGTTGCAACTGATACAGGCGACGGAATTTTTCATATTTTGCCTTCAGCCAGTTTACAGCTGTACGTTTTAACTGAAAGCTTATTTGCAAAGCACTGCTACAAGAGAAAGTGAAAGCTCAGAAACAATCAGTAAAGGCCGGTTTGTACTAGAAATGTGCGTTACCCCCGCCCCATCGCACCGCAATGCACAAAGTGCCTAACATATGACCCTGAGGGAGAGTACACCAGCAGGGTCAAATGCATAGCTATAACACAAACTTATTTTTGGAGTAGGGCTTACATTTTGAACATGCTTAAAAAAATCATGCTACAGTTTATTTTCAGGGAAACAGGGTTTATTTACTCTCATATGCATTACAGAAACTTTGCTTAAAAAATAACTCGCTGAAGTTTGAAATTTACTGGTGACACCACCAATAGCAATTTAGTTAGGAGAGTATAACCTCAAATAGGAGTACTTGTGAAGTTTTGTGTTGGACTGAGTTATT
The DNA here is from genome assembly GCF_040937935.1 of Hyperolius riggenbachi. Taxonomy (NCBI): domain Eukaryota; kingdom Metazoa; phylum Chordata; class Amphibia; order Anura; family Hyperoliidae; genus Hyperolius; species Hyperolius riggenbachi. The sequence goes on along the minus strand of NC_090646.1, from coordinate 103,703,402 downwards.
TGTTCAAGAGTTCAACATTTCTGTCAGGTATATGTACTATAGTAGGTGATGGGGTACTTCAGAAAGTGAAACAGAACTCTCTGGGGAGGACACCCTTGAGAGTATTTAAAGAAAACCTGTACTGAAAATAAAAGTCAAAATAAGTATACACAAGTCATACTTACCTTCCATGTAGTCTATTCCTCAGTGTCTTTCTCCTGTCCCGCGTCCTATTTGTTCACTATGATCAAGGGAATTTTCCGTCCTCCATTTTAAAAATAGCCATTACCCATAACCGCTTTCTGGTCAGCACACAGTTAAACTGTAACATCGCCCACTTGAGCCATAGGGAAACATGGACATTACCTGGTACATCCGTTTTCCTCTCAGCTATAACTGACAGCAACTGATATTTTACTGACAGCAACTGATATATTTCAGATCTGACAAAATATTGTCAGAACTAGATGGGATTATTGTCAGAAGAAAATGGTGAGCTTCTGAGAGGAACTGATGGCGAGGGAACTATGCAATGTTCATTTGAAGTTACCTCATGTGTTTATTTTAAATATTTTTACTCAGTACAGGTTCTCTTTAAAAGGAATCTGTGGTGAAAGACATATGCAGGCTGACAGATTTATTTTTATTTAAACAATGCACAATACCTGGCTGTCCTGCTGATCCTCTACCTCCAATACTTTTTGCCATAGACCCTGACCAAGCATGCAGATTAGAGGTATCTGACAAAAAATTTACAAGATTAACTTCATGCTTGTTTCAGGTGGGTGATTCGGACACTAATGATGACAGAGAGATCAGCAGGACTGACAGGCAACTGGTATTGCTTAAAAGGATATAAATATGGTAGTCTCCATAAGTCCCTCACCTTGGGTCCCTTTTAAGGAATCTTTCCCACTAGGATCTGATTTTGACAGATCGCTCCTAGGCTGCGTTCAGAAAGGTAACATGGAAGTCTGACTTTCTTGTTAACTTTCACATTAGACAAAGCGTTCCAGAGCGTTACTTTGTAATGCATCTGGGAGCTTTGTAACGTCCAGCTGCGACATTTTCCAGTTGGGTGTATTATAATTACCACCGCTTATGAGCGTCGCACCGCAACTTCCCAACGTCGCACCGCAGGTCATTAACGCATGTACGAAATTGATTTGTGCACTTGTTTGCCAATGTGGAAGAGGCCTAAGGGGTGGATCATTGAGGCGCTTTAACGAGGAACCGTTTTTATTGGCAGGTCTTAGTGCATTTTGCAGCCCATTTCCTCAGGTACAGTACTGTGCTCAATGGCTGACTCGGGTCTTCATCAATAAAGAAGAAGCTATCATATATGGCACACAATATAAAGTACAGACACAACATTATAAAGGTCACCCCCAGGTGCTAGATAGATGCACATACAGCTATTGAGAGAGGAGGAGCGGAGTGGGGGATAATGCACCATACAGAAGGAAGGCCTGTACTGGGGGTTGGATAAGAGGGCTGCTGTACTTACATGCTCAAGTACTGTTATCCTCTAAAGCCGAGCTAAATTCAAATGAAAGATAGAGCATAATTAAGTATAAGTAGTGACACATTTTGAAAGTGCTACATCATTTTGTTTTGTTGCTGCTGCCTATAGCACGCTGGAAAGTACGCCAACTGCACTGCCCCCTACAGTACAAGTTTTACAATCTCTGATAGAGGTCAGGGATGTTCCTCACCGATATCTTTATGCAATCGTTATTCCACACAGTTATATTTGGGGAACTATTATTTACATTGTTGTGTACTGCTGGCCATACACTGGTCAACTGATAGATTTATGAGAAATCGAACAAAAAAAAAACGATCGAAAATTGGAAATTAACTATTGAACCCTCGATCTGCCCAATAATCTCATGGTGTATTCCTAGCATTACCTGATCAAAGAGGGATCTATCTAATGCAGGGGTAGCAAACTCATACAAAGTGGGGCGAAATTGTACACTGGGACCTGGTCCCAGGCCAACCTCAATGTCTACTGTCCACCTTCCTCCCTTATAAAGTTTCCAGGTGTCTAATGGCCCCCCTCCAACCCTAGAGGAAGCATAGCAAATATCTTAAGTGACCACTAGAGGCCTCTAGTGTTTGTCATGTGACACAAAGCACTACCTGGAGTAAACAGACAAGGAGAAGCCCCGGCAGAGGAGAGAAGATGTGGGAGAAAGCGGTGGACAGATGAAAGTAGCTGTGCTGCCATGTCGCACTAAATCAAATTGCAAAAAAAAAATTGAACGCCACCAAAGACATATACCCAACCTACAGCCAATCAAAATATTTCATTACCGTGATCAACCAATTTGAGCGAATTTGGCCAAAAATCAATCAGAAATCATTATCAATTTCTAGCAGATTTAATAAGATCGGCCAGATATTGATAAAAAAAAATATTACCCAGTGTATGCCTTCTTCTTTACAAGACACAGTACAAAAGAAAAAGCTAGAAACAGATCAATATGAAACTACAAAACAGTTTAACAGTGAGGGAGATACTGTGCAATACTCTTGCATAAATATAAAACAGACCAAAAGATGCCGTTCCAAAATCTTTGTACTAATAAGTTGTGTAATGCTAATGGACTCCATCTGCATGTCTGCTTCCCACACTAAAACAGCAAGAGAGGCGAACTGGACAAGCATTACATGTGTTCCTTTTATATTCATGTAATGATGAACGACAGTGGGAGAAACAGCAAACAAAGACAGAGACAAACAGCCACACAAACCAACAAAGTCTCATTCTAGACCAGGCATGGGCAAACTTGGCCCTCCAGCTGTTAAGGAACTACAAGTCCCACAATGCATTGCAGGAGTCTGACAGCCACAGTCATGACTGATAAAGGCAAATGCACCGTCGCTTTTAAAGAAGAATTGCAAAGCTTAGTGAATGATGCGCACTTTCATAAGATTGTCAATGATCATGAGAAGAGATTTTTAGTTCCTAGTCACCCAACCATCCCTTATTTTTACCACATCCCTAAAATTCACAAGAATCCCACACACCCTCCGGGTAGACCCATAGTAGCAGGGATGGAGGGATTAGTGGCAAACATTTCTTCTTACGTGGATTATTTTCTACAGCCCTTGGTTCTTGATTCCCAAGCTTATACAAGAGACTCCCTACACGTAATGGAAATGTTACAGAAATATAGGTGGGATGAAGGGTATCTTTGGGCCTCTCTGGACGTTTCATCCCTTTACACTAGTATCCCTCATGAAAAAGGCCTAGAGGCAGTGCAATATTTTCTTACTTTAGATGGTTCCCTCCCCATGCTACAGAGTCAGTTCATTATGGATCTCCTTAAATTTGCTTTATCACACAATTACTTTACCTTTATGGATAAACTTTATCTACAAATCTGTGGCACTTCGATGGGGGCGGGATTTGCTCCCAGCTTTGCCAATTTGTACATGGCATATTGGGAAAACCAACATATTTGGTCATGTAACCCCTTCAGCAAGCACCTGGTGTTCTACACTAGGTACATTGATGATATCTTGTTAATATGGGATGGGGATGCCAGAACTTTTGGTGAATTTTTGATCTATTGTAACAATAACTCCTTAGGTCTGTCCTTTACCCATGTGATTTCAAATGAGAGCCTAGTGTTTCTGGATCTGGAACTGTTTGCTGACAATGGGGGTCAGATATGTTCTAGAACCCACTTTAAACCAACGGCAGGAAACTCCTACTTACATGCTTCCAGTTGTCACAACCGAAGGTGGATACAAAATATCCCTAGAAGTCAATTCTGTCGGTTGAGACGGAACTGCACCTCAGACAATGACTACTTGGAACAGGGGGAAATATTGTCCAATAAATTTATGGAGAAAGGTTATAAGCCCGATTATATAAAAAAGACACTAAATGAATATAAAATAGGGCCTAAGCCTAAAGAAAAAGCTGAAACCAATGAAAGATCCCATACTGACCTTCCTTTCATAACCACCTATACTGAAGCCTCTAATTCTATTAGAAATATAATAATCCAGAACTGGCCCATTTTGAAACAGGACCCGCTTCTAAAGGACATTATCCCAGAGCGCCCATCCATCATCTTTAAGAAGGCCAGGTCTATCAAGAACACCATAGCCCCGAGTAATGTTAAAAAGAAAAAAGTAGGATCAGGCACTATGTTTCCTTCACTGAAAGGCACCTATAGGTGTAACATAAAAAGATGTGGTTGCTGTCCTTTTATTAAACATAGAGCCAGGGAGGTAACCGATATGAATCATCAAACCCATGAACTAAAGGACTTTATAAACTGTGGTAGTGATTATGTTGTATATCTGTTGACCTGCGAGTGTCCAAAATTCTATGTGGGCAGAACCACTAGGCCATTGAGACAAAGACTAGGAGAACACAAGAGAAATATATTAGATGGGGTGGAAAAACACAGTGTTCCTCGCCACTTTAAAGAATTTCATAATAGCAGTGTGGACTCTCTTCAAATTGTGGGCCTTGAAATGATCCCAAAAAATCTACTGCAGGGACAGAGAATCAGGAGACTATGTGAAAGGGAGACCTTTTGGATATTTAAATTGGATGCCCTGAGTCCGAAGGGCCTCAATGAAGGACTAGAGATATCCACATATTTGTGACCTGTTGATTGTTGTGTAGAGGTTTAAGTTATGCCAAATATGAGGTTCGAGCTATTGATTTGATTCTCTTTTTCTTCTTTTCCCTCCAGCATCCCCCTAGTAGCAGTTCTTAACACTAGATGAGGGTGGTGAGTATGCTCCATAATAGGTCCTTGTCCATAGTAGGTCGTTGCCCTGCCCCCTACGTAGAAGCCCAAATCCCTGAGCTCCCTTTTCCCCCCTTTCCCCCCCCCCCCTTTCTTTCTTTTTCCCCCCCTTCCCCTTCCCCTTTCCCTTCCCCTTTTCCCCATTTTCCCCAGTGATCCACACCCTACAGTTTTTCATATGGGCAGTTATTAGTCTGATACCAGCAATATTGATCTAACTAACCATCATTCATCCCCCATGTCAGTTGCTTTTTACAACCAAAACGCCCAGTGATTTATAATCCACAATGTATATGTGTTTCCCATGTCTGCTGTCTTTTAACAATGGGAAATGCCCCTTCCTGAAAAGGGATATATGTATGTAAGGAAGGAAGCTTTTATGAGTGTGTATAACCTGAAGTATAGAGTGTGTAGAGTGATAAATGTCACTTATGGTTTTTATTTATTTATCAGCAACCATTAGTTGAGACATATGTATAAGTTTGCATTACTTATGTTTGTAGTTTCAAAGGTGGAGGATGACGCGTTGAGCGGTCTAGCACAAAAATTGCGTATCATGGTTTTTCTAGCTCCATGACGCGAACTGCCCTATGCGCCCCCCCTCCCCCCTGTTGCATTTCCCACCATCCAAATTTATATTACTTTTAATTTTTATAAGCCGATGGGTTCAAAATCCATTCACTAACGGAATAAAAATGATTTTAATTCATATATTTTTTAAGTTTGATACGGAGGTTGGGAGGTTGTATAACACAGCTTCTCTTCCACGCTTCCGTAACTTTGTTTACTAATATGCCGCCTGGGACGCATGCAACTTCCGCGTTCGTTTGGGTGGCACACATTGGTGAGTTCAATAAAGTTTTTTGAAAGTCTATCACTATGGCAACAACACAGCGCAACACTATAAGTGAATGCCTGTATGCGTGTGACGCCATCTGACGAAGGCGCAGAGCGCCGAAACGCGTCATGACGTCACACGCCCGCTGATTCAGCCATACCCACCTCACAGCCGGACGGAGCCCAGACGATCGGGACTCGCGCTGCTGGCCACGGCGCGACATCCTCCCCTGTTGAAGCGGTTGGCTGCCCGCTGACAAGCGCGTACACTCATATGTTTGTGAGTATAAACTTTCTATTTTAATAAACCATCTTTTAAGATTAATGCGCTATGGCGCGCTCCTCCTTTTTTTGATTGTTTTGCCCAAGTTACCCTGCCACGGAGCGTCGCAGCGCATGACATCTTAAGAGGAACACATCTCTAAAGTGGTCACCGAGGAATAGGAGCGCAAGAGTCCTCTTTCCGAGTTTGCCCATGCCTGTTCTAGAGCATACATGTCAAACTCCTGCCCCCGGGCCAAATCTGGCCCTCAGAGCCATTACATTTTGGCCCTCAAGTGGTTTCCCCACTTTGCATTATGTTTGCCCACTATAGACCACTAGGAGAGCTATATTGGAGGTGAAGCCCTAGAACACCAGGGAAGCCATACGGGAGGGAGGGGGAAAGCACTAAACACCAGGGAACTGTATAGGGGAGGGGGCCATCTGGGAACTTTATGAGGGAGAATGGTGCCCAATAGACATCAAGATTGGCCCACGACTAGGTCACTAGTGTACAATTTCGGCCTGCTTTGTATCTGAGCTTGACACCCTGTTCTGGAAAGTAACCACTAAAGGTGCGTACACATGTCATTGAGATTGGTCAAATCGGGCGTGTGTACAAACGGTCGTTCAGCTGATAACGCTGATTTTGACGGATCCGCTTGGCAGATTGTTTAAATCCAGTCTTTTCAGCTGAATGATCATTTGTACACACGCACAATTTGATGTCTAAACGACCGGTCTGTTGGAAAAATCAGATGTGTGTATGTACCTTAACTGTACTAATTTAGATTATAGAGGCAGTGTAGTTAGAGGGTTATTGAAGCTTCCATATTTATTTTAAACAATACCAGTTGCCTGGCTGTCCTACTTTTATTGATAGACCTGGGACAAGCATCAGGCTCAGACTGAAGTCTGACTGGATAAGCTGCATGCTTGTTTCAGGTGTGTGATTCAGACACTACTGCAGCCAAAGAGATCAGCAGGATAGCCAGTCAACTGGTATTGTTTAAAAGGAAATAAATATGACAGACTCCATAACCCACTCAATTGAGGCGTGCTTTAAAGTAAACCTGTAATGAAAAAAACAGGCCATGGGGGGCACTTACCTCGGGAGGGGGAAGCCTCCGGATCCTCATGAGACTTCTCCCATCCTGGCAATCCAGCGCTGGAAGCCCTGAACACCAGGGAGGTAAATACCTACGGCAATCCAGCGCAGACGCAGTAGTGGCTTTCCCATTGGGCTCAGGTGGAAATAGCCACGCCCAATTGGATCCTCTCCTGCGTAGGCGACAAGCCTGCAAAGTAGAGCAGACCCGATTTAGCTCGACTACTTCTGCGGGAGCCCATCGGAAAGACGCGCCTGCGCTGGATGGCTGTAAGAATATTGCCGTGCCCGCGCACAGCTTGTCGGGGTACTTCTTGTGGGAGCCAGCGCTGGACCCCTGAGGCTACAGAGGAGAAGGGGAGCCTTATTAGGATCCTGAGGCTTGCTCCTCCCAAGGTAAGTACTGTACCCCATAGGGTTTTATTTTGGTTTTTTTTGTTGCAGATATACTTTTAGGAAATATGAATAGCATATCATTAAAATAAGTCTCTATCTTCATACAAAAGTAGATAAATCTGATGGTCAACTCACTGCCCATACAATTATATGGGCCTGTTCACAGTACTGTGCTGTAATGGATCACGTTATACTAACCCGCTGCAAGCAGGCTTTGTATTACAGTCTATGGCCAGTCTCCAGTGCAGTTCACATTCATAATAAAGCTCGGTACACACTAGGTACGGTTGCAGAACGCAATCCGTGGTCCGGGCTCCGGTTTCAAAAACCGGAACGCAAACAGATCCATGCTTCCCTTTTGCAGCATATGTTTCCAGTCCGTTTGCGTTTTAAAAAACGTGCCCCCAGCCCTGGCCGTGGAGGAGGGGCGCTGAGCTGGAGGGGTATCAGCCAGGAAGGGGGGGCAGCAGGCACAGCAGCGGGGGGGGGGGGGGGGGGGAGGTCGGATGCCCCTCTCCCTCACCTGGGTCCCCCCTGTCCGCGCTCCCCCTTTAGCTATTTGGGAATGCAGCGAGCGGGGAAACAATTACCCTCCTTGCATTCCACCGCTCGCCGCATGACCTCCTGCAATGCCGCCCTCTATACTTCAGTGGGCAGCATAGCAGGAAGTCACGTGACAAGCAGAGGAAGGAAGTGGGTAATTGCTTCCCCGCTCACTGCTTAGCTGGAGGGGCAGCGGGGACCCAGGTGATTGGGGGGGGGGGGAGTCCTTTGTTGTATTGTATTGCCCTTCATTGCCTACGCGGGTATCCGGGCTCAGTGAAAATTTTGCAAATCTGGACTCTCCTTTCATTTTTTCAAACCGGATCCCGTAGATCCGTTTTTTAAAGTGTGTGAAGTCGGCTGCTATTTTTATCATTTGTATCCGTGGCTCCGGATTGGTCGGGGCCAAAAAACTGAGCCACGGAGCCGTTTTTAAAATCATTGTGAACTGACCCTAACACATTAAATCATGTGCGTTATGCAACTGACCACTCTGAACCTAGCCTCAAGGCGCAAAATATTTCTGCAATTCTGCCCAATTCCAGAGATAAAACTAAGCAAACCAGACCGGACCAACAAAAATCTGCTGTCTGCAGCAATGTAGGTAAAATTCTGTTAATATTATTTGGTAATAAAACTAATGGCTATGAGTGTACCCACATGTAGACGTAATATAAAATCATTGCCAACTACAGCCATGGGCAGAAATGCCCCAAAGAATAGCAGTGATTGCCAGCAAACAGATTACCGGTATAAAGCAGCTTTGATTTCTATTTTGTAAAAACGAAATATTAAATTAAGATTGCAAACTAGTATAAATATTGCAGCAATATCTAAAATAAATATTGAATAACTAAATACACTGCCGCGCTGATTTTTTTTTTTTTTTTTTAACAACCAAATTCCAAGTAACAAAAACCACAGCATCAGCATGTTTGACTTTTCCACAGAGGGCACCAACTATTAACATTTATTTGAATTTGCCACCAAGAAATCCTTAATCATGTCTGATCATAACAATCATTAACTGCCCCGGTTGGCTTCTCCTTTTTTTCGGGTGCTGGAGGCAGCACTATCACTTTGATTATCTTTGGTAAAGTGGACCCAAATTAAAAATACAAGATTTCAGAAATAAAATCTATTTTCTAACTTATAATAATAAATAGCAGCCTTTTTTCAGCTGCATAATGACAAATATAAAATATTTTACATGTATTGGAGGAACCCCTTCTTTCCTTTCATATTGCTGGGACAGAATCCGGCAGACTGGTGGAGGAAAACAAAAACAAAACACAGGCTGCTACTGATGATGTTGTGTGAGATTTCACATAGACGACGCCCCTGTGAGAGAGGGTAGCTGATGACAAACACACCCATGATCTAACACCTCCTACTAAGCTCAGAAGTAATGGCTGCAACCTGTATAACCCTAGTTATGAAAAGAGAAGGGTGACTGAACATGAATGCATTTTCTGTATTGCTTTAAAAAATAAAATAAAAATGGGCGAATACACCACATCCTTACACATAGCGGGGCAGCTGTGAGCAGATCTCTGAAGTTTGCTATACACATGATGCCACTTGCCCCACAACATTTTTACAAATTAGGTATGAGACTTACAGAGCCCCCATTCTTATAACGGAGTGACGCAGGACTGCATGTACAAATTGCAAACATATATCAGGGCTGGACAAATCCCAGGTAGCAAAAGCTTCTTAACATTACAGCTAGTGCTGCTAGGCATACACTATACCATTTGTGTCTGATCAGGATCTTCCACATAATGATTGCTTAGTGCCTGGGAACACACTAGGCAGTGCGGGACAGTGCAACTAGAAAAGGCTGCAGTAAGCCAGACCACATTAGAACAGGTATAGGAACTTATAGGATAGAAGAAATAAGGCTGAAAATTTTGTTACGAAGTCTCTTTAACCTCCTTAGCGGTCTGGACGAGCTCAGCTCATCCATTACCGCCGGAGGGTGCCGCTCAGGCCCTGCTGGGCCGATTTTGCTCAAATAAAAAAGGAGCACACGCAGCCGGCACTTTGCCAGCCGCGTGTGCTACCTGACCGCCGCCACAGCGCGGCGATCCGCCACGTGCAGCGGCGAAAGAGGGTCCCCCCAGCTGCCCGAGCCCAGCGTAGCCGGAACAAACAGTTCCGGCCAGGGCTAAGGGCTGGATCGGAGGCGGCTGACGTCAGGACGTCGGCTGACGTCCATGACATCACTCCGCTCGTCGCCATGGCGACGAGGAAAGCGAAACAAGGAAGGCAGCTCATTGCGGCCTTCCTTGTTACTTCTGATCGCCGGAGGCGATCAGAAGTACGCATCGGGAGCGCCCTCTAGTGGGCTTTCATGCAGCCAACTTTCAGTTGGCTGCATGTAATAGTGTTTTTTTTTATTAAAAAAAAAACCCTCCCGCAGCCGCCCTGGCGATCTTAATAGAACGCCAGGGAGGTTAAGACAAGATTTCAGCAAAAACCCCACCATTGCAACTGCTGTGCACTGTCAATCAACTACAAACCACAAAGCCATGCAAATGTTGTGTTCCCTTGGGCTTTTGCAGGCATCGATCAAGTAAAGAATGGGCAATTTAGATAAATACTGAATCAATACTTTGATTGTAGTATCGATTTTAAATGAAAGTTTTCATGGGTTTTTTTAGACTTTGTTTACATTTACCCCCCTCCCCCGACGCTAATTTTCATAAGTGGAAATGGCTCCTAAAATTTGACAAGGCTGATCCCTCAAACTCAGGGATACATATCCTAGATAAATTGAATTGATCGATAACTAACCAATGTTGATAATTTACCACCTTCCCCACATGGCCCCCCCTGCATATTAGATCAGATCTAAGCAGATATCTGTTCTAATATACCTCTCCCCATCACAGCCACCAGGGATGGTCAATGAGATGCAAATAATTCCAAGTTGATGCAGAATTAAGGGGCCCGTACAATGGCCGATTTCAGCCATCGATAGATACAGGCGGCAGGAGCAGCTCAACAGATTGTGATCGGTTTCAGGCTGAAATCGATTCACAATCTGTTTGCAGTTAAGGCAGCCATACGATCCCTCTCTGATCAGATTCGATCAGATAGGGATCTGTCAGCTGGTCGATCTAATGGCAAATCGACCAGTGTATGGCTACCTTTACAGTACAGTATATCTACTCCCCTAAAAACTTCATCTAAGCCCCAGGGGAGTAGATATCCGTAACTCTGCCACAATCGCCACTGTGCGCGCGCTCTCATGTGCTCACGCACTCGTGGGGGGCGGCGCTGTGCATATGACCCTGTCAGCGCACTCTGCCACAGGGTCGTATGTTTGTCATTTTTTGCGTTACGGTGGGATGCAGCAGGGGCATCGCATCCCCGCCACAACAGAGAACTGTAAGGCTAGGTTTCCACTTGTGCGTTTTGTGTCAGTTTTTCTGCTCAGAAAATTCGCATAGATTTTAAAACTAATGTCAATGCAGCCGTTTCCACTCTATGCGAATTTTCGTACGCCTGAAAAAAATCCGAGGTCCTGTATCATTTTTTCGGACATCGCGTACAATGCTTTGTATAGGCAATGCGAATTTTCACGTTACTTGCCCGAAAATTTGCATTAGATCCATGGTTACAGGAAGTTGTCAGCAGTCATGACTAAGCTGTTACTAGGCAGATTATGCATATGTAACCAATGCGAATTTTCACATAAAAACGCGTACAAATTTACATGCGAATTTTCACCAATCAGAAAAATCTAATACGATTTTTTGCAGGCGAAAATGTAACGCTACAGTGGAAACGTAGCCTGAAACCGGCCTTAAATGTCTCAGGTTTTTGCTATGGTTGCAGTTTGATACAGTTGCAGGTAAAAACTAGGTGCCAGCTGGGTGAATAATTTGCGGCTCCTAAAGCTACATACACACTTCAAAGATTAATGAAAGAGCACAGACCAATCTTACCCCCTTCCATGTAGTATGAGAGCCATACTCTACACACAGTCTATTCTATGGCGCTGAACTCCCCATCAGATAAAAATCTTTGCAAGATGCTGTATACAATGATGCTGTACACATTTAAAGATCAGCTCCTGCAAAAGATCAGCTTCTGCAAAAGATCAGCTCCTGCAAAATGCATTCATAGTTTATATCTGCAGATCTCATACACACCTTGCAGTGTTCTCCCCAGGCTCTTTTAGCCGAGTACTCCACCTGGCTAGTTTTGATGAGCACCCGGCTGTCATCGGCTCACCTCCTCCTATGCTGTAAGCAGAGTTGGGCACAGAAGCACCGGCCCTGCATTCTCTCATATTGCCCCACCCGGCTGGAAAAAAATTCTGGGGAGAACACTGCCTTGTTTAACAGACATTCATCTGCAGATCAGATCCACTTGGATGGATCTTCAGATCTGCAGGTGATAGTCAAATCTGCAGATGAATGTCTGTTAAACAAGGTGTGTATGAAATTTGCAGATATCAGACTATGAATGCATTTTACAGGAGCTGATATTTTGCAGATACAGGTAGTCCTCGGGTTACGCATGCCCGACATACAAATGACCCGATCCTGTCGCGATGACGTCATTTCCACATGGGGAAAGTTTGAAGAAGCGGCTTCACACTTCCCCCGAGTGCCAATGCAGGTCCCCAGCAGTGTTGGACGCCGAACCGAGTCCAACGCTGTCTGTTGTACGCTCTCTGCCTCCTGCCCCCAATAGCCGCATACAGCACCGCTAGATGCAGAAACCATTTGCTTCCTGTATGTCAGAGGCACAGATGGTACAAATAGAAGCACAGGGGAACAAATACAGGGTTCAAACAGAGGTGGAGACATGGAGGTGCACAGGGGGGGGGGGGGGACAACGGGCACTGAAGAGGACAATTAGGCACAGGGGAAGAGAGGGGCACATAGGGGGACACTGGAGGCAACGGAGGGTACATGGGAGGCAAAGGGGACAGAGATAGCACAGTGTTCCGACTTAAGAACGGATTGAGCTTAAGAACGAACCTACAGTCCCTATCTCATTCATTAACTGAGGACTACCTGTACTGATCTTTTGAATGTGTAAAGTATCTTGCAAAGATTTTTATCTATTTATTATTTATTTATTGTATTTATAAAGCACCAACATATTAGAATAGACTGTGTAGAATTGGCTGGATAGTGTAATGGTTAAGGGCTCTGCCTCTGACACAGGAGACCTGGGTTCGAATATCAGCTCTGCCTGTTAAGTAAGCCAGCACCTATTCAGTAGGAGACCTTGGGCAAGTCTCCCTAACACTGCTACTGCCTATAGAGCGCGTCCTAGTGGCTGCAGCTCTGGCGCTTTGCGTCCGCCAGGAGAAAAGCGCGATATAAATGTTTTGTGTGTAGAGTGTGGGTCTCTTAGGGCTGGTGCACACCGAGCGGCTTTTTTCAGCGGCTGCAGATACGCTTGGTCAATGTATCTCAATGGGATGGTTCACACCAGAGCGGGAGGCGTTTTGCAGAAACGCATACTCCCGGGGTGAGGCATTTTTTGGATTGCGGATGCGTTTCTGCCTCCAATGTAAAGTATAGGAAAAACGCAAAACGCTCTGAAAAACGCCAGTTCAGAGCGGTTTTGCAGGTGTTTTTGTTACAGAAGCTGTTCAGTAACAGCGTTTACTGTAACAATATATGAAGTCTACTACACCAAAACCGCTGCACAAAACCGCAAAATGCTAGGTGAAACGCTACAGAAAAATAAGAAAAAGCGTTTCAAAATCTGCTAGCATTTTGCGGATCTGCTAGCGGGTTTTGGTGTGCAAACATGGAAGGTGGTAAAATTGGTCTGTGATCTTTCATTAATCTTTCAAGTGTGTATGTAGCATTACATGAGGCCGCCAATACTAAGCAAATTCCTAACCAGCAGGATGAAATTTGTGAATTTCAACTCCATCTTTTTACTTGCCAACTTCTGCATATTAAGCTTATTTCAGAAATCCAGCATCAATCCAGGAAGCAGCCGTATGCCACATCTGTTGCAGCAGTGCATCTGCAGTCACTGCAGAAACTCTCACATGCCACATCATTCATGCAGCAATACCCCCTCCAAGGATGAGACAGGCTGGCATAACGTTCCTTATTTAAGCTGTTGAGGAACTACAAGTCCACATTCTCACAACTGGCTAGGCCTTGTGGAACTTGTATTGCTACATTTGGCAGTCTTCAGGTTTCCTCAGCATAGTCTGGCAGCTGTGTTACAAAACATTCAATCCAATTAGCTACCTGCTGAGCTGCTCATTATTGCCATTTTTAATCACCAATGAAATGGTTCGCTTGGGGCCTCTGCTAAAATGCTGACACTGAGCCACACCACTGCTGCCTGACAGGAATAGTGCTAGTGGGTGAGAGGCCCCCAAAGGTGAACAAAGACCAGCATAACACAGGCAGATGAGGGAGGGAGTCAGGTGCTGTGATTCCATCCCTGACAGAGGTTACCAGAAACATAAAGAGAGCTTTCTGTCACCTATTCCACCAACTCATTCTAGCAGATGTGTTACCCACCCATCCCTGCTCACAGCTGCCAACACAGCTATAGCTTTTTCTAAAGTTCTCACCCAGCTGCATGTCATTAGGGATGGTCAAAAAATGTCCCCAGAATTCCAATTTCCGAGTTTTCCGATTGGAAATTGGATTACTGAGTGGAATTCAGTATACAGAAAACTGAATTCCACAGAACGCAGACATGTTAGAGTCAGACCAATCACAGAACCCAGAAGCATTGGACCAATCAGAGAATGCAAATTTTTCTGCAGCATTTGGTTAACTGTGGTAATTTTACGGTGGACACACCCTACAATTTTTTACATATCTGTTCAATTTAAGAATTGCAATCCATTTTTCTGACTGATTGGGCTCTATTCTCAAAGAGCAAACATTTCCGCAAAATGTTACCGCTATATTTCCGCCAGCGGTAAACTCCGCATTTTTTCCACATTCACTAATATTTTCCGCATGTGGGAAAAAAAGATGTGTAAACAGCCATTATTCATGCGGGAATGATGCGGTAAAAAGGTCGCATGAAAAAGTGTTTAAAAAAAAAAAAAGTTTAAGTCCAGCAAGCACAGCCCTTAAGCCTCCAGACTTCATTAAAGTCAATGGGATGCAAAATATATCACCTACTACTTGTAGGTGATAAAAAAAATCGTTAAATAACGACGAAATGATGCGCCTGAACATTTTTGAGAATTGATTTTTTATTGCGGAAAATACCGACTTTTGCGGAAATTTTTTCGCATGAATCCCGCACTTTTTCTGCATGCGGAAAAAACATGCGGAACATTTTGAGAATTTCAACTTGCCGGTATTTTGGTCGCAAACTTCCCGCATGTACTTTACCGCATGCGGGAAGTCTTTGAGAATAGAGCCCATTGTAACTTTAAAAATATGACCAATGTACTACACACCTATGTTCAATAGCAGATTCCATGCTTATAATTAACTTTATTGACAGACCCCCCAACAGAAAGACACTTTTCAAAAAGCGATAATATAAATCGTAATTTGGCATTTCCAACCACCCCCACTCAACACGCCATCATTCATGCCAACAAGCAGCTTCTCTATATCTACATGCTGATCATCAGCTACCCTATATGAACACTTCAGTCACAGCCAACCTAACTCCATCTGTCAACCCAACAGTCTTTCATTCTGCTGTAAGTCATACTAGTTCTGTATTATCTTGTCACTGTTTAGCCAATCGGTACCATCCAAAACTTACAAGATTCACCTTAAAGAGTAACTGTCAGGCTGCAAAAGCTAATTTAAACCTCTATTCTCCTGTGTTAAACAATTTAGAAGAAAGCCAAAAAAGGCAATAATGAAGTTAAAAATCTCTCTCACTTTGATTTTTACTGAATAGCAAGGCTCTGTATTCCCAAGCTCCTAAGGAGGCCGGCAGGCTGCATAACAGATACTGCAAAGCATGCTGGGGCTGCTTCTTCTCTCTACTGCACTCCCTTGGTCCTCCCCTTCATTTCCCTATCCCGCCCTAAGGCTGCTTTCACAGTCAGAAGTTACAGGCTCATTTTACAGCAGCTTGTATCTTGCAGCCCAGCTCACAGCACTGAAAAATCAATGTGCTGTTCACAGGTCACATGTTCAGTTAGAGTATACTCCATGAGTCCACTATTGTTCCTAGCCACATGGCTAATTAATATTCACTGCACAGTAGTGTTGTCCGGATCATGAACCATTAGGATCTTTGATCCGGATCTTTTTTGTGAGTCGAATCATCAGGAAGCAGGGTAAGGGAGGATATTACATCACAATTGGCTTCATACAAGACAGTCAAACATGGAACCTGCCATGAGCTGTCAGCAGCATCAATCTCTGCAAATACTATATAAAAATTCTGTGAAATCCAAACGTGGACAGTGAAATGCATATGTAATGCAAGTACAGCCAATATTTAGCTACTGATATATGTGTTTTTTTTCTCTGAGACCCTATACCTAACAGCTCCTCTTTAATAGTCAATATATACGGTAACATCCAGGGCTGTGGAGTCGGTACAAAAATCTTCCGACTCCAACTCCTCAGTTTATGAAACCACGACTCCAACTCCGGGTAACCAAAATGGCCTCGACTCCGACTCCTCGACTCCAACTCCACAGCCCTGGTAACATCTAACTAAAGCATGGCTATACCTATCAAACGTAACTTCAGCCATATCTCTATACTCACCTACAAAAGTTTGCTTTCCTAAAAAACAAACTTTTGTTTTTCTTAACATCTTAGTAAGGGGGCTTTTAGGACCATTGTAGTCCCTTACACACCCCAATGAGTTCTGGGTCACCATGAGCTTGCTGGTTAGTCTGTGCCTCTCGGATTTACAAGCCCTACTCCATAGAGCCAAATTAATCCATGCCATGCACTGATGAGGATCAAACAATCCGAAACAGTCTGTATGCATGTTGGATTATTATGGCTCTGTACATATTAACAAGCTGACACATCATTGCATTCCAGCGGTTCTGGAGGTGTGTTTAGCTTCTAAGGGTACAATGGTTAATTTGCATATATTCAGCAGTGGTGCTTGGGAGACATCTCGAGCTCACTCCAACCTGAATTATCGCAAATTCTTTCTGTTTTAGGAAAGCAAACTTTTGTTTTTCTTAACATCTTAGTAAGGGGGCTTTTAGGACCATTGTAGTCCCTTACACACCCCAATGAGTTCTGGGTCACCATGAGCTTGCTGGTTAGTCTATACTCACCTACATAACACAACTTTGAAATTCCTCCCATGACTAACATTTACCAAGATCCATCCTGCCATATATTCCATGTACAACCCCCACCCCGAAAACGTCCTTGAATTCTCCAATCTACCATATGGAACCAACATGGTTCACTTACTCATACTTTCCTGCTATCGCCATGTTTCTTGCATCCAGTTACAGTGCTATCTCCCCTGCACCACCATCATTCATATGGACCTGATCCTTTCTGCACCCACATGTCAACCAAATCTCTACCTTCTCTCCTGCAACCCCAATATTTGCTGCATCCGCATGTTGCCAATTTGATTCCTACAGCCACTTGCCTCCACTATTGTCCCTTAAACCCACTCTTATGCAACCCTATATCCTCCCAGCACCTGTCGCCCACTTCTTCCCTGCTCTGTCCTGCAACTCCTGTCACCACTAGACCCTGCAGTCATCCCTATCACCACTATCCTTCCTGCACACAATGCCATGCCTATCCCATCACCACAATCCTACCTGCACACAGCTGTCACCCCTATGCTCCTGAGAACTAACCTTCCTGCATCCATCCCCTATCCCAATTATCCTTCCTGTACCTGGCTGTTACCCCCATCTCTTCTGCACCCAGCTGCCCCCCCCCCCCCCCGCATCTCCCCTTATGCTCCCGGCTGCCAACCCTCCACCTCTCCTGCACCCAGCATCTCCCCTTATGCTCCAAGCACACAACTATCATCCCCACCCCTCCTGCACCCAGCATCTCCCCTTATGCTCCAAGCACACAACTGTCACCCTCATCTCTCCTGCACCCAGCTGTCACCCTCATCTCTCCTGCACCCAGCTGTCACCCTCATCTCTCCTGCACCCAGCTGTCACCCTCATCTCTCCTGCACCCAGCTGTCATCCCCATCTCTCCAGCACCCAGCTGTCATCCCCATCTCTCCAGCACCCAGCTGTCATCCCCATCTCTCCAGCACCCAGCTGTCATCCCCATCTCTCCAGCACCCAGCTGTCACCCCCATCTCTCCAGCACCCAGCTGTCACCCCCATCTCTCCAGCACCCAGCTGTCACCCCCATCTCTCCAGCACCCAGCTGTCACCCCCATCTCTCCAGCACCCAGCTGTCACCCCCATCTCTCCAGCACCCAGCTGTCACCCCCATCTCTCCAGCACCCAGCTGTCACCCCCATCTCTCCAGCACCCAGCTGTCACCCCCATCTCTCCAGCACCCAGCTGTCACCCCCATCTCTCCAGCACCCAGCTGTCACCCCCATCTCTCCAGCACCCAGCTGTCACCCACATCTCTCCAGCACCCAGCTGTCACCCCCATCTCTCCAGCACCCAGCTGTCACCGCCATCTCTCCAGCACCCAGCTGTCACTGCCATCTCTCCAGCACCCAGCTGTCACCCCCATCTCTCCAGCACCCAGCTGTCACCGCCATCTCTCCAGCACCCAGCTGTCACCGCCATCTCTCCAGCACCCAGCTGTCACCCCCATCTCTCCAGCACCCAGCTGTCACCGCCATCTCTCCAGCACCCAGCTGTCACCGCCCTCTCTCCAGCACCCAGCTGTCACCCCCCTCTCTCCAGCACCCAGCTGTCACCGCCATCTCTCCAGCACCCAGCTGTCACCCCCATCTCTCCAGCACCCAGCTGTCACCCCCATCTCTCCAGCACCCAGCTGTCACCCCCATCTCTCCAGCACCCAGCATCCCCTGCCGCGGCGGCCACAAGCTCACAACAGCCGTGTCTCACCAAACACAACGCGTCATCACACGGCGACAGCTCCCGGCTGCCAACCCTCCACCTCTCCTGCACCCAGCATCTCCCCTTATGCTCCAAGCACACAACTATCATCCCCACCCCTCCTGCACCCAGCATCTCCCCTTATGCTCCAAGCACACAACTGTCACCCTCATCTCTCCTGCACCCAGCTGTCACCCTCATCTCTCCTGCACCCAGCTGTCACCCTCATCTCTCCTGCACCCAGCTGTCACCCTCATCTCTCCTGCACCCAGCTGTCATCCCCATCTCTCCAGCACCCAGCTGTCATCCCCATCTCTCCAGCACCCAGCTGTCATCCCCATCTCTCCAGCACCCAGCTGTCATCCCCATCTCTCCAGCACCCAGCTGTCACCCTCATCTCTCCTGCACCCAGCTGTCACCCTCATCTCTCCTGCACCCAGCTGTCACCCTCATCTCTCCTGCACCCAGCTGTCATCCCCATCTCTCCAGCACCCAGCTGTCATCCCCATCTCTCCAGCACCCAGCTGTCATCCCCATCTCTCCAGCACCCAGCTGTCATCCCCATCTCTCCAGCACCCAGCTGTCACCCCCATCTCTCCAGCACCCAGCTGTCACCCCCATCTCTCCAGCACCCAGCTGTCACCCCCATCTCTCCAGCACCCAGCTGTCACCCCCATCTCTCCAGCACCCAGCTGTCACCCCCATCTCTCCAGCACCCAGCTGTCACCCCCATCTCTCCAGCACCCAGCTGTCACCCCCATCTCTCCAGCACCCAGCTGTCACCCCCATCTCTCCAGCACCCAGCTGTCACCCCCATCTCTCCAGCACCCAGCTGTCACCCCCATCTCTCCAGCACCCAGCTGTCACCCCCATCTCTCCAGCACCCAGCTGTCACCCCCATCTCTCCAGCACCCAGCTGTCACCCCCATCTCTCCAGCACCCAGCTGTCACCGCCATCTCTCCAGCACCCAGCTGTCACTGCCATCTCTCCAGCACCCAGCTGTCACCCCCATCTCTCCAGCACCCAGCTGTCACCGCCATCTCTCCAGCACCCAGCTGTCACCGCCATCTCTCCAGCACCCAGCTGTCACCCCCATCTCTCCAGCACCCAGCTGTCACCGCCATCTCTCCAGCACCCAGCTGTCACCGCCCTCTCTCCAGCACCCAGCTGTCACCCCCCTCTCTCCAGCACCCAGCTGTCACCCCCATCTCTCCAGCACCCAGCTGTCACCCCCATCTCTCCAGCACCCAGCTGTCACCCCCATCTCTCCAGCACCCAGCTGTCACCCCCATCTCTCCAGCACCCAGCTGTCACCCCCATCTCTCCAGCACCCAGCTGTCACCCCCATCTCTCCTGCACACAGCTGTCACCCTCATCTCTCCTGCACACAGCTGTCACCTCCATCTCTCCTGCAAACAGCTGTCACCCCCATCTTTCCTGCACCCAGCTGTCACCCCCATCTCTCCTGCACACAGCTGTCACCCCCATCTCTCCTGCAAACAGCTGTCACCCCCATCTTTCCTGCACCCAGCTGTCACCCCCATCTCTCCTGTCCCCAGCTGTCACCCTTACCTTCACTTCACCCAGCTATCACCCCTAGCTTCCCTTCACTCAGCTGTCACCCACTTTACTTCCTCCACCCACCTGTCACATCTATCCTCCCTCTGCTGTCTGTTCTTCCCCTCCTCACCTGACAGGTTGGAGTTCCTCCCCTCCGGGCGCCTCTTGTCAGTCCTCTCATAGAAGCCCAGAGTCTCCGCCGTTCTCTTCCCGCCATCCTCCTCCTTTTCCTCTCCGCTCAAAGCCGCCGCCTCCGCCATCCCCTGCCGCGGCGGCCACAAGCTCACAACAGCCGTGTCTCACCAAACACAACGCGTCATCACACGGCGACAGCTCCAGCACTGCTGCCTCCCAGCTACTCTTCCAGGTGGAGAATGGGGCAGCGAACATTGTGGGCGGAGTCTGGAGCCCTTAGACTCCATGTTGAATGTGGTCAGCGTGCCCATAGTTGGGTGGGTGACGTCATGCGTATGATAAAGCCAACGACAAGGAGCTTTCCAGTCATTTGGCGCGTGGGTCTTTGTTGTCTGATTTTCATGTGCTGCTGGGAATTGTCAGCAGCCAGTGACAAAGATTATGCCTATGTTCTATAAAGCCTGTGTCAGGAGGATAAAACTCCAGTGCCCTGTTTTACTTCCACTAGGCACAACTAAGAATACCCCCCAAGAGCACTACGGGGAAAACCTGTAAAATTTAAAATATGTGCAAACATACAAATCAGAATTATTTCGCCAAGTACAACGGGGTTATTTTTGGCACATACAGGGTCGGTGATGGTACAGCAAAAACGCAACCAGTAATGTACATTACATTTAGTAGTGAGTACACAGTGCATGGAACATAATAGTTACATAGTGGAAGGTCCCGAGGAGACATCCAGTGCTATGTGAGTGGAGCGCTACCTTCTGCGCTCAACAGCTCTGAGTCTGCAGCTATTTGGATGCCCCCAGAATTCCGGGAAAGAAGCATAGAGAGATATAGAGAAAAGAAGCTTACAGGTGGACCCAGGAGAAGGACTGGAGGGGGTAATCCGCTGCCGTATATGGCACTCAAACGCTTCTGCAGCGATACTTGAATCAGATGCCCCCCCCCCCATTCACCCTGGGGAAGAGAGAGAGATGCGAGAGAAGATGCAAGAGAAAAAGGAAGATAAAGATAAAGTGAGAGAGAAAGTGAGGACAGAGCAGAGAGAGATAGTCCCTGGGCAATGCTGCAGCTGTCTAGTGGCCTAGTCAAATGTCCCAATGGCTGTTGGTGCAGCTGATGAACAACAATGGGGCTGCAGGCACAGTGGTGGTGGAGTGCAGGACATCGGGTACCCTGTGGTGGAGAGGCTCTGGCAGCGGTGGGGGAGAGCATGGGTCCAATGGCTGCTGGGGCAGTGTGTTGCCGGTGGTTGCTTTGTGTCAGTGTCTGGTGGCTGAAGGGGCCGTCGTGTAGGAAGGTGGGCAGCTGATCCTCAGATGTCGTAGCCTCTTTTGGTGCGTGTTGCCGTGTAGGGGGACCTGGCACCAGAGGTGTAGCAGCGGCAGGTCGGCGAGAGAAGGAGCCTGGCTACATGCATGCCAGAAAGTATGGCTGTGCGGGAGATGGTTGTCCGGCGGGAGAGAGTCTGTGGTGGTGAGAGCAGGCAGCAGCGATCAGGCTGGGGGGGGGGGGGGAGGGGAACCGGCGGCACTGACCTCCCTGGCCCAATCGGCGGAACTCTCTGTGCAGCGGTGGCTCCCAGACCTCATTGGCGGGTGTGACTCACAGGTGCCTTGCTAGCAGCGTCCGTCTCCCAGGCAAGTACATTTTTTTCCAGAGTAAAATCAGCCATAAATTACTTTTCTCCTATGTTGCTGTCACTTACAGAAGGTAATAGAAATCTGACAGAAGTGACAGATTTTGGACTAGTCCATCTCTTTCTAGGGGATTCTCAGGGATATATTTATTTTCAAAAGCACTTAGTGAATGGCAGTTGCTCTGTCCAACTGCCAAAAAACTGTAGCGAGCAGGGAGGCTGGCAAGCATCATTGTTTAAAAATCCTTTTTTGGGAATATGTAAAGAATATAAGCCTTTCTGAGAATCCCCTATGAAGAGATGGACTAGTCCAAAACCTGTCACTTCTGTCAGATTTCTACTGCCTACTGTAAGTGACAGCAACATAGGAGAGAAGTAATATATGGTTAA
This sequence comes from Hyperolius riggenbachi, assembly GCF_040937935.1. Classification (NCBI taxonomy): domain Eukaryota; kingdom Metazoa; phylum Chordata; class Amphibia; order Anura; family Hyperoliidae; genus Hyperolius; species Hyperolius riggenbachi. The sequence continues at coordinate 103,680,794 of NC_090646.1, read as the reverse complement.
TTTTACTCTGGAAAAAAATGAACTTCTTATTTGTATATGTTTGCACATATTTTTAATTTTACAGTTTTTCGCTGTAGTGCCTCTTTAAAGATAAACTGTAGTGAAAATAGTATAATGAATACAGTTGCTTATTGTTTACAATATTTATTTATAGTTAATTAGAATGACCAGATTTTTGTCGGTTCAACCGGGGGCGGGGCGGAGTGCATTGCGCGCCGCGCCAAACAGAGGGGTAGGGGTTGCTGTAAAATGGGAGGGCTGTGCCAAAAAGTGGGCATGGTCATCACATTGTATGGGTGGAGCTAACATAATGATGTAACAGTGAGGCATAAGAAAGCAGTGTTTATGCTATGATGTGGTCAAATGAGGATTCGCATCATGGGTGTGCAGAAACTGTGTGATGCTATTTAATAGTATACCGGAACCCCAAAGCAGCAAACATAGCCAACTATGACCATTAAATAATAAATGCAGCAACAGTTACCCCAGACACCAGAAAATGAACGCAATGAGGGCAACATGTCAGCATAAAATAAACGCAATGGGCAACATATCAGCACAAAATAAACGCATTGCGGGCAACATGTCAGCACAAAATAAACGCATTGCGGGCTACATGTCAGCACAAAATAAACGCAATGGGAGCAAACATGTCAGCACAAAATAAACGCATTGCGGGCAACATGTCAGCACAAAATAAACGCATTGCGATCATGCGTACATAGTGACGCGTATGACGCGGACGGAAGCGGCCAATCGGCGCCATTCAGAAGGATATAAGAACCCTGGTAATGAGTCCAACCCCCATTCCCCTGATGAATCACGAGGGAGTGACGAAATCGATCGGGCGGGAGGTTGGACATACCAGGAAGTGAACGGCCGGTGGAGGCGGCGGTGTCTGCAGGCTGAGTGGAGGGGGAGCTAGAGGACCCGACCCAAGCAGCGCCCTACTTGGCAACGGGGGAGAGCCCGTAAAACTCTATGGGCTTGATTCACAAAGCGGTGCTAACCTACTTAGCACGTCTAAAGTCTTTATACGTGCTAAACAGGGTGCTAAGTAGGTTAGCACCGGATTTCTCAATCAGATCGCGCGCAAAGTTTTGCGCACGCAAAGTCCTGTGCGCGTGCTAAGTCCCATAGGCTTTAATGGGCACTTCGCGCGGTGCGCCCTCCGCTCTGTGCAGTGTGTGCGTAAAGTTTTATGCGTGTAAAGTTTTGTGCGCATAAAGTTTTGCGCGCGAAAAGCTCGTTTAGACGTGCTAAGGGGGTTTTCACAGGCGTGCTAACAGTTAGCACCGCTTTGTGAATCAAGCTCTATGTGTGCAATACTTTTGGAGCATGTGAGTTCAATTTTATAATTAAAGTTTTAAAGTTTTTACGGAGTTATGCTATGCAGGCTATTTCTTTGAGGTATTATGCATAGAAGGATGGTGATCTAAAAGGACAGCATTAAAGTGGCACCAGGATCCTGAAGTACTGAGGCTCCTGGATTTGTGCATGGTTGGCCAGTCTAGCAGTGGCCAATACATCTGGTGAGTCTTTATACTATTGGGTGTCCATGGTGACGGTGGCACAAAGAATCAAGAAACTGCATTTGTGGACTTTTATGTGATCCAGGATGTGCGCTTAAACGATTGTGTATAAGTTCTTAGGTCTTGCCTGACCTTGTGGTAGCGCACTCCGTTTGGACTTATAATCTGGTTTTAGCTATAGCGCTTTGATATAATTTATATATATGGGAAACACATCCGCTATCCTGAAAAAATCTGCTGATAGACAGACCTTTCCTCTCCTGTGCGGCTACCCCAGTGACGGCTTCTGTTGATGATGTGATAAGCAGAAGCCAACACTAGAGGAGCAGTGTGGGAAAGAAGAGGCCTGCGATCCCCAGGGTCCGATGGATTAGGTGAGAGACGCTCCCGCTACACTTCAAATTATACACAGGGAAGCAGGAGACATGGGCGGAATGGTCACACACGGGGGGGGGGGGGGGGGGGGGGGGAGGGGAGCTGACACACAAGGGGGGGCAGACACATGAATGAGCCGGGTACACACATGAGGGACACACTGGGGATAGAAGGGGAACACACTAGGGACAAAAGGGGGACACATGGAGACAGAGGGGGACACAGGAGGACACCAATTGGGGGAGAACAAGACGCTCCTTGAACATGGATGCACAAGGTTTAGTATATATATATATATATATATATTTTTTTTTTTTCTCCCTGGTTTTTGCCTTCTAAACCTGGGTGCGTCTTATATTCTAGAGTGTCTTATATGATGGAAAATATGGTACATTTACTGTTCAAACCACACTGGTCCTCTCTATCATAATTCGTTTTTCTTCATTTTAACATTTGAAAATAAGAAATATATCAATTTAATTGATGGGAATAAACTTTAGAGTCAAACACATTTTTCAGTAGAAAAAAAATCATATATTAAAGTGTACCAGAGATGATTATTATAAAAAAAAAAATCATACATACCTAGGCTTCCTACAGTCCCTTCGGACTGATCGCTCCTTAAAGAGAATCTGTATTGTTAAAATCACACAAAAGTAAACATACTAGTGTGTTAAGGGACATCTCCTATTCCCCTCTGTCACAATTTCGCCGCTCCCCGACGAATTAAAAGTGGTTAAAAACAGTTTTAAAAAGTTTGTTTATAAACAAACAAAATGGCCACCAAAACAGGAAGTAGGTTGATGTACAGTATGTCCACACATAGAAAATACATCCATACACAAGCAGGCTGTATACAGCCTTCCTTTTGAATCTCAAGAGATCATTTGTGTGTTTCTTTCCCCCTGCATCTCTCATGTACTGAAGTTTCAGGCTGCTCTTTTATTCCTGCAAACAGCTTTGCCCTTGTGTGTAATTCCTCACTATGTGAAAGCCCAGCCAGCTCAGAGGACGATTTATCCAGCTTGTAAAAGATAAGAGAGAAGAGAGAAGCTGCTCTAATCTAAATAACACACAGGCAGTGTGCATAGAGGGGCCTGGAAGGGGGAGTTCATAGCAGAACCACAACACTGAAGAACTTGGCAGCCTTCCAGACACAGGCTGACAAGTCTGACAAGAGAGAGATAAGTTGATTTATTACAGAGACTGTGATAGTACAAAGTGCTGCAGTAAGCCAGAACACATTAGAATAGCTTTTGGAACTTGTAGGATGATAAAAAACAGGATGCAATTTTTGTTACGGAGTCTCTTTAAGCACCGTTCTCTGCCTCCTCGATCTTCTATGTATCTTCGGCCAGTAGCGGCCAGTCAGCGCAAGCGCACTGTGGCTGGCTGGGCATACTCCCCATCTTGCTCCCGCGGCCAGGAGAGTACTCCGTCGCAGGCACAGAAAGCTCCCGACAACGTGGGCAGGCGCGCAGCCCAGGCCATGCATGCACAGTAAGCCCCATTTTGGACTGGACACTTTTTGCTTAAATGTAAATAAAAACTGAGAAATGTTTTTTTTTTCCCACAATAATGCCTCTTGTACATCATCTTATTATCTCTTGAGAGGCACATATGTCATTTTCAGTCAAAAAATTACTTGCTGGTTGAATAAAAGTAACTTTAAGTTAAATTTTGCCAGGGATATGAATAATTATGGGCAGCACTGTACGTGGACGTGTATGACATCACACACCCACGTTACTCTGGCAACCACATGGGGCGCATGTATGTGGATTGCAGATGGAATTCAGAGCCAGCAGGGGACACAGACAGGTAAAGTATAGTGCATCGGGGGAGTGGCATATTTGACATTAGGGGCAACAGCGCCGGGGTTATCGCCACGTTTGCCACTTGTCCCGATATCACTCACCGTTACTGCCACGCACCCGATTGACCACGATGGCCGGACATCTTGCAGCATGTCTGATCGATACATGCAACCAATTTCGGCCCAAAACTGGTCACATCAGCATGCTCTGGGCAGCACTGATTTTCACCTGATTCGATAATAATATATCAGATTGTTGATCGGCCACCAAGTTGATATATTTATGGCCGCCTTAAATTTTCATTTGTGAGATTTTCTTTTTCACCAGCAAAGCTTCTTTTTACTTCTCCTTTTAGACAGTGGGATGTCTAGCAGTGTTCTTGCTTTACCTAATATTCATTTCCAGGAATTTTGTCTTGGCTGGAGTTCTCAAATAGTCTCTCCCAGTTTTAGTTAATGGTTATGTATTTGCTGACATAAGTGAAGTAGGGACATGCACCAGCACGGAGTTGTCCAGTAAAATCTTGCAGTAAAATGCAGAGTTTAGCATTGAAGCTGAATGGTGTAATAGTCTGGTTGATTTCAGGCAAAAGGTTATAAAGATAAGGGGGATATTGATTTAAAGAGAACGTTATCTGCATACAGAGGCTGGATCTGCCTATACAGCCCAGCCTCTGTTGCTATCCCAAACCCCACTAAGGTCCCCCTGCAACTCTGCAATCCCTCATAAATCACAGCCGTGCTGTGAGGCTGTGTTTACATCTGTAGTGTCAGTCTCAGCTGCTCCCCCGCCTCCTGCATAGCTCCGGTCCCTGCCCCCGTCCCTTCCCTCCAATCAGCAGGGAGGGAAGGGATGCAGGCGGGGACTGGAGTTCTGCAGGAGGCGGGGAGAGCAGCAGACTGACACTATAGAGATAAACACAGCCAGCTCTGACAAGCTGTTTGTCAGCAGCGTGGCTGTGATTTATGAGGGATTGCAGAGTGCAGGGGGACCTTAGGGGGGTTTGGGATAGCAACAGAGACTGGGCTGTATAGGCAGATCCAGCCTCTGTATGCAGAAAATATTCTTCAAACCCACCTCGGGTTCTCTTTAACATCTAATATGTCTGCAAAATAGCTGGCAGCATGGCTGGGATAAAGACATTAAAGCTGGATACGCTCATGATGACGCAGGAAGTGCCCCCCCACGATGTGCGTTCCCAGGAATGGCGCACAACGTGCACGAATGAGAGAGATCATGTTCAGTCCATGTCTTAATGGGTCAAGGCTCTTTTGGTGGCACAAGGGAGACTTAACCTCCTTGGCGGTAATCCCGAGCTAAGCTAAGGATTGCTCAGGCCCTGGTGGGCCGATTTGCATCATTTTTTTTTCAAACACGCAGCTAGCACTTTGCTAGCTGCATGTTTGTTCCAATCGCCGCTCGCCACTGATCTGCCGCTACCCACCACGAAAGAGAGCCTCCCCCCCGCAGACCCCTTTCGCAGCCTGGCCAATGACCGCCAGGCTGCGCTATGGGGTGGATCGGGACTCCCCCTGACGTCACGACGTCAATGACATCATCGCGATTGTCGCCATGGCGACGGGGGAAACCCATACAGGAAATCCCTTTCAGAACGGGATTTCCTGTTGGGATTATGCGCCGGCAGCGATCGGAGGGGCTGGGCGGACGCCACAGGGAGGGGGGAAGCATGTAGCTAGCGCTAGGCTACATGTTAAAAAAAAAAAAAAATAAGGCAAAAAAAAACCTCCCGCGCCCGTGTGCTGCATAAAATCATAACGCCAAGGAGGTTAAAGAGGAACGTTAGTGAAAAGGCGAAAAAAAAAAAGAAATAAATACATTGCAAAGTGAGAAGTTAAAAGAATAGAAGAGAGATCAAGAAATGATTGCTATTCGCCATGTAATTTGTTCATGTTGTTTGATCCACAAACAGCCTGCATGTAATCATCTTTACTACTGGCAGACATGAAAAAAAAACAGACAACACCACCTGCCGTTATCTATAACCACACCCCCTAACAATGGGATAGGCTAAAGGTTTTTTTTTTATATATATATATAGATATACATATGCACAAAGGCAGATACTGGTTGTATATTTAGTGTCTGTTCAGGGTCCTTTAAAGGGCAAAATCGCATGCATTTTTCAGGGCAGGGATGCTCACTACCATAAACATCACCTTCTATGCTCTTAAAAATGATTGCACATGTGCAAGTTCCTCAGTGGTGTGAGGGCTCAAAGAGAGAGAGAGCGTGCCTATTATGTAACCTAGCAACATACTGGCTGGTCCGAAGTTCTTAGCAACCAACTCAATTGACATCAAAGTGCTGGACCCTTGTATTCTGACTGATCACAAGTAATTGCTTTTATTTTGTTTTGAGTGCTTGTAGTTGAAACACCACCTCCACATCTTTGTCAAAATGTCTACCTTGTTCCAAATATACAGTACACACACACACTTGTATGGCACACCTGTATTTGCCTCTTTGCACCCAATGTGTCTGTGAATTTTTATTATTTCTCCTCACCACCGATACCACAACACAAAGGCTTTAGCCGGAGGGCTGCCGCTGGGTGAAATAATGTGGACTCAAATTCCTATGACCTTTCATCTACTTTCCGCTCTCTCTTGGAATAATCTCTTTGGTTTCCTAAATACTAATTGTAGTCTCAATCATAATTAGGAGATTAGTGTAGCACTGTTTTCACCACCCCTCCTTTGCTTCATACGTGGCCACTTTTCAGATATTTCTCCCTTAGCCTAGCGCTGTATTGTGTACTTGCATAGCATAAGTGTCACTTGTGTCACTGCTCGTCCTGATTGTACAGTATGTTGAACTGCTCATGTATCTCTGCTCCCCATTGTTGTCTATTTTGTGTGTTGAACAGCACTACTGAATAGGTTGGCACTCTATACTAATAATAAAAAGGCATAACCTTTTTAAGTTTTTTTTTAACTAACTACCTACCTGCAGTCTGTAAGATCCTCAGGGCACTAATGGCGGCAAAACGCCGAGACCCACGCTGAAGCGCAAGCCTCTGGGTCTCGGCAGGCCGCTGACGTCAATGGAGCGCATAGCAGTCAGCTCCCATTGGATAGGCGGCAGACACGCTCTCTGTACGTGCTCCGCCGCTGTAAACAATAGCCACGTGTGTGTATGGCATGTCAGCTGACCTGCTGACATGCCGCAATGTCATTGGTTACTTTGGATGCTTTTGCTTTCTGATTGGTTAGTCCTTGTATTTAACTCAAGTGAGCGCCCCCAGACATTGCCCTTGATAGCATTTAGATTTGGCTTGTTGCTGGGTATGCGCTACCAAACATTTGATTACTGTTGCCGACTCTGCCTTGTATCTTTGACCACGCTTAACTCTAGCTTGATTCCTTGTTGCTGACTCTGCTTTGTATCCTGACCACGCTTATTGGATTACCAGTTGCAGACTCTGCTGTGTACCTGGACCTTGCCTGTCTGCTGCCTGGATCGATTTCTGCTTGGATAAGGGCTTGTTTGAATGCTGCCCGGACCGACACTGGCTACACTGACCACGCTACCTCTTAGTGCCTGAACTGCATCCCATACCTGCTAACAACCACTTGAATCTCATCTGGATTGCTTTATCTTCCAAACCTTAGGTGACTGTATACTGTGCCTTAATTTCCTTAGGTTCTGTGTGGTGGATACTATCTGTCAGTTTGTATGCTACATCTACCTGCAGGGTATTGTAGTTCTGTATTAGGTAGGAGTTTTGTGCAGGTGTTACGGGCTGGGCTATGGGTCAGTCATATGGGCATACAGCCTGCCCTGACCTATAGTCATTGACCAGACAAGCCTGACACAGTCATATCTAGTGCAATAGTATTACTAAAGCAAAGTATGAAGTAAGGTAGTTATTATAAAATTAATTAACAGTGATAATGTTGTAAAAATACAGTTATATAAATGCCTTGCTATCAAGATAGAAGGTGGGGCAGGGGGCTTGGAACTTTTGTCGGCAGATTGAACTTTATTCCAATCAGTAGCTGATACCCCCTTTCCCACGATAAATCTTTACCTTTCCTTGAATAGATCATCAGGTCCGTCTTTGTGGAAAATATTGTGGTTAAATTCCTCCCACAGTGTGATGTCATGACCATGGTCCTGACAATTTGCTGCCTGTGAACCTCATTGCATTGGAGGAAATAGCGCTTTGTTGTTTTTTTCCAACTGCCAAGCAAGCAGTATCTCCATCTGTGCATAGAAACCTCAGTAACAAACATTCCGTACAGACCACCTGGTAGAACTAAAGATGTCACCACCAGTGATAAATGTCACAATGTAAATCAGGGTGAGGAAAGATTTTGCAATGGGCAAACGCTGACTAAATAATTCATAATTCAATACTTTAAAAAATAATAAATGTTATTGTCACAGAGCCCCTGGTGGCCAAACCGCAAATTGCCTTCCAATAGGTTTCAGCACACAGACCATGCAAGCTGTGGTCGCGATCAGTGGGCAGAAGCCGACGGAATTTGGGCAGCAGCCCGACTAGAAGGGAGCCTGTGGGTTACGGTACTTACAAATTACACACTATTTCAGGGTATAACTGCCACCACTTCTGCTTTCCTGGGCCAGAAACACCCACTGACTAGCTATTTCTAGACCTGCAAAAAAAACGGTTAAACACACTCTATTCTGTCTAGCTAGTGACAATAGTAGCGTCTCTCCAGAAGTCTGGGTTCAGTTTCTGTGTATAGCTGAATAATAGGGTAGCTGAATAAACAAAGGACGTTTGAACGTCGTTTATTAAATATGCAATATGACTAATTAATATATACAGAAAATCATTAAAATCAACAATTATGGAAACATTAATTGCCAGTATAAAAATAAAAAAAGAAGAACATACTTAGTTCGTAGAAAGATGTCCGTTCTGGGAAAATCCTAAAGTTCCTGGTTTCAATTCAGTTCAGTTAGTAAAAAAGGTCTTTTGTTCCAGAGCAAAGTCCAAACAAGATGGCCGCTAGCCACGTGTCCTCTGGCTGGCAGCGGACAGGCTCTCATACAGATGGAATTTGGAGGACTGAGGTCTGCCTGCTGGCCATGTGCTTTTGATGAAGTTGGTTTGGGGGCGTGGCAACGCCGGCCCCCTCTGAATTACCCACCAATGACAGTTCATTCCCTCTGAAAGATTTTAGGTTTAAACGTATAAAATGCCGTAACTCATAAACGATACATGTCATATTTAAGTGGATAACAGATTCATACTTGTCGGAAAATACAGATTAATATGATATCAGACGTAACTTGGGTAGCTTCTCAGGTTCCTGAGAAGATTCATACCGCAATAACTGGACGAGATATTGCCATGAATTTTATATCCGCACGTTGGGAAGACTTTAACGAATAAGACTATATGAATTTCATAGCTGTGCGATATACGTTCTTCGTATACCGACAGGAAATCATACCACACATGCATTCAGATCTGCCCTTCATTGGTGCCATGAAGTCTGTAGGAAAGCAGGTTTTGAATAGGCCTCCTGCTGTGAAGGAAGCCTTTCTCTGAATAGAGTCACCATTTGGTGACTAGGGACATCTCCCTGAGGTAATTAAAAGTAAACATTCTCCTTGGACATAAGCATTGTCCAAGCTAATTAACACCTCCCCCAGCCTTCTACAGGAATTCCCTCAGCTAAGACCAAACCTCCCAGCTGCTCCTAGAGCAGGGGGAGATTACATATCACATCTCGGTTTAACGATTTGTGTCACAAACCGACCGTGATTGCGTCTTGGCCGACTGGGCGTCGCCTGGCATCACAGTTATTCCTTATGTTGTTTTCACTACAGTTCCTATTTAACTGGTACAACACTGCTGTATAGTGTATCTACGCCCTGTAGACCTCACTACAGCACCAGGGGGCGTAGATACATGTGTGGTGCTGTTTGCAGTGGCATTCTAGGTTCCCTTAAATTGCAGTGTTTTTTTCCTGGCATAAAGCCAGCCTGGTCTTCATGCACTAAGGAAAGGATCACCGAGTTTAGTCTTGACACTAAAACTTTGGCAGAAATTTTAACATCCATGGTAAGCAAACAGGGCGATACGAATCACAATGTAGATGGTCCTTGCCAGATTTGTGAAGTAACATTATAAGGGCTTCATGCATAGAGACCAGTCTGTCAAATGCCTGCAGGAAGGGGGGGGGAGAGTGACGACACACAATCTTTAACAATAGAATTCACTTCTCGTGTTCCTTGGAGATGTAGGGAGCTTACTGGAGAGGTATATTTTCTACACAAGTGGGAACCGAGGCTTAGCGCAAAAAAGAGACTCTGGGTTTCATACCACTCTTAGTTGAGCTGAATGATAGTTTTGCTTGTGTTTTCTTTGCACCATTCCTTAATAAAGCAGCCATGTGGCAGAAACACAATCTAATTCCGCCATTGTTAGCTTAGCTGCATGAAAATAACATAATTGAGCCTTTCAAGCTTGTGTTTCTGGGATTCTGCAGCCCACCACAATTCTAAATACTAATCCCTGCAATAACTACAAAAACAGGATTATCTTTTAGCACGAAGACCAGATCTGCACAAGTTGGCCTGGCAAAGCTAGAAACTTGAGATGCCAGAACAGAGTTTAACACTTCAGCAGTAACCTGCGATGCATGCAGTCCTGCTGGGAAAAATACACACAGCTATGTTCCTTCAATAATACAAACTGCTGTCATAAGGATTACATTCCACGCTAGCCCTTAACCACTACACTATCCAGCCACTAGATATACAGGCCATTTTGTAATTTGATGTTTTATGACTAGAGGTCCCCAGAGACTGCTCTAGCACCGTTGCTGTACAGATACTCGTTGACACCTTTCTCCTGTTGTAGCAGGCGGTCAAACATAAGGAGCGTTGAATTCCAGCGAGCCGGGCTATCGCAAATCAAGCGCCTCACTGGCAAGTTCTTTCTCTGCTGAATATCCGAGAAGCATGCCATGGCCGTGTAGGAATGCCTGAAAAGCCCACACACCTTCCTGGACTGCTTCAGGACCTCCTGTAAGCCTGGGAATTTACACACAAATCGTTGGATTATAAGATTCAGCACATGTGCCATGCAGGGCACATGTGTCAACCTGCCCAAATTCAAAGCCGACAAGAGATTGCTTCCGTTGTCACACACCACTTTGCTGATCTCCAATTTGTGCGGGGTCAGCCACTGATCCATCTGTTTGTTCAGAGTGGCCAGGAGTGCTGGTCTGGTGTGACTCTCGGCTTTGAGACAAGACATGTCCAAGATGGCATGACACCATCGTACCTGGCATGCGGAATTCTGCAACTTATGTGACCCAACATCGTGGCTGAGGGCAGTTTCTCTCCTCAACTCCGGATTGCGAGACCTTTATGCTGACCTTTGGATGTTTGTATGCGATGTGCCTCTGAGGAAGCAGTTGTTGACCGCGAAACACGTGTCAGGCTATCTTTTTATGTGAAAGTGACAGTTCGGCCTTTGTATCTACATACTTTGTCAACGATTTGGAGAGACTGTAAAGAAAGAATAAAGCATCAAGGAGAAAAAAACTTTGGTTCTAAAAAACCTCGTTTTGTTGTCTGTTGGAACTGTAATAATAGGCCCTGGGGAGCTGGAGGTGTGCAGTTGGAGAGGAAAGCGCAGCAGTAGAGTAGCACTTAGGTGAGGAGGAGGACGACAGTGAAGAGGATGTAGGAGGAGGAGTAGGAGGAGAAGAAGAGAAGGTGGCAGCAGGCTTGCCTGCAAGCCGTGGAGGTGTCACCACCAAGTCCGCTGCACAGCCACATACTCCATGCTTGCCAGCGGTCAGCAGGTTTACCCAATGTGCCATATAAATAATATACCTGCCCTGACCGCGCTTTGCAGACCAGGCATCCGTGGTCAGATGGACCCTTGACCCAAGGCTGTGAGATGATACCACTTGCCTTTCAACTTCACGGTACAGTTTGGGTATCGCCTTTTTGGAAAAATAATTGTGGCCTGGTATCTTCCACTGTGGTGTCCCAATCGCCACAAATTTACGGAAGGCCTCGGAGTCCACCAGCTTGTATGGTAACAGCTGGCAAACTAACAGTTCTGCCAAGCCAGCTGTCAGACACCGGGCAAGGGAATGACTGGCAGACATTGGCTTCTTCCGCTCAAGTATTTCCCTTAACGGACACCTGGCTGTGAGCAGAGGAGCAGGAACTGCTCAAGGTTAGAGGCGGAGTGGAGGAGGGTGGCTGTGAAAGTGCAAGGGCAGCAGAGAATAAATCTCAGAATTTTGGGGTTGGGGGTATGTGCCCTCTGAACAATGTGCATTGGTTGCGGGCTGCACTAAATCACACCAGCATGACCTCAAAAAGACCTGCGGGGTTACCTTCCTCTGCCTCTTCCTCTGCCTGTCATTTTTTCCATATTGGGGGTATGCAATACTACTAACGATATTCAATAGCGGTAGACAGTGTGTGTAATCACAGAGAGGCACACAATCAGTGTCAAATACACAGCAGCTTTGTGTGTGTGTGTGTTGTGTGTAATCACAGAGAGGCACACAATCAGTGTCAAATACACAGCAGCTTTGTGTGTGTGTGTGTGTGTGTGTGTGTGTGTGTGTGTGTGTGTGTGTGTGTGTGTGTGTGTGTATCACATCGCTGTGTACTTTAACACACGCACACAGAGATATCCTATAGTACTTTCAATCACAAATACAGTTGCAAGCTAAGCACTGCTTATGATACACAGTGTGCTGGCTTGTAATAGATAGAAGAGGATGGTAGAACTGCAAGGCCCAGAAGTGACTGTGGCCTGGCCTGTATGCAGTGTGTAACCCACACAGACAGATATCAATAACAGATACAGTTGGAAGCTAAGCACAGCCTATGATAGACAGTGTGCTGGCTTGCTTGCAATAGACAGAGGAGTATAGTAGAACTACAAAGCCCAGCAACTGTCTTTGGCCTGTATGCAGTGTAAGTGTAACCCACGCAGATATCCAAAACAGATACATTTGCAAGCTAAGCACAGCTTATGATAGACAGTGTGCGGACCTGCTTGCAATATAAATAGAAAAGTATAGTAGAACTACAAAGCCCAGCAACTGCCTGTGGCAGATCAAACCGCCCTATCTGTTCGCTACCTGCTGCAAACTGGAACAGCTGATGTTCGTTGGGAACTGTGCGCCCACGAACTGTTCGGGGCATCTCTACTGCTGAAAAAGATTGTTTTTATTATTTAACACTACTGCAATAAGCAATGTAGTTCTTATCATGTCTCATGATGAAAGTCGATTGGTTTGTGTGAGTCACATAACATTAAAAATGTCATGTGACCTAAATTATTTTTCCCTCCCTCTCATTGAAATAAACCACTTTGATTGGTGGCCCAGGTTTGTCTTAGGGCCAGCCTCAAGAGTGGGATGTTCTTGCTATCTCTGTTCACTTCCTTCATCAAAGACTGTCTGTACTATATGCTGCCATCTTCTCAGACAGATTCAACATATGCCTCCCTACTTTCAGTGTGAGCAGTATATTATTCAGCTCCTGGTTATGTCATCACAGCTTCATGGCTTTATTTTTAGATGCAGAAGCTTAATTTCATATAAAAAAAACAAATACCTCCCAACTTTGGAAGATGAGAAAGAGGGACACTTAAGCCATGCCCCCTGTGCGGCCTTAATCCACAACCTAGATTTTGCAGGAGGGTGCCAGTGGGTGGGAGAGGGTGACAATGGGCGGGGCGAGGGTGGGGAGGAGGGTGCTAGTGGGTAGGAGAAGGGTGTCAGTGGGTGGGGAGTAGGGTGTCAGTGGGTGGGGAGGAAGGTGCCACTCTGCATGGGGAGTAGGGTGCCAGTAGGTGGGGAGGAGGATGTCAATGGTTGGGAAGGAAGGTTCCACTGTGGGTGGGTAGGAGGGAGGAGGGTGCCACTCTGGGTAGGAGGGTGCCACTCTGGGTGGGGAGGAGGGTGTTACTCTGGAGGGAGGGAAGGAAGGCGGGTGCCACTCTGGGGGGTTAGGTAGGAAGGTGCCACTCTGGATGGGGCTTCAATTTTTTCCCCTCCTCTGCCAGCCAGGACACATGGGGGGTGGTCTGGCACAGGAGAGCGGAACAGCCCCCGCAACCCGGGACCATCCCGGACAATCCAGGACTCTTGGTGGGCCTGAAAACATAACATCTGTGCACTGTGTTTACTAAGCTATTAGATGATAATAGACATACCCTAACTGCTCCCCTGCTTAAACTACCGGTACCTCCAAATCCATGTGGTAATTATGACTATTGCACAGGGAATACTCAGCTGAGTAGCAGAGATAGTCAGTGAGATGCAAATAATTCCAGCTTGCTTGTCAATTTTTGGACCAATCAGTTTCAGCCAGAAGTTAATCTGATTGGTCAAATTTCAAACTGTACACCATTTTATGAAATTTGCTTGCAAATAAGAATTGTTTGTATTTCATATAGACCATCTCTATTCAGAGGCTTTACTTGTTAAAAACACTGGAATTACCGAGTGACCTCAGCAAGCATCTGGCTGTGTGGAAGAAAGAACTAAAAAAAATAAATAAATGACAGAGCAGGGGCCATATGCAATTAACTTTTTCTCCTGAGTTTTCTCCTTGGTGATAATTTTACACCTTGTCAAAAAAATTCATTTTAAGTTACCAGCAAACAAAAAACTACTCTGATAATTTCGATAGTAGTTGTTCACCTACTTTTTGGTACTTTTTCAATTGTAGACTGCTCAAAAGTTATTTTAAAGAGAAGATGAAAAATGATCTCCTAGGAGAAAACTCAGGAGAAAAGTGAATTGCATATGGGCCCATAACACTGAACATGCATATCAATAAAATACACAGTGCCACCTTGTGGTCTTTTTGAGAAGTCATATTTTAATTTTCAAAATCACACTGATTAGAGCGATAACCACTAGAGAAGCAGGGCAGCTGAGAGAGCTAGCCAGGTAAATTGTCTCAGTAAAATCACATTTTCTGTATGTTTAAAGTGTATCTGAACTCAAAACTTCCTCTCTGCTCTAAAAGATATGCAACATCATGATAAACTTTAAAGAAAAATATTTCTTTGTTACAGCTTATACAAATCCTGCAATAAATATGCAGTGTCTACTTCCTGCTTTCATTAAAGCTGGCATATTGTTAAGATGTTGTGTTTACAAATTAGCTGCTTTGTCGTGGCAGAGGAGATTCCTGAGCTGACACAGCTGAAGGATCAAATTACAGTGGTGATTAGTCACAGATGAGGGGGGATTAGACAGGGTAAACCCTCTTAATACATGCAAGGTGCATTTCTTTCTGCTTTCCTTCTGTCATCTGCAAGAGTACAGGTCCACTTTAGTGACCGATATATGAAAACAGAAAATAATTTACATCTCTCACATCTCAGCTCTTGGATTTCTAACTCTGTGTTTTTGAAACTCTGCACAGGTGCATGGGAATTAGAATGCAGGGCATTCTTTGCAACTGATTGGATGTTTGAGTCCTAGGAGTTCTGGTTCACCATGAAGTGCCGTACATAATATCTCTCGAGTCTGCAGTGTGATTAGAAAAAAATATTATTTGTGTGTCCAGTAGATGGCGGTAGCAAGCCATGCAACACTGCAACACAAGTATTTTACTATTTTTCCCAGCCTCACCTTGCTTGCTTCAAGGCTATAGCTGTTTAGCGTCTAAAATATAAATTAAATATTAAACCAGACAAGAGAATGTCTGGTTCCTAGAGAAGAGGGTTTTTTTTCTACATGTTCTGTAAAAATATTTAAAAGCATAAAAAGGTTATTTAACATAAACAGCACCATCTGCACTAGTTAACCACTTCAGTCTCAGAATGTTTTTCTTCTATAAACTGGAACATGTCTTCATTTCCAGGATGTGTTAAATGCGTTTTACTTTGCAGCCTTGCTAGCACATCATGAGGTTGATTTATTAAAATTCTTTAGTGCCCTTAATGCCTGTTTTATATCATATATTAACATTTCCGCTGACTCCACTTTACACCATAAATTCCCTCTTTCCCACCTTCGGCTATATATATATATATATTTCTTTTTTTATTAATATACAGTACTGGCATTAGGCATTATGGGGTCCACAGTTTCTGAAAGCAGTACCATTCCAGTATAATTTAATTGCATTAGGTTAGCACGCCAGAGTGACTGCAGCTCTGGTGCTTTGCATCTGTGAGGAGAAAAGCACAATATTAATGTTCTGTGTCTTGTCTAGCACTGCAATGCTGCACTGTGAACACAGCATTACCCTTACATAGCTCCCAACTGTCCCTCTTTTGGAGGGACAGTCCCTCTTTGGGAGCCCTGTCCCACTGTCCCTCTTTCCTCCTCATTTGTCCCTCTTTCAGGACTTTGTCCCTCTTTCTATGTAAATTTATATATTTTTCACTACTAAAAATGTGATTGATTGACTCTAAACTTTATTCCCATCCTTTAAATTCGGCGCCGCGCCGAAAAATAGGGGGTGCGGCGCAGAAACTGTGTGATGCTATTTAATAGTATGCCATAACCCCAAAGCAGCAAACACAGCCAACTATGACCATTAAATAATAAATGCAGCAACAGTTACCCCAGACACCACAAAATAAACGCAATGGGCAACATTTCAGCACAAAATAAACACATTGCGGGCAACATTTCAGCACAAAATAATCGCATTGCGGGCGACATGTCAGCATAAAATAAACGCAATGGGGGCAAACATGTCAGTACAAAATGAACGCACTGCGGGCAAACATGTCAGTACAAGATAAACACACTGCGGGCAAACATGTCAGTACAAGATAAACGCACTGCGGGCAAACATGTCAGTACAAGATAAACGCACTGCGGGCAAACATGTCAGTACAAGATAAACGCACTGCGGACAAACATGTCAGTACAAGATAAACGCACTGCGGGCAAACATGTCAGTACAAGATAAACGCACTGCGGGCAAACATGTCAGTACAAGATAAACTCACTGCGGGCAAACATGTCAGTACAAGATAAACGCACTGCGGGCAAACATGTCAGTACAAGATAAACGCACTGCGGACAAACATGTCAGTACAAGATAAACGCACTGCGGGCAAACATGTCAGTACAAGATAAACGCACTGCAGGCAAACATGTCAGTACAAGATAAACTCACAGCGGGCAAACATGTCAGTACAAGATAAACGCACTGCGGGCAAACATGTCAGTACAAGATAAACGCACTGCGGGCAAACATGTCAGTACAAGATAAACGCACTGCGGGCAAACATGTCAGTACAAGATAAACACACTGCGGGCAAACATGTCAGTACAAGATAAACGCACTGCGGGCAAACATGTCAGTACAAGATAAACGCACTGCGGGCAAACATGTCAGTACAAGATAAACGCACTGCGGGCAAACATGTCAGTACAAGATAAACGCACTGCGGGCAAACATGTCAGTACAAAATACACGCAATGCGGCCAAACATGTCAGTACAAGATAAACGCACTGCGGGCAAACAGCAGATACAGGCTGTCTGTCGGTAAAGAGCTCTCACATTCACGCTGTTGAGAATGTGTAGACAGCAGTGTTATTTATTTTTTAACTAATTCTTAAAGAAAACCTGTACTGAAAATAAAAGTCAAAATAAGCATACACAAGTCATACTTACCTTCCATGTAGTCTACTCCTCAGTGTCTTTCTCCTGTCCCGCGTCCTGTTTGTTCACTATGATCAAGGGAATTTTCCATCCTCCATTTTGAAAATATCCATTACCCATAACAGCTTTCTGGTCAGCACACAGTTAAACTGTAACATCGCCCACTTGAGCCATAGGGAAACATGGTCATTACCTGGTACATCCGTTTTCCTCTCAGCTATAACTGACAGCAACTGATATTTTACTAACAGCAACTGATATATTTCAGATCTGACAAAATATTGTCAGAACTGGAAGGGATTATTGTCAGAAGAAAATGGTGAGCTTCTGAGAGGAACTGATGGCAAGGTAACTCTGTAATGTTCATTTGAAGTTACCTCTTGTGTTTATTTTAAATATTTTTACTCAGTACAGGTTCTCTTTAACCCTTCACTATCCCTCCTACTAGCATTCTTTGCAGTATAAATCTTTTTTTGTTTTATTTTTAGAAATTTCACGATAATGGTCCTTTAACTCGTCCTGTACTGGAAACAATATGAGACTCTGTTCTTTGCTATGAACGTTCTATTTCTTAGCTGTTCTAGGTGCTCTGGGTGTTACAAGTCCTACTCCATAGAGCCAAATTAATCCATGCCATGCACTGATGAGGATCAACCAATCTGAAACAGTCTGTATGCATGTTGGATTATTATGGCTGTGTACAAATTAACAAGATGACACATCATTGCATTCCAGCAGTTCTGGAGGTGTATTTAGCTTTTAAGGGTAACAATGGTTAATTTGCATATATTCCGCAGTGATGCACTGGGAGACATCTCAAGCTCACTCCAACCTGAATTATTGCAAATTCTTTCTGTTTTAAGACAGCAAACTTTTGTATTCCATAGCATTTTAGTAAGGGAACTTTTAGGACCATTGTAGCCCCTCACACACTCCAATGAGTTCTGGGTCACCATGTGCTTGCTGGTTAGTCTGTACCTTCAGCTGTTCTACACATACAATTCATTATTTCATAAGTTTATTTTCACCTCAGATTCCCTTTAAGCTCTTCAGAAAACAGGATTGATTTCAACCAGGTTGGTCGACTAGCTCAGAGAAGCCCTTTGGCATAGACTCAAGTTTTTTTTATTCTTCCTGTACTGATAAACTACATAAGTGTAACGATTGGTGTCAGCACACAGAGAGTATCTGATTATTGATGATCTGCAGTATCACCAACAATACAGATGTTATACCTGATTATATGGTGATCTGCAGAATCACCAATAATACAAGTATAGCTTGACACAGGACATCTAATGTAGTGTGAGTGTTTGGTGCAACAGTAAGAAAGGTTATCTCCCGAGGAGTGGGAGATACAGACACTACTGCAGCCAAGGATTCCCTGAAGAGCAGGGAATTGGACTGCGCTGCAGCCAGTGGACACCTGAGGTGCAGGTGACCTCTGACTGTGTAGACACTAACCTCCTTAAGAGGAGGAGATGGAGATTGTACTGCAGCCAGGGATTCCTTGATGGATCGGGAATCAGACTGTACTGCAACCAAGGATTCCCTGATGGGCTGGGAATCAGACTGTACTGCAGCCAGTGGACTCCTATGGGTAAAGTCCCCTGACTGGACTGTAAGGAGGACTTCCTGTGGAGCAGGCAGCCTTTACAGCTAATGGACACCTATAGAGTTGGTGTCACAAGGAGTACAGTGAGGCTGCTCACCCAAGGGACGAGTGACAGCCAGAAGGGTCATACAAGCCAGGTCGGCAACACACGAGCAGATAAAGTACAGAGACAGAAGACTGATACGGTATCCAGGTACAGGCAAGGTTGGAAACGGGTAGACAGATAGGCAAGGTACCGAATCAGTAAACAGGAGAGTGGTCAGCAAAGCCAGGGATCATAATAGGTATCAATATAGCACAATCCTAGTCTGAGGTGTGAGGTCCTTGGTCTCAACACCTGGGAACTAGTCTGAAGTATAACAGTAGTAACACAGTAATCTCCTAGTTTTAGGTGTGAGGTCCTTGGTCTCAACACCCGGGAACTAGTCTGAAGTATAGCAAAAAAATGAACAGCGCTACTTAAAAACAGATGAGTGCTTACCTGCAAAAAAGTGCACACCCCACTCATGGGATTCAAATACACAATGAGCACACACATGACCTGTCTACCACTTGGAGGATGTTAGTTTCACTAACAATTTGCAATTGTTAGGTACTTGTCCCTCCCACTGTCGTAGAAGTCTTTCCTCCATGGGAGGGGACCTAACACTAACTAAACCTACCTGTGCATATGCATAGCCTGGGCGCGCTACCAGTAAAATTAAGAATTGCGCAGAAAAAGTGGGATCAGCGCATCACCAGGCCGCCCCTGAATGGCCTCAGCTCAGAGATGCGCTGAGCCCCCCCAGGAACTACGAACGCACCTTGAACCAAACAGAGGCTCTGCATATACACCAAAGAAACACTAACAAGTGGGAGCAGCTGACCAGAATTAAATCAAACACAGCAAAAAAATGAACAGCGCTACTTAAAAACAGATGAGTGCTTACCTGCAAAAAAGTGCACACCCCACTCATGGGATTCAAATACACAATGAGCACACACATGACCTGTCTACCACTTGGAGGATGTTAGTTTCACTAACAATTTGCAATTGTTAGGTACTTGTCCCTCCCACTGTCGTAGAAGTCTTTCCTCCATGGGAGGGGACCTAACACTAACTAAACCTACCTGTGCATATGCATAGCCTGGGCGCGCTACCAGTAAAATTAAGAATTGCGCAGAAAAAGTGGGATCAGCGCATCACCAGGCCGCCCCTGAATGGCCTCAGCTCAGAGATGCGCTGAGCCCCCCCAGGAACTACGAACGCACCTTGAACCAAACAGAGGCTCTGCATATACACCAAAGAAACACTAACAAGTGGGAGCAGCTGACCAGAATTAAATCAAACACAGCAAAAAAATGAACAGCGCTACTTAAAAACAGATGAGTGCTTACCTGCAAAAAAGTGCACACCCCACTCATGGGATTCAAATACACACAATGAGCACACACATGACCTGTCTACCACTTGGAGGATGTTAGTTTCACTAACAATTTGCAATTGTTAGGTACTTGTCCCTCCCACTGTCGTAGAAGTCTTTCCTCCATGGGAGGGGACCTAACACTAACTAAACCTACCTGTGCATATGCATAGCCTGGGCGCGCTACCAGTAAAATTAAGAATTGCGCAGAAAAAGTGGGATCAGCGCATCACCAGGCCGCCCCTGAATGGCCTCAGCTCAGAGATGCGCTGAGCCCCCCCAGGAACTACGAACGCACCTTGAACCAAACAGAGGCTCTGCATATACACCAAAGAAACACTAACAAGTGGGAGCAGCTGACCAGAATTAAATCAAACACAGCAAAAAAATGAACAGCGCTACTTAAAAACAGATGAGTGCTTACCTGCAAAAAAGTGCACACCCCACTCATGGGATTCAAATACACAATGAGCACACACATGACCTGTCTACCACTTGGAGGATGTTAGTTTCACTAACAATTTGCAATTGTTAGGTACTTGTCCCTCCCACTGTCGTAGAAGTCTTTCCTCCATGGGAGGGGACCTAACACTACCTAAACCTACCTGTGCATATGCATAGCCTGGGCGCGCTACCAGTAAAATTAAGAATTGCGCAGAAAAAGTGGGATCAGCGCATCACCAGGCCGCCCCTGAATGGCCTCAGCTCAGAGATGCGCTGAGCCCCCCCAGGAACTACGAACGCACCTTGAACCAAACAGAGGCTCTGCATATACACCAAAGAAACACTAACAAGTGGGAGCAGCTGACCAGAATTAAATCAAACACAGCAAAAAAATGAACAGCGCTACTTAAAAACAGATGAGTGCTTACCTGCAAAAAAGTGCACACCCCACTCATGGGATTCAAATACACTTTTTTGCAGGTAAGCACTCATCTGTTTTTAAGTAGCGCTGTTCATTTTTTTGCTGTGTTTGATTTAATTCTGGTCAGCTGCTCCCACTTGTTAGTGTTTCTTTGGTGTATATGCAGAGCCTCTGTTTGGTTCAAGGTGCGTTCGTAGTTCCTGGGGGGGCTCAGCGCATCTCTGAGCTGAGGCCATTCAGGGGCGGCCTGGTGATGCGCTGATCCCACTTTTTCTGCGCAATTCTTAATTTTACTGGTAGCGCGCCCAGGCTATGCATATGCACAGGTAGGTTTAGTTAGTGTTAGGTCCCCTCCCATGGAGGAAAGACTTCTACGACAGTGGGAGGGACAAGTAGGGCCGGGCCGAGGCATAGGCTGGAGAGGCTCCAGCCTCAGGGCACAGTGTAGGAGGGGGCGCACAATTCATTCAGTTGTCATTCCTAATTGTGTATGAAGCAGAAAGAAATAAGAAAAGGGGATACATAGCAGTGACTGCAAGCCAGATAACTAGATATTAAGGTGTTGGGGTGGTTGTGGGCCCTGTGGCCCTCTTAGTCTAATAGCAATCAGTGTGTGACAGCTGGGGTGGGGGGATGGAGGGGCGCACTTTGGTGTCTCAGCCTTGGGTGCTGGAGGACCATGTCCCTGCTCTGGGGACAAGTACCTAACAATTGCAAATTGTTAGTGAAACTAACATCCTCCAAGTGGTAGACAGGTCATGTGTGTGCTCATTGTGTATTTGAATCCCATGAGTGGGGTGTGCACTTTTTTGCAGGTAAGCACTCATCTGTTTTTAAGTAGCGCTGTTCATTTTTTTGCTGTGTTTGATTTAATTCTGGTCAGCTGCTCCCACTTGTTAGTGTTTCTTTGGTGTATATGCAGAGCCTCTGTTTGGTTCAAGGTGCGTTCGTAGTTCCTGGGGGGGCTCAGCGCATCTCTGAGCTGAGGCCATTCAGGGGCGGCCTGGTGATGCGCTGATCCCACTTTTTCTGCGCAATTCTTAATTTTACTGGTAGCGCGCCCAGGCTATGCATATGCACAGGTAGGTTTAGTTAGTGTTAGGTCCCCTCCCATGGAGGAAAGACTTCTACGACAGTGGGAGGGACAAGTACCTAACAATTGCAAATTGTTAGTGAAACTAACATCCTCCAAGTGGTAGACAGGTCATGTGTGTGCTCATTGTGTATTTGAATCCCATGAGTGGGGTGTGCACTTTTTTGCAGGTAAGCACTCATCTGTTTTTAAGTAGCGCTGTTCATTTTTTTGCTGTGTTTGATTTAATTCTGGTCAGCTGCTCCCACTTGTTAGTGTTTCTTTGGTGTATATGCAGAGCCTCTGTTTGGTTCAAGGTGCGTTCGTAGTTCCTGGGGGGGCTCAGCGCATCTCTGAGCTGAGGCCATTCAGGGGCGGCCTGGTGATGCGCTGATCCCACTTTTTCTGCGCAATTCTTAATTTTACTGGTAGCGCGCCCAGGCTATGCATATGCACAGGTAGGTTTAGTTAGTGTTAGGTCCCCTCCCATGGAGGAAAGACTTCTTCGACAGTGGGAGGGACAAGTACCTAACAATTGCAAATTGTTAGTGAAACTAACATCCTCCAAGTGGTAGACAGGTCATGTGTGTGCTCATTGTGTATTTGAATCCCATGAGTGGGGTGTGCACTTTTTTGCAGGTAAGCACTCATCTGTTTTTAAGTAGCGCTGTTCATTTTTTTGCTGTGTTTGATTTAATTCTGGTCAGCTGCTCCCACTTGTTAGTGTTTCTTTGGTGTATATGCAGAGCCTCTGTTTGGTTCAAGGTGCGTTCGTAGTTCCTGGGGGGGCTCAGCGCATCTCTGAGCTGAGGCCATTCAGGGGCGGCCTGGTGATGCGCTGATCCCACTTTTTCTGCGCTAGTCTGAAGTATAGCAGTACAATAACACAATAGCACCTAAAGCGGA
Organism: Hyperolius riggenbachi; assembly: GCF_040937935.1. Lineage (NCBI taxonomy): Eukaryota > Metazoa > Chordata > Amphibia > Anura > Hyperoliidae > Hyperolius > Hyperolius riggenbachi. Next base: position 103,657,585 of record NC_090646.1, on the reverse strand, counting down.
ATCTGGCTAAGTGCGAATTCCCAGTTCCAACTGGTTCTAACACACTGTAAGATCTGACTGAGGTCTGAGTGCTCACACGTGAGTATTCGCAATGGCAGACAACCTGCAACTGACAAGCAAGTCCTATATATACTTACAGCGCTCCGCAGCGCCGCCCCAGCCACTCAGCCAATGCAGAGTCCAGCTGGGATCAGCTGATCGGCCTGATCAGCTGATTCCCCTTCTGCTGGCATGAAGGTTCTGTCGCCTGGCGCGCGCACGCGTAGCTCTCCATCTGTGTGCACTAGAAGGACCAGGCGAACCAGAGACATGTTGCTGCGCAGGATATGAAAAAATGAAGACCGAGAGCCCAATATAGTGTAATATGTATCGGTAGGATATGAAAAGTATAATAAAAGTATACTCACAAACCAGGGTTGCCTCAGAAGCAACCACTGTCAAGGCAGGTGGGGAGAACAAGCCTGTCCCCACTCAGGATTAAAACGTCGCTCTCTGTGGATAGAGGAATTTGTAGGGTAAAGACACCCTTCCACCAAGGGTGGACTTCTGGATACGTTAAGAAATACAGAGGCGCCGAAAGTATAAAAATAACTAAAAGATTTAAAATGTTTTGGTTGCGGTGGTGGACCAGCTAACCATAAACGGACGGCAGAGCTGTCGATTTTCAAAACATACAATTTATTCAAAAGCTCCCAATATATATATATAATGTATATTGGGAGCTTTTGAATAAATTGTATGTTTTGAAAATCGACAGCTCTGCCGTTTTAAATCTTTTAGTTATTTTTATACTTTCGGCGCCTCTGTATTTCTTAACGTATGCTGCGCAGAAAAGGCCGCCGGGTTGAACGCGGAGACAGCCGCCCTGCCGCTTGCCTGCGCGGCGGCATCTCCGCTATTCATTACAATAAGACTGTTTTCTTTGCTGCTAATGTTCTGCTTTACTACCAACTTTGCACATCCACTCTACTTTACAGAACTCTTCAAGCTCAGTCAGATCGAATGTCATGATGGCCATTTGGGAACTACGGTCTTTAAAGCATTCCTGAAGCAATAAAAAAAAAAAAAAAGGGTACGTACCTCAGTAGTAGGAAGCCTCTGGATACTTCAGTGTCTTCCTGGATCCTCCTGGTACCCACCATTCCGGCGATGACTCCCTCTGAACATATTTGAGAAGGGCTTGCCAAATATGCTTGCTCTTATGACAGCGCTCCCTTCTGTGTACAACTGCATGCGCAAGTATGGTCCACACATGCCTAGTAGAATGAAGGCATATATACATGACTTTTTCCTCCATGTACAAATGGCTTCACTCTACTGGCCGTGCACAGACCTTATTAACACATTCCTTATATGGAGAAGCTCGTACTCAGACCCTTCAAAAAAAGTGCAGTTGGGAGCTATGGTTATACCTCAGTATCTACCTGTCTGAGACCACCAGCATATTGTACTGTGGCCTAAAAAGCATCTGAAGTCTATGTTTACACTCCAGTATAAGTATGATTACTGCAAGGACTTTCTTTTATGTTTGTGTTTACTAAACAGCCACCTATGTGTGCATTTGTGTATACTCTACAGCAGCATATAGTACTGTGATTATAACACGCACTTTGAATGCAGTCTTGTTTGCCTTTCAATATAAAATACTAGGATTACAATAAGCACTTTCTGTCTCATTTATATTTACTAAACAGCTACCTTTATCTACTTTTGAGTGTACTTCAGCATACACTGCTGTGATTAAAACAAGTACTTTGAATCAAGTGTATGTATTCCAGACTGCCACTTGAATACAGTCCTGAATATATTTTCCTTATCTCATTAGGATCCATTCAGTCTGCTGTGTATGAATAGATGGATTTAATAAATTAATAATGAGGTTTGCATATTTACAGTGACATATATATATAGTGTATATATATAGTGTGAGTACAAATCTCTGACCCATCTCCTTTCTCATATTAAAACAGTTGCGTCCAATGCCAATGTTAGCTAATAGTTAGCTGCGTACACACGTGGGATAACCGTTACGGCCGTTGGACTCACAGTCTTTAGTGTGTACATTGGTTGGCGATCAATATTGCTCAGGCTTTGGAGGTCATTAAGAATCCATCCTGCCAGATCCTTAATGACTCCCAGTGCCTGAGCACTACTGATCGCAATGCTATTTCCACCCCCACCGACCAATCACAACCTCTGTCACTTGCCGATTGTCGACTCTCCACCCCTCCATAGCAACAGAACACATTGCTAGCCTGTCTGTTCAACATTTTTCCGAGATGGGTGACATAGCATACGCATATTGTGCATGCTTATTTTTCATGATAACCAATAGTGTTTATTAGACCTATTTTCTGACATTCGAATGCAAGATACATTTTACTGCTGAGGGCTTATAGAACTGCTAGTATCCGTTAAAGCACGCTTGAATTAAAAAATAAAAGTCAGAATAAATATACACACATCATACTGACCTCCTTGGTTGTCTACTCATCAATCTCTTTCTCTTCTCCTGTGTCCTTTGTCCACTGTGATCGATTGATTTCTCTACCATCCATTTTAAAAATGGGGATGACCCTGTAGCTGTTTCCAGGTCAACACTCTGTTAACCTGTTATCGCCCACTTGAGCCATAGGGAAACATGGACATCAGATGTCCTTTCAGTTATAACTGACAGCAACTGATATAGTGGAAAAGGGCTCTAAGGCTTCCAATTCCGACTAGACTCATACTCTAGCCATATACCCACAGTCCCACAATTCCCAAAAAATAAATTCTTGGCTCTATAACATTTCCAGAACCCCTTCTCCCCAACGTAACCCTCCCTAACCCATAAACCAGCCATAGTCCCATAGTGTAACATAATACTACCCTCCATAACTTAGCATTACCTAGTATATTGTTTCTAGAGGTGGGCAGAACGGTTTGCCGGCGAACGGTTCCAGGCGAACATCGGGTGGTTCGCCTTCGCCGGCGAAGGTGAACTTTCCCGGAAGTTCGATTCGCCCCATAATGCTCTATGAGGGTCAACTTTGACCCTCTGCATCACAGTCAGCAGGCGCATTGTAGCCAATCAGGCTACTCTAAGCCCTGGAGCCCCACCCCCCCATATATAAGGCAGGCTCCGGCGGCCATTAGCCTCACTCGTGTGCCTGCTAGAGACAGAATAGGGAAAGCTGCTGAAGACTTGTTCTCCTAGGGACAGATTAGTCAGGCTCTTGCCTTCTTAGCTTGCTTAGCTGAATCTTATTGCTATAATAGCGCCCCAGAAAAGCTCTTTTCAGAGCTCATCCTGCTGTGATCAATTTTTTTTTCTGTGTTTGAAACTGACACTTGTGGTGTTTAGACAGCATTGCTAATTCATACTGTGTGTCCCACTGCAAGCAGCAGCAGCACATTCAGAGACTAGTACTACCTGTGTGTGTGATACACTTGTGTTGTTTAGACAGCATTGCTAATTCATACTGTGTGTGTCCCACTGCCAGCAGCAGCAGCAGCACATTCAGTGACTACTACCTGTGTGTGTGATACACTTGTGTTGCTTAGACAGCATTGCTAATTCATAATGTGTGTGTACCACTAACAGCAGCCCACCAGCATTCAGCAGCACATTCAGTGACACCTGTGTGTGAGACAGGGAGCTGCACATTGTACTACCTACCCAGTACTGCATTTACCTACTACTAGTACCTGTTGTGTTGAGTTAACCCACCTCATCACTGCATACACCTACGTTTGTGTTGAGTGAACCCACCTCACTGCACATAACTACCTTTTGTGTGGCGAGTGAACTTGCGTCACTACCTTTTAAGTTGAGTGAACTCACCTCACTGCATATATAACTACCTTTGGTTTGAGTGAACTCAGCTGACTGCATATAGCTACCTTTTGTGTTCAGTGAATTCACCTCACTGCATATAGCTACCTTTTGTGTTCAGTGAATTCACCTCACTGCATATAGCTACCTTTTGTGTTCAGTGAATTCACCTCACTGCACATAGCTACCTTTTGTGTTCAGTGAACTCACCTCACTGCATATATAACTACCTTTGGGTTGAGTGAACTCACCTCACTGCACATAGCTGCCTTCTGTGTTCAGTGAACTCACCTCACTGCATATATAACTACCTTTGGGTTGAGTGAACTCAGCTGACTGCATATAGCTACCTTTTGTGTTCAGTGAATTCACCTCACTGCATATAGCTACCTTTTGTGTTCAGTGAATTCACCTCACTGCATATATAACTACCTTTGGGTTGAGTGAACTCACCTCACTGCATATAGCTACCTTTTGTGTTCAGTGAACTCACCTCACTGCATATATAACTACCTTTGGGTTGAGTGAACTCACCTCACTGCACATAGCTACCTTCTGTGTTCAGTGAACTCACCTCACTGCATATATAACTACCTTTGGGTTGAGTGAACTCAGCTGACTGCATATAGCTACCTTTTGTGTTCAGTGAACTCACCTCACTGCATATAGCTACCTTTTGTGTTCTGTGAATTCACCTTACTGCATATACCTAGCTTCCCCCCGAGATGGACAAAATGGACAAACCAGGTAGAGGAAGAGGTAGAGGCAGACCCAGAGGAAGGCCACCTGGCACTGGCAGGTCTGTGCGAGGTGGTGTTGCTGTGATTTCATGTGGACCTGGCCCAAAGTACAGTGCTCAGAAGAAGGCACGTGCCATCACTTCCCAAAATTGTGAGGACGTGCTTGAGTATTTAACACAGAAAACCTCATCTCCCGCAGGCACCCAGTGCTACAACATCCGCTGCATTTGACACTTCGCAGGAGTTATTTGGTGGTGGTGGTGGTGAAATCACTGATTCACAGCCACTACTGCAACAACAAGAAGAAGGCGCAAGTACACCACCTCATACGTCTGAGTTAGGTGGCGATAGTATGGACGTAATGTGTGAGGAGGGGCATGATTATCCACCTGAAGTTGGTGCAGTTGAGGAGGTGTCTGAGGAAAGCGAAGCTGGGCAGGAGGATTATGATGACGATTATACGGATGTCACGTATGTACCCAATAGAGGAGATGACCAGGGGGACAGTTCAGAGGGGGAGCCAGAGAGGAGTAGGAGGAGACGACTCCATGATAGAAGCAGAGGGAGCTCGTCCTCAGAAACAGCTGGGGGCAGTGTCCGGCGCCATGTATCGCCAGCTATGGCCAGCCAGCCAACATGCCCTTCAAGGTCAGCTGTTGATGCCACCGTAGTGCCATCACCCCAGGGGGGCTCTGCGGTTTGGAAATATTTTACGGTGTGTGCCTCAGATAGGAGCAAAGCCATCTGTTCTCTCTGCCTCCAAAAACTGAGACGTGGAAAGGCCAACAGTCACGTAGGGACAAGTGCCTTACGAAGGCACCTGGAGAGAAGGCACAAACAGCTATGGGAAGAACACCTGAGGAAAAGCAGCACCCCTCAAAAAAAGACAAGCCACCCTCCTTCTCCTCTTCCTCCTTCAGGTGCATCGTCCTCTTGATCCGCTTTCTCCCTTGAACCTTCACATCCACCCTCCTTCACACCGCCTCTGCCCTTGAGCGGTTCCTGCTCCTCTGCCCACAGCAGTAGCCAGGTGTCCGTGAAGGAAGTCTTTGAGCGGAAGAAGCCAATTTCGGCCAGTCACCCTCTTGCCCGGCGTCTGACAGCTGGTGTGGCGGAACTATTAGCTCGCCAGCTATTACCATACAAGCTGGTGGAGTCAGAGGCTTTCCGTAATTTGTGGCCATTGGGACACCGCAGTGGAAGATACCAGGCCGCACTTATTTTTCACGAAAGGCCATACCCAAACTGCACCGTGCAGTTCAGAGGCAAGTGGTGTCATCTATTGCAAAGAGCGTTGGGTCAAGGGTCCACCTGACCACAGATGCCTGGTCTGCCAAGCACGGGCAGGGCCGCTACATTACGTACACAGCCCATTGGGTCAACCTGGTGACCGATGGCAGCAAGCAGGGAGTACGTGGCTGCGCAGCGGACCGACTTGTCACACCTCCACGGCTTGCAGGCAGGCCTCCTGCCACCTCCTCTCCTTCTCCTCCAGCTACATCCTCTTCGCTGTCATCCTCCTCAGCTGAGTGTCAGTTGAACTCTAGCGGTGCTGCCATCTCCTCTTCCTCTCCAGCTACACAGCCCCATCTCCCCAGAGCCTACGCTGCATGCCAGGTACGACAGTGTCACGCAATTTTAGACATGTCTTGCCTCAAAGCGGAGAGTCACACTGGAGCAGCTCCCCTGGCTGCTCTTAACAAACAGGTGGAGCAATGGCTGACCCCACACCAGCTGGAGATCGGCAACGTGGTGTGTGACAACGGCAGCAATCTCCTTTCCGCTTTGAATTTGGGAAAGCTGACACATGTACCCTGCATGGCACATGTGCTGAATCTGGTCGTGCAAAGATTTGTCTCAAAGTACCCAGGCTTAGAGGACGTCCTGAAGCAGACCAGGAAGTTGTGTGGGCATTTCAGGCGGTCTTATACGGCCATGGCACGGCTTGCGGACATTCAGCGGAAAAACAACTTGCCGGTGAGACGCTTGATATGCGATAGCCCGACTCGCTGGAATTCCACCCTGCTCATGTTCTCTCGTCTGCTAGACCAGGAGAAAGCCGTCACCCAGTACCTGTACAGCTACAGTAGAAGGACACAATCTGAGAAGATGGGGATGTTGTGGCCCAACAGCTGGACACTGATGCGAAATGCATGCAGGACCATGCGGCCGTTTGAGGAGGTGACCAACCTGGTGAGTCACGCTGAAGGTACCATCAGCGACTTGATCCCCTACGCTTACTTCCTGGAGCGTGCCATGCGTAGAGTGGTGGATGAAGCTGTGGAGGAGCGGGAACAGGAACAGCTACGGCAGGAGGAGTTGTGGGACCAATTTTCAGTGGGGGTGGCACACCAAAGATAATAAGGTCGTTGTTTCATTGTGGTCAGACCAAATTTGATCAGCTGGACAGTCACTGTTCTGTCATTCAGCCACATCAGCCGGGCGAGCATATGTGCTGAAAAGCCACCATCACCTGCACTCTCATCAAGGTGCGCACCAGTCCAGCACGGCCGTCACTACACAAACGGCTGTTTGCACTCACTGCATACCTTTCACTGCATCTGTGACTGCACATTATACCTGGCAGTCAGTGCATAACTTGCACTTGAACGGATACAGTTTCAAACTATTTAAAAATACAACCATCTAAAGTTTCAAACAATTTAAAAATACAACCATCTAAAGTTCCAAACAATTTAAAAATACAACCATCTACATTTTCAAACAATTTAAAAAAATGCCAACAAAAATTGCCCTCCGTAAAACATTCTTGGCAAATTCTTTCGACTTGGTTTGTCTTCCGCTGGCTCAAGGGTCCATCTGACCACAGATGCCTGGTCTGCAAAGCACGGTCAGGGCAGCTACAGCATGGGTCTCAGCAGGCTCCCACTTTGGGCCGTGTGAGGTTTATGTTAATATAAATATACCTAGCTGTAGATTCCTCCTATGGATCACAAGACAGGTTCTCTTAAGTTTTGCTATAATAGGAAAATAGACAGAAATTGCTTCTCTCTCTAGCAGCAGCTCAGAGCAATAGAAACTAGATAAGGGGGTCTAATGATTTCAAAGTTTAATTTTCTCCCTTTATCATAACAGATTAGCTGACCGAAACTAGATAGTGAAGGACTTAGGACCTGTCAGACAGATATGTATATTTCTGCAGTGTTTAGCAAAATTATTAGCTGACAGTTATGGAAAATTACAAATAGACACGAATTACCTCATGTGAATAATCATTAATTGAATTGACCAAGCGCTTTTCTGTCTTTAAAAGGAATGGGAAAATAAACAGGGGTCAGAACATAATCTGAGTCCCTTAGACCGTGTTCAAAGGTGTCCGTGTGTTCTTCCTTGGGCCTACCTATTGGGAGTCCATTAGCCAACGTACCCACTGAGGTGCTTGGCCTCACCCTAAACTTATCTTGCAGGTCTGCGGACTTCACAATTTGACGCTAACGAACAGGGACCGTGCGACAATATCCACTTGGACCTCTGAGGTGTGGGATAAAGGACATCAGCTGCTGGTGTGGGGGATCCGTCAACTTGGTAAGAATCACTTGACTTAGCTCCTATATATCTGTCTCCTCTTTCTCACAGCCTCCTGAGGTCCGGGTGAGTATATTATATGCCACGTAAAAACTGAACCTTGGCTAATTGGATGTATCTGTCATGTTTGTGATGTTTGTTTCTGTGTAACTTAGCGTTATATCTGGGGTTTATTGCTTGCTATTCTGCTTATACATGCTCACATCCAAATAGTGCTGTTTTACTATTATTTACAATTGTAGTATATCTGCTGATAGTAGCCTTTAGGAATAGGTTGTAAAGTACTAATCCAGTAGTACATAGGTTGCTGATGCAAATGTAATCAATTGTATTTTCTGTCCAGTTTTTTTACATTGGTTTGTCCTGTGGCTTTTTCTACATTTAAAGGAAGTAGGGAGGTGACTTTTTGATGCAAAGTTTTAGACCAAGACAAATGTCAGTGATATAAGACTGTGTATAACCGCTGCGTAGCAGTGTCTCACTTGTCAAGTCTGCCAAAGCTTTCTGTTTCAGTTCAGTCTATACTGGTTAATAATTAACAGGCCTCTGCTGCTAGAGAGAATATATCTCTCATTAACCGGCCTGAGATTAGAGGTAAACTTACAGGTCAAAGGGCCCCTGGTTTGTAAGTTTCTCTCGCTGTGTAAAAGCTTCATTGCTAACACAGAAGTTAACTATTTGCAGACTGAACTAGCAGATATCTTGGGAACATATTACCGCATCATATCTCTTGGTCTAAATATATTTTGCAGGTAGAGGGCTAGGAACGTTGTGTTTATAGGCATTTGAGAAATTACGTTTGCTAGATAGAATAAGGGTGTCTGATAAAAAGGTGTCTAGAGGTTTTATCTCATGTATTTGTAGTAAGTGGTTGGCCAACCCGTGATACAAAGTGCACTTTTTGAAGTAGTAAGTGTGTAAGCTAAGGATGGGAAATAATGTATCTACCCCTCTTGGCGCGGATCAAGCAGGTCTTGATCCCAAACCTCCTGGTAAGACAGCAGTTGAGTGGATGACAGACACCCATGGTACGTGGGCTACAGCCCCGTTTAAAAGTATTTGTAAGAAAGAAAAATGCCAGATGGTGGAAGATTAGATTATGAGTTTTGGAAAGATTTTATAGCCAGACATCAGAAATGGCTAGAAAAGAAACAGTTAAGTACTCAGATTAAATTGTGGATGACAGAATCTCAGAAAAAGCCAGAACAGGTTGTAGAATGTTTCTATGCTGGACAGTATAGATATGCCCCTAGGAAAAGATTGCCGGCTGGGTGGCCAGACGAAAGCATTATCGACGACGTACCTGATAACACTGGTGATAACACAGGTACTATGATGGCTTTGTTAGATTTGCTTGAAGAGAGAGGTAGTGGAAGTGCTACAGTGACATCTAGGGGAAGTGGATCGCAACTGCCTTTAGTAGAATCAGTAAAACAGCAAATAGACTTTTTATTAAGGAAACACAAACATTTGAGGGAAAGAGTTGTAGAATGGCTAGAGGAATACACAAAAATGCCAGTAGAAGGGAGAAGGTTATTAGCTAATGCACATAATGCTAGCACCAGAGGGTCTTCTGAGTACCAGAAATGGTTCTATATTCATAGAAGATTGCTAGACCAAGTATACAGGGAAAGAAAGAAGAGTGATGGGACAGAGGAAACAGATACAGAGTTTGAGGATTCTTTAAATCAAGGCCCCGCAAGCAATACAGAAAGTGCATATGTAACAAAAACAATGCTGCAGGATGTACCACCTCCATATACAACCCCTGTCACTCCCAAAATATATCCTGACCTTAAGTCAGATATCCAACCTCTCTATCCAATGAGGAGCCAGACAGTTACAGAGGGAAGTGGGGATACTGTACGGTATAAAATAGAGTGGCTTCAACCCTGGAGTCGCACAGAACAGTTATCCTTAGCCAAAGGTGTACCTTGCCCATCTGCTAACCCAGCAGGGTTTGTAAAGGCAGTAGAAACCATACAAGCTAACTATGATGCTACTTTGTTAGATCTAGAACAGATGCTAAAGGTAGCTCACTCATCTGTAGTAGACCCAATAATAGCTGCTTATAATCCCACTGATGACAAGAACACAAGGAAGGAAGGTGAGCTTTTCATAGAATATCTCCGAGATGAATGGCTCAAAGGTAAGTTGAGCAAATCTTGGAACCATGCCACGGGCCTAACACAGTTAAGTGATGAGAATGCTGTAACTTTCTGGTATAGGGTTAAAAAGGCTTTTGAGGAGGCTAACTACGATGAGAATAGTGAGAGGGATGTAGCTCAGTTAAAAACTACCTATTTGAGTGGGCTTAAAAGGGATTACAGGGAGGCTTTGCTCACAAGCAGGCCTGAGGCTAAGGAATTGAAAGAAGAAGTCCTACTACCAATTATAAGAGGGTTAGATGAGAAATTTAAGAAAAAAGAAAGGGTCCCACTCACCAAAGTTATGTTAATACAGGAACTACCTGAAGGGCAAGGCAGAGGGGCCTTCAGAGGTAAGTATTCAGGAAGGGGCAGAGGTAGAGGTGGTGGTAGGGGAAGAGGTTATGTCCCCATGAGTGAGAGAGAATGCTACCGTTGCGGCAAGAAGGGTCACTTAGCTTGGGGATGCACTCAGGAGATTGCAGAAGAATCCAATGCTAAGCAGGCTGCAGTGCCCAGTTCTACAAAGGCTATGTACACACTTGATGATTCAGAATAGGAAATCGGCCAATCTGTATCCACTTACTCTTTACAGCACCCCAAAGGTTCAAATGAAGCTATTGTAAAATTGTGGCTTAAGGAAGCACCATTTTCTCGTTTTGATTGCCTGGTGGATACAGGGGCCAGTAAATCTATTTTAAAGGCATCTGAAGTACCCCCTCATTTACTCACCTCTAAAGAAAGCATTGGTATAGGGGTGGGAGGGAAGCAGATAAAATTAAAAGAAACCAAAGTTCTACCAATACGCATTGGGGATCAAATTGAAATTGTAACATCTGTACTAGTGTCTGACACGTCACCAGAAAATTTATTGGGCGCAGACATTTTGAGCAAGATTCAGGCTAGTATCGAGTACACACCAGAAGGTATCCAAATATCGTCCCCACTAGACACACATGTTTTAAACCTTATGTCTGCTTTCATTCAGTTTCCAGACACCGAACAACAAGGTGACATGCCATTGGCCCCCGAGTTGGAAGCAGTCCCCTCCCACTTGTGGGCCAAAGGGAAATTTGATGTAGGGAAACTGGATGTTCCACCTGTTACAATCAAACTGAAACCTGGTGCAGTACTGCCACGAGTTCACCAATATCCACTAAGCCCTGAACAAAAGGATGGGATCAGACCACAAATTGCTGAGTATGTCAAAGCTGGTGTTCTAGTGCAAATGTCATCTCCTTCAACAACTCCTATTTACCCTATTCTCAAAAGAAAGATAGGAAATAGTCCACCTACATATAGGTTCATACATGATCTACGGGCTGTAAACAAAATCATAGATGCAGATGTACCAATTGTTCCAAACCCATACACAATCTTGAGTCAAATACCTCCAAGCTCCACCCATTTTAGTGTCGTAGACTTAGCCAACGCCTTCTACTCCGTTAGGCTCCACCCAGAATGTTGGAAACTGTTTAGTTTCACTTTTGATGGAGCATCCTACTGTTGGACAACTTTGCCTCAAGGTGGGGTGAGTAGCCCCTCTTTGTATAATCAAGCTCTGCATCAGGTACTACAGGGGTGGAGGAGTAAGTATGACAGTACACAGCTTCTCCAGTATGCTGATGATTTACTGACTTGTTGTGACTCTGAGTCCATTTGCAGGGAAGAAACTGTCAGTTTGCTGTGCTATCTGGCACAAACAGGTAACAAGGTGTCAAAAGACAAGTTACAATATTGCCTACCACGTGTAACATTTCTTGGTCATTGCATCTCACAAGGAGCAAAGCACCTAACAACAGACAGGGTGTCCAATGTAAAAAACTACCCCTTACCAACATCTGTTAGGAAGTTGAGGACATTTCTGGGTCTAGTAAGTTACTGCAGGGATTGGATCCCAAATGCATCCCAGCTGATGACACCCCTGTATGAGAGTGTCTCCAAGGAACCATTTGTAATCACTGAATCAGGTAAAGCATCTTTTGAGGCCTTAAAACAAGCCATAGTCACAGCACCAGTGTTGGGGCTGCCTGACTACAAGAAAGAATTTTTCCTTTTCTGCCATGAGAGCAAAGGACATGCAACAGGAGTACTCACTCAAATGCATGGCTTCAAGCAGAGGCCTGTGGCCTATTTTTCAGCCAAACTTGATCCAGTGATTCAGGGGTCCCCCGGATGTGTCAGGAGTGTAGCAGCTTGTGCCCTCATGCTTACTAAGTCGGCTGACTTAGTACTAGGACATACTCTCCATCTGTTAACACCCCACAGTGTACTTGAAATCCTAAACAGGGTACAGACTAAACATCTGTCAATGACAAGGTTAACAAAATATGAGGTTGCACTGCTTACACCAGAAAACCTAAAATTAAAAAGATGTAACACTCTAAATCCAGCTACACTCTTACCAAATGAGGAAACTGAACTGTTTGAGGAACATGATTGTCTGGAGTTAATGGACATGGAAACTAAAGGTTTGGATAATGTCCAAGATACTCCTTTGCAAAATCCAGATTTTGAATTTTTTGTTGATGGTTCTAGGTACTACACTGAGGATGGTAAGCCACACACTGGTTATGCTGTTGTAACACTGGAGGAAACAGTGGTGCAAAAATCTTTACCTCCAAAGAAATCAGCACAGGAGGCAGAACTTCATGCTCTCATTGAGGCCTGTACTCTGGCCACAGGTAAGACTGCCAATGTCTTTACAGATAGCAGGTATGGATTTTCCATATCGCACGACTATGGTCCGATTTGGAGGTCCAGAAACTTTATGACGGCTGCAGGTAAACCAATTAAAAATGCTGATCTAGTAAGTAACTTGTTTGAGGCTCTCCAGTTGCCATCCAGGGTAGCCATATTAAAAGTACAAGCACATACAAAAGAGCAGTCGAAGGAAGCTAAAGGAAATCGAAGAGCAGATGCCGCTGCCAAAGCCGCAGCTCTCACCCCCCTGTCGGAAGTTGCACTGTTCAACATCTCAGAGATTCCACCTGTACCAGTGGATGTGGAGATGCTGAAAACTCTACAAAGACAAGAAGCTACCAGTCACAAAGCTGCATGGAGTAGTAAGGGGGCACAGCAGGAAGAAGATGGAGTGTGGAGGGCAGGATCTTTGTTCTGTCTTCCTAGATCTCTATACCCAATGATGGCTGCTCTGACACATGGTCCAACTCACATGGGTAAGAACAATATGGTTGCTCTGGTAGGTAAGTACTGGATAGCACCTGGGTTCAGCTCCATTGCTGCCCAAGTCACAGCAAATTGTGAGATCTGCATGCGACATAATATTGGACAAGTCGTGAAGGTAAGGCAAAGGCACATGCCCAGGCCAGAGTACCCGTTTCAAAGGTTGCAAATTGATTTCATACAGCTCCCAAAGGTGGGAGTGTATGAATATGCACTGGTCTGTGTTGATATCTTTTCAGGTTGGCCTGAATGTTGGCCTGTGGCCAAAGCAAATGCTAAAACAGTTGCCAAGAAACTGCTGTCTGAGGTAATATGTAGATACTCACTACCAGAGGTGATTGACAGTGATCAAGGCTCTCATTTCACAGGACAGGTGGTACAAGAAATAATGCAGGCCATGGGTATCAAACAGGCTTTCCATACTCCCTACCATCCACAAAGTAGTGGGAAAGTAGAAAGATTAAACAGTACCATTAAAACAAAGTTAGGTAAAATGTGTGAGGATACAGGAAAACCATGGACAGAATGCTTGCCTATTGTCTTATACAGCATTAGAACCACTCCAATGAGCCACAGACTTGGGTTAAGCCCTTATGAAATTCTGTTTGGGCAGGTACCACGCACCAAAATATATCTACCTCAGCAGCTACAGTCATTTCATTCCAATTTAGCAGAATATGTCATTGCCTTACAGAACCATCTAACTGAAACTCATAAAAGCATTTATCATTGCATTCCAGAACCAAACTGTATACAAGATTCGCACAAACTTTTGCCAGGAGATTATGTTGTATTGAAGCGGTTTAACAGGAAATCGTTGGAAGCCAGATTCCAAGGGCCTTATCAAGTTCTCCTTGTGACAGCTACTGCAGTAAAACTTGAGGGATTCACTACCTGGATTCACGTCAGTCATTCAGGTGCACTCGCACATCTGAAGCTCACATCTACCTAGTTCAAAGAAGAAGCTCCTATGATGAAATATCTACCCAGGAGTATGAAAATTGCGCGACATCGTCGGTCTAACTATTAGATCCTGTGCCTGAAGGCCAATTGGCTATCAGGGTTGGTACGCTTGTCACTGTTGCGCTTAACGTGCGGTGACCGTGCCTTGAACGCGCTTTGTCACTATTGCGCTTATCGTGTGGTGGCCGCGTTTAGCTGTAGTATAGTCAGAAGTTTATGTTAGAAAGCTTTGAATTACTTCTGTAAAATTCTTGTTTGTTAATTGTTGTTATAATTGATTTATTAATTTATGTGGCCATCATATGGCCAAAAGGGGGGAAATGTGAGGTTTATGTTAATATAAATATACCTAGCTGTAGATTCCTCCTATGGATCACAAGACAGGTTCTCTTAAGTTTTGCTATAATAGGAAAATAGACAGAAATTGCTTCTCTCTCTAGCAGCAGCTCAGAGCAATAGAAACTAGATAAGGGGGTCTAATGATTTCAAAGTTTAATTTTCTCCCTTTATCATAACAGATTAGCTGACCGAAACTAGATAGTGAAGGACTTAGGACCTGTCAGACAGATATGTATATTTCTGCAGTGTTTAGCAAAATTATTAGCTGACAGTTATGGAAAATTACAAATAGACACGAATTACCTCATGTGAATAATCATTAATTGAATTGACCAAGCGCTTTTCTGTCTTTAAAAGGAATGGGAAAATAAACAGGGGTCAGAACATAATCTGAGTCCCTTAGACCGTGTTCAAAGGTGTCCGTGTGTTCTTCCTTGGGCCTACCTATTGGGAGTCCATTAGCCAACGTACCCACTGAGGTGCTTGGCCTCACCCTAAACTTATCTTGCAGGTCTGCGGACTTCACAGCCGGAATCCAACCTTCATTCCCCGCGGTGACAATGGCAGACTTGCCCTCCATAACGGATTCTCGCCGGAGACCAACCTGGGGAATCGCAGTGAAGGCACCATCAGACTTGCCCTCCATAACGGATTCCCGATAAAGGATTTAAAGTTGATTCATTACAATTAGGGCCTCAAAAGGTCCTCCTGAGTCCTGTATTGTTATTTTTGGTCACTACCTCGGGGCGGGCGTGCATGCCTGCCTGCCTGCTGCCCCCCTTGCCTGGATGTGTGGTGGTAGCCGTTGATCAGGCTCCAACTCCGGAATGCAATACAACCATCTAAAGTTTCAAACAATTTAAAAATACAACCATCTACATTTTCAAACAATTTAAAAAAATGCCAACAAAAATTGCCCTCCGTAAAACATTCTTGGCAAATGCTTTCGACTTGGTTTGTCTTCCGCTGGCTCAAGGGTCGATCTGACCACAGATGCCTGGTCTGCAAAGCACGGTCAGGGCAGCTACAGCATGGGTCTCAGCAGGCTCCCACTTCCGGCCGGAATCCAACCTTCATTCACCCCGCGGTGACAATGGCATACTTGCCCTCCATAACGGATTCCCGTTAAAGGATTTAAAGTTGATTCATTACAATTAGGGCCTCAAAGTCCTGCATTGCATGCCTGCCTGCTGCCCTCCTTGGATGTGCAGTGGTAGCCGTTGCTCAGGCTCCACACCGGATTCCATACCTCATTCCCCGGCCATTACCCGGGGTCACAAATGGTAGACTTGCCCGCCTCCATATGATTCTCGTGAAAGGAATGTGGTGTCATCTTTGCCCGCCATAACTGGTTCTCGTTAAAGGATTTAAAGTACATTCATTTCAAATACACAGCAAGGCCTCGAAAGTCTTCCTCCTGTATTGTTGTTTTTGGTCACTACCTCGGGGCGGGCGTGCATGCCTGCCTGCTGCCCTCCTTGGATGTGTAGCGTTGCTCAGGCTCCACACCGGATTCTATCCCTCATTCCCCGGCCTTTAACCGGGGTCACAATGTCAGACTTGCCCACCTCCATAGGATTCTCTTTGTAGCGGTACTGAACAAGTACACAGCAAGTAGAAAATGTAATTTAAAAACAAAACATAAGCTTTTTAACAGTGCCATGGAAAGTTGAGAAGGAAGTCATACATTACCTGACATCACTGAGTGAGGAAGAGCAATCTCGCCATGTTGCGCAGTAGTCCAGAACGGCCGTCACAACACACAACAAACAGCTATTTGCGGTGCGTTACACAGTGAGTTTGGTGTGTCAGTGTGAAGCAGTACTCTAATTACACTCCCTGATTGATGTATACACATGCAAGATGTTTTAAAGCACGTTAGGCCTGCAATTTAGCATTTAATGTGATTTCTGCCCTTAAAACGCTGCTTTGCGTCACATCCAGATTTTTCCCCGGGACGTTTGGCATGTATTCCACTCCACCATGCCCCCCTCCAGGTGTTAGACACCTTGAAACATCTTTTCCATTGCTTTTGTGGCCAGCATCATTTTTTCTATTTTTCAAAGTTCGCCTCCCCATTGAAGTCTATTGCGGTTTGCGAACTTTTCCGCGAACCGAACCTTCCGCGGAAGTTCGCGAACCCGGTTCGCGAACCTAAAATCAGAGGTTCGGCCCATCTCTAATTGTTTCCCCTTTGTAACCTTGCCATACCATTCCTCCCATAAACCCTCCATTATCTAGCTACATACCACCCTGTAACTACAATCTCAATATAAAATAGCATACCCATTTTATAATTTAGTTTTTAACTATTCTACCCAGCCACAGACACATAAACTACTATTTCTTCTTCAAACCCTAGCATTAACCATCTCACCGCAGCAAGTAGCATGAATCTCCCTTCAACTTCAAAAATAAAGTCTTCAAACTTGCACCATGAAGTCCAGTGCCAAAATCCCCAGTGTCAAGAGCTGCCCCTATCCTGTGGAACTCTCTCCCACTGCCCATCAGGCTTGTCCCCTCCTTCAACACCTTTAAATAAGCCCTCAAAACTCACCTCTTCTAGGAGGCCTTCCTCACCTCAACGCTGCCCTAACTCTCTCTGCAGAGAACCTCTTGATGCAGCCTCCCCTCCTTTCATGTCACCACCCCCTCCCTCTCAATTGTAAGCCTTTGGCGGGACCCTCTCTCCTTGTGTATCATACTTGATTGTGCACTCTACCCAGAATAATGTGAACTTGTATTATTAGCACTACCACTCCAGTGTATGATCTGGCATTGTATTAGTACCTGTATTGTGTATCTTATTGCTTATTACCTGTATTGTGTTGTCGGTCTCCCCTGTTATCATTGTCTATATAATGTTATGTATTGTACAGCGCTGCGTAATATGTTGGCACTATATAAATCCAATAAATAATAATAATTAGAAGATGATCCCAAAGTCAAGAAGTCCAGGATTGCACTGAAGTGACATAAAATTATTACAAACAAACAGTTAAAAATAGAGGCGAACTTACCTTTTCTCAGGGAAAACACTCCGCAGTGAGGTTAAAGAGACACTGAAGCGAAAAAAAAAATTGTGATATTATGATTTGTATGTGTAGTACAGCTAAGAAATAAAACATTAAGATCAGATACATCAGTCTAATTGTTTCCAGTACAGGAAGAGTTCAGAAACTCCAGTTGTTATCTCTATGCAAAAAAGCCATTAAGCTCTACGACTTTCAAAGTCGTGGAGAGGGCTATCTTCTGACTTTTATTATCTCAACTGTAAGTAAACAAATGTCTTTTTCTCTGCCAGAGGAGAGGTCATTAGTTCACAGACTGCTCTGAAAGAATCATTTAGAATGCTGAGTGTTGTGTAAACTGCACATATTAGAGAATGATGCAATGTTAGAAAAAACACTATATACCTGAAAATAAAAATATGAGAATATTTTCTTAGCTGCTAATCTTCTAGTAATTATTCATAGTACACAACCAATTCATTATATCATATTTTTTTTTCACTTCAGTGTCTCTTTAAGGAGCCACAGTGTAGCCTAGCACAATGGGCTTACCTTTACCGCCTCTATTTTAACCTGTTTTTATAATTGTATTCCTCAGCAAAAGATAGCCTGTGATCTGACTTGATTCAGGCTGGGGTTACATACTCCTTCAGCCTTAAAGAGGAGCTGTTAGGTATAAGGTCTCAGAGAAAATAAACACATATATCAGTAGCTAAAGATTGGCTGTACTTACATTACGTATGCATTTCACTGTCCACGTTTGGATTTCACAGAATTTGTATATAGTATATGCAGAGATAGATGCTCCTGACAGCTCATGGCAGGCTCCATGTTTTTCTGTCAAATGTGTCGTCATGTCCTGCCTGCTTCCTGATCACAGATAAGCTTGTACTTGAACAACACAGTGTGCAGTGAATATTAATGAGCCATGTGGCTAGGAACAATAGCTGACTCCTGCAGTGTACTCTGCCCGAGATTTATCAGTGCTACGCGATTACAAGCTGCTGTAACGTCTCATTAGCAGCCGAGGGGAGAGCCCCAGAATGCTTTGCAGTATGGTATGCGGCTTGCGTCTTCTTAAGAATAACAGCCTTGCTGATAAGCACACATCAAAGGTAACTGAGATTTTTATCTTCACTAATTGCTTTTGGGCTTCCTTCTAAACTGTTTAACACAGGAGAATAGAGGTTTAAATTAGCTTCTGCAGCCTGACAGTTACTCTTTAAAGAAAACCTGAACTGAAAATTAAAAGTTAAAATAACCATACACAGGTCATGGTTACCTCCGGTGTAGTCTACTCCTCAATCTTTTTCTCCTTTCCCGCGTCCTTTTTGTCCACTGTGATCAAGGGAATTCTCTGTCCTCCATTTTGAAAATGGTCATTACCCCATAACAGCTTTCTGGTCAGCACACTGTTAAACTGTCATATTGCCCACTTGAGCCATAGGAAAACATAGACATTACTTGGCACATCACATGTTCTCTCAGCTATAACTGACAGCAAGTGATAAATAACTGACAGCATCTGATATATTTTAATTCTGACAAAATGTTGTCAGAACTCGAAGCGATCACTGTCAGAAGAAAATGGTGCACTTCTGAGAGGAACTGATGGCAAGGTAACTATGTAATGTTCATTTGCAGTTACCTCATGTGTTTATTTTAAATAATTTTACTCAGTACAGGTTCCCTTTAAAGGAGTTATCAGGCCTAAAATAAGAAAATAAGCGCTACTTACCCGGGGCTTCCTCCAGCCCTAAGCTCCCAGCATGTCCCTGCGCAGTCCGCTCCAGTCCATGTGGCGGTGATTGACAGGAGGTCGGCCTGACGTCATTGCCAAGGACCGGGATGGAGCTGCGGCGAACGGCTGCATGCAGAGCTGCGGTGAGGGACATGCTGGGAGCTTGGGGCTGGAGGAGGCCCCGGGTAAGTAGTGCTTATTTTCTTATTTTAGGCCTGATACCTCCTTTAAAGAAGATAATCTTTTAGAGTAGGTGACCACTAAATTGTAGTGGCCTGGAGAGGATGGAACACTTCAAACCTATAAGCAGTGGCTTAACTAAAATTCATGGGGACTCCCAGCGAAACTTTAATCCCCCTCCCCCCAAAGTGCACGCCCCTTCCCTTGCCTCCCCTTAGTGCCCATCATGGCCTTGGAGCCCATCACACAAGGGTCATAGAACAAGTGTGGCCATCGTGATCTTCACACCCATAACAAGTGTAGCCGCAAAACTGGGCCTATATGCAATTCACTTTTTTCTCCTGAGTTTTCTCCTAGGAGATCATTTTTCATCTTCTGTTTAGTAGGTGAAAAAGTACTATCAAAGCTATTTTGAGTATTTTCTTGTTTGTAAATGGTTTAAAAGGCATTTTACTGAGAAGTTTTAAAATATCACCTAGGAGAAAACTCAGGAGAAAAATGTAATAGCATATGGGCACTTGTCATAAAATGCCTTATAAACCCCGAGCAAGCAATAAAATATTCAAAATAAATTTGATAGTACTTTTTTTTTTACCAACTTGTAGATATATTTTCAATTGTAAAATTCTTAAAAGTTATTTAAAGAGAATATGATCTCCCAGGAGATAACTCAGGAGAAAAAGTTTATTGCAACATGGGCCCTGATCTATAGTCCCCTTTATCAGAGGAAGGGAAGGAAAGTAGTTGGGGCCCCCCACAGCTCTGCCCCCCGTGATCTCAGGTGCTGCTCCCCTCTTGTTACGACCCCACCTATAAGTGTCCTTGTGGGAGTTGACCCCTTGATCTAACCACTGAAAAGGCCCGGTGATCCGCCACACTGCTCAATTTTCCACATACGACTTTTTACTCTTCTTTGGAAAAGAAAAACTGTTTGAATTTGTCAAACTAGCTCCATACAATGAACATGCTGCACAATTACCACTCGCTACGCCTCCATTATTGAAGGCCTTTCAGGTTTCAAAAGATGTGGTTTCTTTCACAGTTTGAGATCTGATATAGAGACATTTTTAGCTTTTCCATTCCCAGGAATGCAAATGCCTTTTATTTCTAGAGGGTATTTAGAACAAATGAGGGGGTACGACATCCGCTGTGGCCGTGTTCTTCAGTAGAACGACTCTTACCGGCGGTATGAGTATCAGTCGGACTTGTTTCATACATTAAACACATCTTTCATTCTCATCAGCTCGGAAATCACTACATTACATCCCTTAAACAAAGATTCTCTGCTGGCTGTAAAGCTGTGTGGTTTGTATAATTGGCCTCCGTTTAAATGAAAAAAAAATGTTAGTTGTTTGATGTGTAATTATAATTTTTGGTAGTATCGACAATTAGACTTTCTGAAAATAATAGTATGGTGGAGAATATATGAATAGGGAACAGAATGGAAAAAAAAATCACCAAAAGCAGAACTGTAGCCTCTACAGTGTTGTAGATGTATAGAATAAAGCAAACTTGTAACTTTGGGGGAGGCAAACATTATAAACTTATCTCAGTAGAAAAAACCTCTGGATCCACCAGAAGCTTCCCATGTCACCGTGCAGACCACCGCTGGTCACTGGGACCCCCTGGAAGCTTACGGCCACATTACTGTAAGTAAAAGAAAGTGGCTACTGGGTGTAAGTGCAGGGCGGTTAGCGGCTACGCAATATCAAGGAGCTGCCAGATTCCATTTGGCTCCATGCTACTGCACAGGCGCGAGCCAATTGCATCTGCACAGTGCGATCAAGATCCGTCAACAAGACCTTGTGGACAAGCTTCAGGGGTCTCAAAAAAAACAGCAAGGTGTGGGGGTGGATGGAGAAGTCTCTAGATTATACAAAGGCTTCCCCCCCCCCCCCCTACTGACGTAAGTGTCACATTTTTGCACCAGTTCTGCTCCAATTTTCTTTGCACTGGTTGTGCCAAAAAGAGCTGTTTGTGATATCATGGCTGTAAGTATGATATACTGTATTTTTGAGGCAGGGATCAAGCTTGAGGGAATCGCACATTCTTTTCCTGTATGCAGAATCACACCAGACAGCCGAAAATAAACCTTGGAGCCGCTAGAGTTGTAATCGTTCATTTGAAGTAGTGCGGACCAGGACCTTAAAACTTAATAACTTTAAAATAAGTGAAACATCTTAAAGAAACTGTACTAATGCAGTTTAGAAGGCATGCTGGATCAGAGCTACTCAAGGCATGTTGGAGCTTTTCCTCTTACAAGCTCACAACATACGTCACAAACTTGAAAAAGGATGAGCTCTGAAATGTCAAGTGACCCTGCATACCTTCTGCTCTGTATAGGTACAGTTTTTAAGATGTTTCACTTACATTAAAGAGTAGCAGTAAGGTATTGCACCATGTTAGCCATCAGTAAAAGCAAGAAGTTTTAAATCAGAATGATACCATTTATTGGCTAACTAAAAAGAATAAGAATAAGCAAGCTTTCGGCTTTGCTGCCTTCGTTGGGCTTACAGGGATACTGTAGGGGGGTCGGGGGAAAATGAGTTGAAGTTACCCGGGGCTTCTAATGTTCCCCCGCAGGCATCCTGTGCCCACGCAGCCACTCACCGATGCTCCAGTCCTGCCCCCTTTCACTTCTGGAATTTCAGACTTTAAAGCCTGAAAACCACTGTGTCTGCGTTGCCATGTTCTCGCTCCCTCTGATGTCACCAGGAGCATACTGCGCAGTCGCAGGCCATGCTGGGCCTGCGCAGTATGCTCCTGGTGACATCAGCGGGAGCGAGGACACGGCAACGCAGACACAATGGTTTTCAGACTTTAAAGTCTGAAATTCCATAACTGAACCGGAGGCGGGGCCGGAGCATCGGTGAGTGGCTGCATGGGCACAGCATGTCTGTGGGGGAACATTGGAAGCCCCGGGTAAGTTCAACTCATTTTCCCCCGACCCCCTACAGTATCCCTTTAAATCCTGCAGGATTTAAGCCCAAGGAAGGCTGCAAAGCCGAAAGCTTGCTTATTCGTATTCTTTTTAGTTAGCCAATAAATGGTATCATCCTGATTTAAAACTTCTTGCTTATATTAAAGTTAAGTTTAAAGGTGCTGGTCCGCACAACTTCAAATGGACTATGACAACTCTAGTGGCTCCAAGTGAGCACTGTACAGCTCAGCCCATCAGTCCATCAGTATTGATCTCATTATTACAGAATCCATGGGCTTGTTCACATCTAATGTGGTTTCCACAAGCAGAATGTTGGAGCATACTCAGCTGTCCAGCCAGTGTCTCTGTCATCTCCCAGTGCCATTTTTCAGTGAGTACGTACATGCGCTATGTCACAGGGTACAGACACCAGGAGATTGCGGAAGCACACAGGAAGGAGTGAACCAGCCAGACAGGTGATTGTGCTCTACTTCGCTAATACTCTGCAGGAGCCCCAGAGTATCAGATGAGAATCTAGCATGTCTACAGGAGTTCCTAGAGATCACCTAAAGATCTGGCATTTCCGGACCTATAGCGATATTCAATGCTCGACTGACCCCTGTGCACGTTGTTCTCCTACTGATTTTGCCCCAGAAAGCCAATCCGTGTGCAGCGCACATCATCTTTCCTCCTCCCTTTATAGCAACAGACGCATCTTTAGTCTCTTGGCAAGTGACACACCTGTACAGCACTTGGGCCTTAAACTTTTGCTCAAGGGGCAACAATCCTTGTGCATGTGCCAAGCTTTAGAGTTTAGGCGACATTACAAAAATAAAATACATAAAGAGGAATATTACTTTATTTGACTCAGAATGCAATGTGTGCTGACAGATGTTAAAAGCACCAACCGAGGGCCCTCTAACCTTCTGGGCCAAGATTAGTTGAACTTGTCCACTATAGTTACAACCTAGAATCACTTCCTTTTTACAGTGAAGGGTTTTTATTTTTCTCTTCTCTACCCCTGTATCCCTTTGTTCGCCCCGTCACCTCCCCTTCCCTTAAATAAAAATTGAATTTGGGAGAAATAAAAATATTGAAACTCTTATGTTAGCACAATTTATTGGCACACAAATTGGCAAAGCATACATGAAATACATTTGCTCATAACACATTGACTTATACTGTGTGCTCAAAAAATGGTCATATGAAAAGAAAACAGAAACCTAGACATATAAAGTTCCACATAAATACACTGCAATAATAATTATAATAATAAAAAATGCCATTGAGAGATTTACAAAATATTTATACAAGAAATATACTATGAAAGAGAGCAACAAAGTCAACTGAGATACAAGAAAACACAAGTGGTGAAACGCAGTAAGTTGTCACAGAACGAATGGCCAACCGCCTCTTGAAATACCTTGACCAAAGCTATTGAGTGGACAGGCCATATTTCTGGTACTGAAATTAGGTCATTGGCTGGGTGCTGTTAGATAGCGACCCCATGCAGAGCTGATAGATGTGAAGAGTGCTGCATTGCATTACAGGTTAGATTTTTTTTTTTTTTTAGCATCAGCAAGTTGCAAAGGAGTGTGATAGGGACTATAGACTGTGGTCTTGTTTAGAGGTTTTACAATGCTTAATGAAGTTTGGATGAATGCATTTGGACCCACACCACAGGCTGCTTTTTGAGACACAATATTGACACTTTTGGGTTTTTATATTTGCATACATCCTCTGATTGCTAAATGATGGTACACAAATTTAAAGGGATACTGTAGGGGGTCGGGGGAAAATGAGTTGAACTTACCCGGGGCTTCTAATGGTCCTCCACAGACATCCTGTGCCCGCGCAGCCACTCACAGATGCTCCGGCCCTGCCTCCGGTTCACTTCTGGAATTTCAAACTTTAAAGTCTGAAAACCACTGCACCTGCGTTGCCGTGTCCTCGCTCCCACTGACATCACCAGGAGTGTATAGCACAAGCCCAGTATGGTCTGTGCCTGTGCAGTACGCTCCTGGTGACATCAGTGGGATTGAGGACATGGCAACGCAGGCGTAGTGGTTTTCAGACTTTAAAGTCTGAAATTCCAGAAGTGAACCAGAGGTGGGGCCGGAGCATCGGTGAGTGGCTGCGTGGGCACAGGATGTCTGTGGGGGATCATTAGAAGCCCAGGGTAAGTTCAACTCATTTTCCCCTGACCCCCCCCCCCCCCTACAGTATCCCTTTAAAGTGAATCTGTGAGGTACTTAGGACAAAATTCAGATACTTATCTCAAGATGGGGAAACCTCTGGATCCAAAAAAGCTTCCCCCTGCATTCCCCCACCAAGCTGTTCCACTACAAGGACCCCTGAAACACAACCACACTGGTCCTTTGCAGTAGCACAGAGCCGCTCGAGCTTCAGCGGAAAGAAATAAACCTAATTGGGTCCATGTTACTGGGCAGGCTCAGAAGGCTTGGGCATGCGCATTAGCATTGAACCTGATGGGCCTCAGCTTTTTTTATTGAAGCCCAAACGGGTCTGTGCTATTGCATAGAGCCATTGACAAGGGTCAACAAGTGGTTTTGTGGAGAGGACAGTGGAGAAACAGCGATGAGGAGTAGGAAGAAGGAAACCTATGGATCATCCAGAGGCTTCCATCTATTGAGATAAGGACCCAAATTGGGCATTTTTTCCACCTACAGGTTTCCTTTAATAATTGATCACCAAACATGTCATGATGGAAGACCTGTCTTCACGCAATCAGCGTTGTTTGTAAATGTTAAAAATGGTGGTAGCAGCCAGTGAGGGCTCAGGAAAGTACCTTAAGATACCTGCTGTATTATGATGAGGGAAGGGTTTTCAGTTGTTGTTTTTTCTATTCAGGTTTACTTAAAAAAAAAGAATTAATTTCTGATTCAAAAGCAAGTGGCAAGTTGCTGTCATTATATAACCAATAAAAGCATATCACCGATCAACCGTGCCCCATTTATAGCAAGCTGGACTATATGCTCTCTTTTTATGTTTCTGGAGGGTGGGTCCACTGCTGAGATAAGGCCACCAGGTTTTCAGTTCTACTAAAAGATTTTGCTAACAGAAAAGAGTCTTCATGAACAGTAGGAGCATCAGATCAACACTGTGACAAATTACTTGCATGATGGAAGTGATGGTGGTAAGCATGTTGAAGGCCCAAACGAATGACCATTTCACACTCACCAATGCTTCCTTCATGGCCACGGTGGCAGACCTCGGAGGAAGTGCTGGCAAGTGCAAAACAACTGATGGTTCCCACCTCAGATCCCTCACCCACTATCACTTCTGCCATGCAAGTTATTTTTAAGTGACACATAGTGGGAGTCATTACAAATTTGGAACATGTTGATCCCCCTAGAGAATTATAATTTGATTGCAAGCTCCTTTTAATCTTGGTGTGCAGGCATCTACTACATGATCATGTTTGGCCAGATAATTGTTCAATATCATTAGGAGTAACTGAGTGTCTGAGTTTTGGACTTTTTCTTCCTTCCTTGGCCTTACTCTAGAGTTTAAAACATTAACTTTGTGGCCATTTTACATTAAACTGTCTTCAACAGTTAAGCTTCCAATGTAAATAGTGATGTAAATTAAATATTCTCATTATCTCTGAATATTTGGGATTCTAGTACTAGTTGCATGGCAAATGTCTAGGCACTGACACATTTGATGCACAGGAATGCA
Source organism: Hyperolius riggenbachi (assembly GCF_040937935.1). NCBI lineage: Eukaryota > Metazoa > Chordata > Amphibia > Anura > Hyperoliidae > Hyperolius > Hyperolius riggenbachi. Next base: position 103,631,293 of record NC_090646.1, on the reverse strand, counting down.
TACAGCAATAATATTTGACAACATTGCTAAGCTTTGTCCAATCTACTAAAAAAAGGTTGTTGTGGTTGCCATTTCTGTCACAACTTTTCTCTGATTTCTGGGCAATGGCCAAGTAATTGGCATTGGAACAGGGGCGTAACTAGACTTAATAGGGCCCTTCTGCAAATATGATAGCATGGGGCCCTCTTGGTCCCTGAACCCCATGAGGGTCACGTGATCGGGAGCTGGCGAATGGAAACAGGGAGTGTTCTGCTGTGAAGCAGTGTCTGGAAGTAGGAAAACATTACAGATCCTCCCACTACTTGCTACTTGGCATGGCAAGAGGAGGTGGCAGGGGCAGTTTTTGTGAGTGAACGGGGAGGTTACTTTGCATTTGCGATTGGGGAAAGGTAGGAGGAGGGGTCCCCAGGGCTCACAGGGTGATTGCTATGCCCATGCATTGGAATAAGAAGGGTTCGAAGAAAATATTATCAGATATCTGTATTTAAGGATTAATTTAGTGTTAGGATGAATTTACGGAAGTTAAAGCAGAGCTAAAGCCCACCACAGTAAAGACACATTAATAACAGTGTTTAAAATCCTACCAAGACCTAAGTAGTAGATTTTACAGCCATAATGGTCTATAGAAAACCTTCATCAGCTGGTCAGTGTAGCGTGCAGGACCACAGATCCCACAAGTGGCTTGGACTAGATGCTTAAACCAAAATGCAGGCTATGGCCACAAAAGAATTATTCACAATATATAATGAAATGAGTTTAAAACATCTCAGCTCTCAGTGTTGTTGCCATTCAAAGATACAGGATATGACTTACCTATGTGAACTTTATATAGCTAACATAATAAACAGCAAAACATAAACAGAACATTAAAAAAACAACTGTGCGTCAATCTCTTAACAGATAAAACAAATAAAATATATAAAAAGTTTCAAGAAGAGGAATCATACAAAGTTATAAATGAACTTGATGTTCCATTTGTTAAAGCACAAATGATAGTTTCAGTATTACAAAAAAATTAACACTTACAAAGTATTGTAAGTTAATACTGTCATAAACACTTTAATAATCCCATTTAAAGGACAAAGCACTTTACCATTTTTGATGAGTACTGGCTCTCCGTGTTAAATGTATACTTAAAGCAGAGGTTTAATGACATGAAGAAGGTACTGCATTTATGACATACACAGCTATAGATATGTATGTGTGTGTTTTTTAATATTCATTTAGGGGTTTGACGTATTGACTCATGGTAGCAGCCATTACAAGCAGCAGCTCCTGGCAGCAAGTCACTTGTCTGCTGGGAAATGTTCCCACCTTGATCGAGAAGATTTATACATGTTTATTGGTTTACCCTGTAATCCTCTGGTCCCAATGAAATCAATTAAATTATCAATTTCAGTGCCATAATCAATCAAAAAAGCAATCAAGAATGGCAGTGATTAAACACTGATCATCATTAGAGACAGCGATGGGCCAGTGTTATTTTTCTGCATTGGACAGTACATAACCACTGACCAATGGTGTGTTTGAAGATCCTAATCAGATTTCTGATTGGATCTCATTAGAATCTATTGGGCAGTGTAGTAAATCATTCGGTATTCCCCATTTAGGAAGAATATCAACTGCTGAATGTCGATCCTGAATGGGACAGGGCCATTATTGTTATACATGTGCTCAGCTTTACACACAATTTTACATTATAATATGCCCCTTTTACTTAGTGTCTGTCACTGTCCACGGAACGTAACCACCTGATATGTTCATTGCACTGGACATGTCATCAGTCTTGGTTCACACTATGAGCCAAAATTATTATAACGTGTCCAATTTCTGCATTTCAATTTGTGATCCACCACTGCATCAGACACAATGGACACTGGACAGAACAGACATGTCAGCACACGTTTGAACGGATCCCATGTGTAACGACAAGTCCATTGGTCTGTTTCTTAAATTGGACTGTTTAAGCTAATAATATGAACCGTGCTGTAAGCAGACGATGGCCCTATGTGAAGGGGTGAGTGTACTCCACCTTAGAATTAAACACAGAATGAACCAAGCTGATCTTAAAGTTGCCCAGTCCTTGACCTGGATGCAGAACCAAATCTGAACTCATCTTTGTTTACCTTCCTCTCACTTGACTACTGTGCATGCTTGTACACCTAGGGGAAGTTTAGAAGGGAATGAAATCATAGCGTAAAGGGAGGTGGGAGGAGTATAGTTTGGCATCCAGGTCACGCTCCAGGGGTTTGCATTGACAGCCTCATTAGCCTGGACTTTGATAGACTTGATTATAGCTCTATACTGAAGAGGAAGTGACGAGGATAACGGTAAGGGCTAAGAGACTCACCTCTTAACATGAGACATCTTCTGTTTAATTATGATTTCAATCACTTCTTGTACATTTTAAAGATATCTGAATACCGTATACCTTAGATCTCTGATGATCAAATGGCATCTAGCCTGTGGTCATGCAATGAACTCCACACCAATTCATAATATATCTCCACTATTTGCAATATGTGGTACATTTTTTTGCTTTTAGTAAGCTGCTGGAACTTTTACTTATACAGAATATCCTTAAATATTGCTAAACGTTCTATCTTTTGTGCGTTGGCTTATTTTTCAAGAGCATTGGGCCTATGGAAGTCCCAAAAAACTCATGTTCAATGGATTTCTTTGATATGGGCAACGTTTAGCAGTGAAATAGCAATGGCAAATTATAAACTGAATAACTTATACTGTAAATGTTTTATTTCTTCATTCTTAGCTTAAAACATCTCTAGAAATCTTTCCTGGTGTAGAAATAAAAGATTTGTGAATCTTTTTACTATAGGCCCAATATAAAAATATCACCATAAGACTATCTGCGGAGATTTGATCCTCTGTGGTTCTGAATTCTTTGCGGACTGTGATACTCTACATAGTGGAAGATATTTAGTTTAGTTTAGATTTATAGTTCATGTTAGTACGGTATTAAATGGAAGCATTCAGAGCTGTATACTGGTAGCCTGGCAGGAGAGAAATACTGAGACTGGCATTGCTGGCCCTCATGTCTAACTGCTGGTTAGCTGACTGCTATGGTGGCCCTTATGGATGAACTGCTGATTTAGAAAGTGTATGGATATAATTGAACTCAGAATGACCTCTTAACTCCTGATGAGCATACTTGTGTTGGATTAGTAAGTTAGAGGATATTACAGAGAATTCAGGCAGTTCGGGACAGTTCTCCTCTGCTCATTGCCAGAAGGACTAAAGTAGGAAGACAGCCCATTGTGCCATTATTTCTCAAGGACAGGATTGTTGAAATGTGCTTGATCGCTTGATCTAATGACCCCTGCAAGCCTGATTGATAAGGTGCTGGTAGATCTTGGACAGTTTATTGAGAAAAAGAGTTATTGAGGACATTAGTAGGACCACTATCACAAAATTTTGTAAAAAAGTAAATTTCTCTCAGAATAATATGAGCTATGTATATAGATAGATGAAGGTGGCCGGGCACATCCAGTAAAAAGGCTTATTTATTGAAAAACGTTAAAAAAGTAGTCACATAGCATCAGCACACATCTGTCCTGATGAAGCGCCCCATGTGAGGGTGCGAAACGGCAGTCGATCTTTTGCATGCTTGTAACTACCTCTTTCCCTGCAGTTTGTGCTGATGCTATGTGACTACTTTTTAACGTTTTTTAATAAATAAGCATTTTTTCTGCATGTGCCCGGCCACCTTTATCTATCTACATATACTGAACTCTTGTTTTGGGCCTTGAGCATTCGAGTCGTGTCCTGTGCATTTTGTTTGCTCCTTACCTAGTAATATGAGCTATACATTACTTTTCTCCTATGGTGCTGTCGCACACAGTAGGTAGTAAATATCTGACAAATCTGACACATTTTGGACTAGCCAATCTCCTTATGGCAGATTCTCAGTTTTTTCTTTATTCTTTACAAAAGCATTTCCTGGAAAGGACCTATCCAGAGATGCAGGCTAGCCTCCCTACCTGTTGCACATTACTTTGGCTGATGAACTGAGAAACTACCATTCAGTAAGTGCTTTTCAAATAATTAAAAAAAAAACTGATAATCATCCATGAGGAGATGGACTAGTCCAAAACATGCCAGATCTACCAGATTTTTACTACTCACTGTAAGAGACAACAACATAGGAGCTATAGCTAATTTTACTCTGGGAGAAATGTACATTTTATATGTATGCATACACAAGCATTTTAAGTTGCACATTTGTTCATGACAGTGGTCCTTTAATTAAGGGGTGTGGGTCTTGGTGAAGAGCATCATGGGATCAACAGTCAAAAAACTCCAATCGGTTTTCTGCTAAAGTCTAATAAAGATTGAGAGGTGCTATGATTGCCTACTGGATTGGGCCACTTCTGGACCCAATTTAGGTTTTCCATAATCTTTAAGGTCAGTTCAGTGTTTTTGTTTAGGTTTATGAACAAGTTAGCATTGGATTAGGTTAGGGTTGAAGATAATGTGGCTGTTAGGTTAGTGTCATGCTTTGAATACACCATGAGATTTTTCAGCCGATAGATGGCTCGAAAGATAATTTTCAACAAGTCTGATCTGATTTTGATCATTTTTCTGAAAGAAGTGAATGGAAATCGATCAGAAAAATGATCGGAAAATCGTCAGGAAAACAATCGGAAAGTAAAACTGCCAAAAATAAACAAACTCATTGTGAATTCCCAGCGTTAGGGATTATCAAACAGTAAAATGATTGGTTAAGTGAAATATTGAGGTTAATATGAGCATAATATCAGGAAAAAAAGCCGAGCTTTGTCAGAGGGTTCAGGTTAGGTTTAAGGCTACCAGGGGAACCAATTATGAGGATTTCAGAGTTGACCTTGTTATTCAGATGTGACATCATGACACGTAACCACATAATTAGCTTATTGGTAAGTAAATCAACAATGGTAGTCTCCATAGATCTCTTCTGACAGGCTTGTGAAAAGGAATTTCAGGCTTGTATCTGTTTTGGAATCCGCTGTATATAAATTGATGAATACAAAGGATCTCCTTCTCTGATGCAGTTAAAGGGAACCAGAGAGGATCAAAAAAAGGTTTTATACATACCTGGGGCTTCCTCCAGCCCCTTAAGCACGAATCGCTCCCACGCCGCCGTCCTCTGCTGCCTGGATCCACCAGTACCGGGTCCCGTCATTGCCGCGAGTTGGCCAGTCGGCCGGCGGACGATTCTCCGCATCACACGGCGCTCCCTCTATACAAGTACGCATGAGGCTGCCTACTGCACAGCCACATGCGTACGGGTATGGAGGGAGCCCCTGTGATGCGGACAATTGGCCGCGTCCGCCGGAAGTGACGGGCCCGATACCGGCGATTCCAGGAAGCGGAGGATGGCGGCGTGGGAGCGATCCAGGCTTATGGGGCTGGAAGAAGCCCCAGGTATGTATAAAAGCCTTTGTCTATTTTAACAACCCATTCCTCTCTGGTTCCCTTTAAGGTAGCCATACACTAAATCTGGCCATACAATGTTTAAAACACAGTCTAAAACACTCTCCACAGGTCCAGGGGAGCCCATTTTAGATGGGTGGGAGACCTGGTGGGGACCATCAGTCATCTTGAAAGCTTACGGCATGCACCCAACCATCACTTTTCAGGCAAGATCCTTCCAGCCTGTGGGATCTACTTTCAATCAATTTTGGCCCGGATTGTATCAAAGTTATGATTGGGCACTTTAACTCTTACTCTACTAACAGCATGAACTACACCAGCAGCAGTTTACCAAGTTATGTTCCCAGCAGATTCCCTGATCAACCACTGTTGAATTTCACTACAGCAAACTGGAGCTAGCCCATGTAGCATAGCCCATTGAGTGGCCATATCACTGCAATATTTAACTACCTTGGGAAATTAGGTATCAATGTTATATGCAGCGGGCAAGTTCACCCATATCCTTTAGGTAATTTAGCCATTAGCTTCTTTCTTTTCTTATTCCTCACATTGTAAGGTATCATTGTGCTGGCTTTATCTTCCCTTATCTCTCTACCACCTCCACATCCCTTTACATCCAATATGTGGTTCATTTAAAGAGACACTGAAGCGGAAAAAAAATGATGATATTATGATTTGTATGTGTAGTACAGCTAAGAAATAAAACATTAAGATCAGATACATCAGTCTTATTGTTTCCAGTACAGCAAGAGTTAAGAAACCCCAGTTGTTATGTCTATGCAATAAAGCCATTAAGCTCTACGACTTTGAAAGTCGTGGAGAGGGTTGTCTTCTGACTTTTATTATCTCAACTGTTTTCTTTTTCTCTGCCAGAGGAGAGGTCATTAGTTCACAGACTGCTCTGAAAGACTCATTTTGAATGCTGAGTGTTGTGTAAACTGCACATATTAGTGAATGATGCAATGGGAGAATAAACACTATATACCTGAAAATAAAAATATAAGAATATTTTCTTTGCTGCTAATCTTCTAATTATTATTCATAGTACACAACCAATTCATTATATCATATATTTTTTTTCGCTTCAGTGTCTCTTTAAGATATGTTGCTACTGGCCAGCTGCCTGTTATACAAGCAATGTAGGCATTGCATGCATAACGCAAGTTACACTGTTTGCGTAGTGCGCTACATAGATTGCATAAAGCTTGGTAAACCAAACATGTGCTCTCTGCACACCTAGGTTTTACCAAGATTTTGTGGAGTTAGTCTAGTTGAGGAAACCAATGGCCGTTTCCTGCTCACGGAAATTTGGTCATGACCACTAATTTGCAAGAAATAGGACCCAGCTGGAAACCCTTTACATTAAATAAACTAAAATTGCACACCAGGACCCTCGCCCATGGCTTTCGGGCCACTGGGCTTCGGGGCATGGTTGGTGTCTTGGGTAGTATTTACCACTGGGTCCCCTATTTCTTACAAAATAGTGGTTGCAACCAAATTGCCACGAGCAGGGAACAGCTGTTGGCCTATGAGGTTTCCCACTGGGTCACTTCAACTAGACTAGCTCCGATTTTTTTGTACATTCACCCCAGTGTGTTGGTATTTATTATGTGTTCAGAGGTTACTTTTACTGGTCACTATTGAGATCATTTAAGTTATGTTTACAAAATATTATTGTTTAGTATTGTTGTTAATTAAAATCAAAATGAATGTTTATAAATCATACATTTCTAGGGAGTCCTAATATACATTTATAAGTTTATGCACTTCAGATATTATTGCTCAAACAGGTGGTACTTGGTTAATGCCTCCTTTCTGATGGGAATACCATATTAGTAAGTGCTTCTAATAAATGTATGTATGTCCAGGGATACTTGAGACAATTATTATCAATACCAGGGCTACTTGTTAAATGGTATTTTTTTCGTGCACTTGACAAACAAATAAGAGCTAATAGAACAAAGCGCTACTGTAGAATTAAAGAAGAGATGAAGGAAGATATGCCCATAATAATGAGTTACATATATTCTATCAGAGCTGCCCATCTTAGTGCAGAGATAACTATCAATAACCATATTTAACCCCCCCCCCCCCCCCAAAGAAAAAAAGGTTTTATAAAAGACAAAGAGGGCAGTATTGCTAAGTATAAATTTAAAGGACCACTATCAAGAAAACATTTTTTAAATTTAAAATATATGTTCATGCATATGTATAAAAATTCCTTTTGTTGTAGAATAAAATGCACTACACATTTAGTTTAGTTTTCCTTATGTTGTAGTCACTTAAGGGGGAACTGAAGTAAGAGGTATACGGGGGCTGCCATATTTATTTCCTTTTAATCAGTACCAGTTTCCCGGCAGCCCTGCTGGTCTATTTCTCTGAAGTAGTATCTGAATAACAACAGAAACAAGCATGCAGCTAGTCTTGTCAGATCTGACTTTAAAGTCTGAAACACCTGATCTGCTGCATGCTTGTTCAGGGGCTATGGCTAATAGTATTAGAGGCAGAGGATCAGCAGGGCTGCCAGGCAACTGGTATTGATTAAAAGGAAATAAACATGGCAGCCTCCATATACCTCTTACTTTAGTTCCCCTTTAAAGTAAGTAGCAAAAATCTGACCGGTCTGACAGGTTTTGGACTAGTCCATCCCCTCATGGGCGGGTGATTCTCAGGCTGTTCTTCATTTTCAAAAGTAGTTGCTAAACGGCAGTTGGTCAGTCCAACTGCCAAAACAGTGTGCAAATGAGTAGGCAGGCCGGCTGAAATTTTTGTATAGATCCTTTACAGAGAGTGATTTGTAAAGAATAAAAGAAATACTGAGAATCCCCTCATGACTAGTCCACAAGCTGTCAGATTTTTACTGACTACTGTAAGTGACACCAACACAGGAGGAAAGCAATTTTTGTGCATTTCAATCTGAGACAAATGCACTTCTTATAAGTAATGTGTACACTTGTATTTTAACTGTCCCATTTGTTGATGATAGTGGTCCTTTATACTGAAATACTACACTAGTGGGCAGTCTGCTAAGTGTACATCTGTCACAGCAGTTATACTTTAAAACAAAATTCCTGAAACATAGACAAAAAATATTCATGGTCATTTTTGCCTCCTACCCTCTGATTTTTATCAACACTATCAATAATGTAAAACACCATCCAAAGCTTGTAATACTACTAGTATAGCACTTGGTTTTAAGGGTTAATCAATCTTTTCTTTAATACAATGCGGAAAATCAATCATCCCACCTACAGATCGTCAATCACAACCATACAACCCGTCAAGCATGGACTCTTCATTAGCAAGGATCAATGTGCACAGGTATTTGCACACTGAATTGTAACAAAATTGAGTAATGATATTTATCTGTACAGTTTTTTACTGCTCGGTATATCAGAATATAGTTTTTAGCAATTATTGATTTTCTGCAATGTATTAATTAAAAGATTGAGTAACCTTTAAAACCCAGCGCTAATCTAGTATCATTACGATTGATTATCTAAGTATAGATAGTAGGACACCTCCATCTTTGAATCAGCTGCAGGGGTGAAAACTAATCAAATGAGGAAAAAAGTTGTTTGACTGCTCGTGAGCATCCAAAACTTTTTTGTTTGTTTGTTCGTTTGTTTTTTTACTATTTTTTTTAACTCTTGGATAGCATTGGTAGGTTTTTATTGCTTGGTCATTTTGTGAAGATCTCCCATTACTTCCTGCTTTCTGACACTAGTCACTGGGATGTATACAAGGCAGGGGATTCTTATAAATGGAGGCAACAATAAAAACACAACAATAAATTATAATACTTGTTTCACCCCTTATCTGTTGTTCTAAGAAAAAAAATATTTTGAGTTCTGTCTTTTCCCCATTCAGTAACTTTCCTTGACTACCTGCCCATATTCAGAAAGGTTCATGAGACAGGAAATGATGGAACAATCATTTAACAGTAACTTAGATGGAAATACAACATTGACATTTGTTTTATTCCCCATTCACTCTTTCCAAAGCTAAAATTCTCAGAAAATATAAAAATATTGATGATAAATATGGGATTTTTAAAATCTGAATTAGCAGTCAGTGTCTGTTTAAAGATCTGGAATATGCTCCCCCACCGATTCATCAGAGGGTAATTATTGCTAGATCAGTAGGCTGTGACACAGCACCTCAAGAGCAAGAAGCAGTGGCCAGGAGCACTCATTCAACCAACTGTTCATATTTAAAGTGGACCTAAACTCTTGTACAGCACTCAGTGAAAAGTCTTTATTTCACATAGTTGCTGAAAAAAAATTCCACTGCTCTGAGTTTCTTTGTTTTTATAGCCAGATCTGTCTTATCAGTAGCTGTGAAAAGACTGCTGCAGAGAAGCTCTGCCTGCAGAACCTGCAACCCCCCCACCCTTATACATAAACACCGAGGCTTTACCCTTTGTGTGGTTCTGGAAAGTTAATCCAAGTTAAAACCTTAGTTTTTTTAGGATCTCCATAAATTCTAATAAAGATTTTTTTTCCCATAAAGGTTATCATGCTGTGGCTAATCAATTAGGGCGGCTAATCAATTAGGGCAGAGAGGAAGTTCTGCGTTTAGATCAACTTAAAAAAAAAAAAGAGCAGGTATTTATAAGCAATATATTTATCTATTATTTAATGATGACATCAATAATAAACATTGTGTAGGAGGTGGACTGTTTTTTTGTCTATGTTACTGGAAATTTCTAATTCCTCCCTCTTCTGTAGATCTGCATTTTGAATTTACGACTTACTAACCACATCTTAATTCCCATTCATAAGGCTGAACCACAAAAGTGTCAGTGATATCCTATGGTTCCTAGCAGAGCCACAAAACCATTTGTGCAAAAGCTGTGAGTTTTGTATTATTATTTTTTTTTTGTATTTTTTTTTTACTATTTTAAAAATGATCCTTCCCTTTTTTCTTAAAGGATACACGAGGTGACATGTGACATGATGAGATAGACATGTGTATGTACAGTGCCAAGCACACAAAAATAACTATATTGGGTTCCTTTTTTTCTTTCTCAGCCTAAAAGAATTAAAAATCAAGTATGCAAGTGAGAGTTTCTGTGCAGGTCGGGACCATATTGGATTATAGCATAACCCTCACTGATAAGGAATTACAGCCATAAATCACTTTCCTGGCATAAAATGGCTTCTAATTGCGGGAAAGATATAAAAAAGGTCAACAGTTCATAGATTTTAGTTCTGGCATACTTCAATGCATGTGTCATTGAGCGGAGATAATGAACCAGTAAAACTTAAAAAGTAGATTTAAAAATAAAATAAAACTGTGGGATATCTGAAAAGGTATTTTTTAGGATAAGGAGGATAGATACAATTGTTTATCTCATCAGTTTCATATTCACCTTGTGTTTCCTTTAACTCGTGGCTTTGCAGCAACATATCACAAACAGCAAAGAATCCATTGACAAAATATTGTCATTGCACAATTATTGATTAAAAATAGTGGATGAAAGGTTATTAAGAAATAAGCATCTCTGTAGAAAGTTCTCGTTGGAAATAATTATGCTCTGATATAATTATCGAAAAGAAAACCAAATGCTGTGATTTGTAACTTCTTGTCCTGTGGCGTTTAAGTTCTTGAGGGGTTGAGTAGCCTATTGGGCAGCTTGTTGTGCTGGGTTCTCTGATTTGGTCTCTTGGTTTACAGGTTTGCTGTTCCAGGGGCTGTTGTTTCCTAGTGCGGGCGAGTTGTTGAAGTCTTCCTCATCATCCATACCATTAGCGGCATCATATTGTGTGTTTTCTAGTCTAGTGATAAGCCTTTCATCTTCGTCTCCAAATTCGCCTCCCATCAATGTTGGCTCTCCTACCACCATCACATCCTGTGAACAGCACACACCATTATTATGTGGGTACCTTGAGGAAAAACAAAAAAACTACCGATGACTGAATGTGGGAGTGGAAGTATACTGTCTTATAAATGTACAAAGCCATTTTTTATAAATGATCAGGTTTAAACCATTTCAGGGCCTTCAGCAGAAAGCTAGAAGCCCACAGTACTGGACTACTGGTTTTTATGGTTAGACATCTGTCATGCGTAAAATGTGTTGTTTTCTACTGATCTCTGCTTGTCTGAAAATGTGAGGTTAATTTATGAAACAAATGAAAAAGTAAACTTACTGGAACAACTTTGGGAGGAGGGGGGGGGGGGGGGTACTTTGATTAGGTTTGTGGAAAACAGAGCAAAAACTGACCAATGGAAAGTACTTGATCATGGCAGAACATATACTGTATATTTGGCAGTTGAACTGAGCAACTGCCTTTCAGTGAGTGCTTTTGAAATAAAGAAAACCCTGAGAATCCCCCATGAGGAGCATTGGAGAAAAGTAATTTATAGCTCATTTAAGGGCTGGTTCAGACGGACGCTTGTGGAGCGTTTACTGCCAGCGTTCGGGGCTTGGCGTTAAACGCTCCCATACAAGTGAATGGGAGCGTTTGTACCAAGCTTTTACGCGCGTTTACACGAACGCGGCGTTCGGGTCCCCATTTTCACTGGCGTTCAAGGAGCCCCTGGAAGCTACATGTTGCTTCCAGGGGAGGTTAACCGCGACAGATAATGTCCCCCTAGTGGAATAAAAAACGCGACCGCATCCGAACGTAACGCGAACGCTGCTGAAAGCGTTCGCTGCTAAAAGCCCGAACGCATTGCCACCGCGACGCCAATGAACGCGATGCCTCCAAACGTCCGTCTGAACCAGCCCTTACTATGGGAGCAATGTACTTCTTAGCTGTATGTAATTTACATTTTACAATATTTTACAATATTCATGATAGTAGTCCTGTGAGGGTACGTCATCAGAAGTGCAAGTTCTGGCTGTTGAACTATGCACTGATAACATAGTCCTTCCCCTTGTGGTTGTTTTTAAGGCATTGTCACATGAGTGCCTGAAGGTGAAGGCCTGAAAATGACATATTTTTTGTGTATGGACATTCCTCTGAATTCGCAAAGGTGTTTGATGACATCATGTCCTGTAGATGGTAAAACAATCAAATGCTTTGCAAATTTTACTGTGTGGAATATTATTCTCAAATTTATTGCATTGCTTGCTCATTCAATTTTCACCACATAATAATTTTCTTTATTTTTTTCAACATTGGATGTGTTTTTTGTGCTATTTTAAATTAAATATAAGGGTTTGAAGATTGTAAATCATTAATTCCCTTAAGATTGTAAGCTCACAAAGGCAGGGAAGTCACACCCTTTTGTGTCTTGGAATATACATTTTATTCATCATGTTTCTTTTGCCAATGTAATTACCAATTCTGTATTTTGTACCAATTCTGTATTTTGTACCAATTCTGTATTTTGTATATTGGTGTGTACCACTGTCTGTATTATTATGTACCCCATGTTCGTTTCTTACTGTGTACAGCGCCATAAACTATATTGGCGCTTTGTAAATCAATAATAATAATAATTTCTGTTTTTTTACATTTTACACTGCCTCATAACTTTTTTAAATGGGAGTTGTACCACAATACCGTCAAATTACACAGTTTCAGAATAAACACCAGTTTTGTGCGCTTTCCTGGGTATTGTATACAATATATACATTATTAGATGTTTCTTCTTGGGATGCTTCAGGAGGTAATGTGAAAAGCTACTACGTAGGTTCTTGTCAGCAACTGATAATGTTTCTCTTGGAGATTTATTAGCTGCCATTTTGATTAATATGGAATCAGATGCCACTGCAAAGGTTAGTACCTGACGGATATTGAAGTAATATAATGAGTGCACTGCCTTTGATGTCCAGGACATTTTATTGAAGAAATGTGTCCTAGTGTGTTTATTCATTTGACAAGGTAGCCTGTAGTTTCAATGTTACTTCATTCAGCATCTATGGTGTTGCAGGTTTTTCTTGACAGAGTAGATTGTCTAGAAGCAGCTCATTGATTCACATGTGGTGTTTATGTGTAGGTGTCACAATGAATTTAAAACACAGCTGATAGGGTGATTTTGATATTGAAATATGTACTAGAAAACGGGTGCATGATTTTCTGATTGTATATTTTTTTTAATCAGGAAAATATAATTTTTTTCCTTACGAACAGTTGGTGTTACTTTAAAGGATACTCAAGGTGAAAGAGGGGTTGGGAGAGATTAGATTTACTTACAGCTCCTAGCAGTCCATCAGGTCCCTTGTTGTAGTTCTGAATCCTTCAAGGGTGCCACTGTCCCCTCCAAATGATCTCTGATTACAGCTGTGGTCATGGCAACTGTGCATGCGCTCTCTTTCCATCCCATGGCCAGTAGCACTCTGTGCTTGCACAGTTTAAGTCTTTGTGAACTGCACAAGTGCAGAATGCTCCCGGCTACGAGAAAGGCGGGTGGACACCCCCACGCTTTCACAGTACCTGTGACCACAGCTGTGGTCGGAGATGTTTCAGAGGGGATAGCGGCACCGTGGAAGGCATTGGAACTGCAGCGAGGACCTGACAGAGTGGAAGAAGCCCCAGGTAAATTTATGTAATCCCACCCCCAACACAGATGTCCTTTAAAGTACTAGCTGTTATGCCTAGTACACACCATACAATTTTCTGTAAGATTTTCTGTTAGATTTACCTGCCAGATAGATAATTTCCAACATGTTGGAAATTATCTAACCATCTATCTGCCGAGCAATTAGGCATTGTTCTACTCAGCAGGAGATAACCAGAAGACAATGCACCAGAGATAATGACAAGTCTCTACCAGTACTTTACAGAAAATAATCTAATTACAGAAAATCTAACAGAAAAATCTAACAGAAAATTGCATGGTGTGTACTAGACATAAGTTTGATTGACGGGTAAGTATATACAAAAAGGTTCTTGTTGTACTGCTGTGTAGCAAAGCTTTTAGTGACAAACAGGGCTAAGATATCAGTCTTCAAATTGGGATACTGGTCTTTTGTAACTTTAGAGGCTTTTTCGCTACAACAGTAAACCAGGATGCTTTTACAGGTGGAATTTTAATAAATATGTTTACACTGGCAGGGAAATAGCAGGTCAGAATCAGAATTATTTATTTCGCCAAATACAATGGAGTTGTACCCGGAAATGGTTTTGATTCATACAGATTCTGGAAAGGGGGGTCTGGATGGTAAGAGTAAGGGGTGTCAGAAAACCAAGAGTGAGTCCAGAGCGAGTTTGAGGGACTTTGGCAGCAGACAAAACATACATCAGTGGATGCAGGACAAGTGGGACGGAGAGACTAAACTAAAGAGAGGAAACCCAGCAACTGGGGCCACAGGAAAGCTAGCTAAACCCTGACACCCTCTTTTGCAAACCAATGTATTGACCAAAAACACTTCACACCACACGTCTGTAAATATGGTGAGAAGAAATATAAAAATATAAAAGTGGATACAACTGAAAATGGCACCTTCTCCTTATTTTATAAATCCGCCTCAATGACTCAGATAGTATTAAAAGCAGAAGATCAACACAACAGCCAAGAAAGAAGCATTTTTAGGACACAGATAACTCCCTTCATATTTCTCACTTCAGGGTTACTATAGATACAACTCTGAATAAATGTGTAGAAATGTTTTTGTCAGATAATATTTCTGTAGCTATATATTTTGCATTATTATCTTCATAGTGTTTTGCAGAGGCGCTGTGTTTCTTTTTGAATAGTGTTATTAGAGAGATAATGGTTAAGTATTTGTTTCTGTGAATATTTTATATTGATATATTTCATGTAGATTGTAGTTCTTCAATTGTATTTATATGTTTTATTTTTTACATAATACACAGAGTTGATGTGTAGCTTAACTAATGTTACATCAAGTTTACATTCAGATTTTCAACAGTGGTTTGTTATTCAGCGTCTATCTTAAAGGGACACTTAAGCCAGAAAAAAAAATGAGTTTTACTCACCTGGGCCTTCTACCAGCCCCCTGCAGCAGTCCTGTGCCCTCGCAGCCACTCACTACTCCTCTGGTCCCCCGCTGCCAGCTAGTTTCGTTTTTGCCAACAGGCCCGTCAGGACTGGCCACGTGTAGCTTTTTCCGCATTCCCGACTGTAATCAGCGGTATTGCGGGCCGCAACGCGTACAAAAATACTCATATCTATGCGTTCGTAATGCGGGAATGCGTATTTTTGTATGCGTTGCGGCCCGCAATAGCGCTAATTACAGTCGGGAATGCGGAAAAAGCTACACGTGGCCAGTCCTGACGGGCCTGTCGGCAAAAACGAAACTAGCTGGCAGCGGGGGACCAGAGGATTAGTGAGTGGCTGCGAGGGCACAGGACTGCTGCAGGGGGCTGGTAGAAGGCCCAGGTGAGTAAAACTCATTTTTTTTCTGGCTTAAGGTGTTCACTTTAAAATATGTTATATTAGAAGCTAGATTCTTCCTGTAATGTTCTGCTCAGCTGCCTGTGCAGGCAGGCAGCTTTTTGACCATTGTTTAGGTTTGCATGCTGCAGGACTCTGGAAAGGAGAGCTTCTGTCAGTTTTGCAGCTTGTGCTTGCTGAGGAATTTGCATGCGTTGTCATGCAAATTGCCTGGCCACATTCATTGGAGGCGTGTACTATAAGTACTATGTGTTTCCCACAATGCTTGGCTGGTCACAAGGATTCCTTCCTGTGAAACACTCCTGGAGGAGTGTCAGCCTTACTCTCTGTTTGAAGATCAGCTTAGAGTAATTCCTGGAAACTGCACTAGGCAGGTTTCCTTAGTGCAGTTAGGATTGCTTATCTGTTTTGTTTGTTCTGTTGCGATTGTCCTGTCCCAGCGGTGGTCAACAGGAAATTGTTCTGATCTCTGTTCTTGGAGTATAGCTGGTGCAGCGGTTGCTACCAGCTATCTCTTCTGATCTGTCTCCTTGGATCGCGCTAGCCTCTTTTCGCTAGTGCTGTGGATCCTTCTGTTCTGCCTCCCTGGATCGCACTAGCATCCTGCGCTAGTGCTGTGGACCCTTCTGTTCTGCTACTCTGTACCTGGATCACACTAGCATCCTGCGCTAGTGCTGTGGATCCTTCTGTTCTGTCTCCCTGGATCGCACTAGCATCCTGCGCTAGTGCTGTGGATCCTTCTGTTCTGCTACTCTGTACCTGGATCGCACTAGCATCCTGCGCTAGTACTGTGGATCCTTCTGTTCTGTCTTCCTGGATCGCGCTAGCCACTTTTGCTAGTGCTGTGGATCCTATCGTTCGCTTATTCATGTTTTCGTGTGTCTGTCTTGTCTGCTACGAACGCTTGCTGGAGGCTCGGTGAGGTAACCGTTAAGCAAGCGCTCGCGTCCTCTGTTACATGTTTGTCTGTCGATGGTTAGTTAGGCGTGCTTGTCTCTATTGTGCTTATCACATGGAGACCGCGCATGAACGCGTGCACTGTTGCGAATGAGTGCGGTGTTCGCGTTCAGTTAGCGTTTGTTATTTTCCGTATCTCCTCATTGTACGATTTGCTGTGCCTTTTCTATCCTCGTATTCTGTTCTGATCTGCCTTGTGTCACTTTTGGCAATCGCCTTTCTTGCGGTTGCGTTTCTGTTTCGTAACTGCTGTTGTGTGTGCGCTGTCGCGGGGTGGCGACTAGATTGGCACACACACATACAACCTGTCCCTTTGCTCGTTCTCATTCACAATAGCTTCTCTTGCGATTGCGTTCTGCGCTTCGTACAATTCCTGTCTGGCACTTGTGGAGGTACAGAGGATTGGTTCCTCTGCACTCCTCAGCGCCATCTGCCGACAGCAATTTCCCTCTACGGGTGCATAGCACCTTTTGCTGGGTTCCTGCAATTATACGCTTGTGGAGGATTTCTGCCGTATCAGCGCACGCGTTGTGCGCTGATCACGGAGAAAGTTCCACAATCGTTACACTTCCATGTCTCAGTATTAATTTTCTTTTCTGGAGTTTTTTAGCCATTCATTTTGTGGGTGGAGGTTTTTATATAACATTGTATGAGTGCATAAAAGAATGTTTAGCACTGTTACTGTTTACTTAGTGGTGAAAGATGTCCTGAATAATTTTTATATTTTTGCCCATAGTTCTACTTGTTGTAAACTGGTATAGTACACTAATATTTTGTCCACTAGGCCAGTGGCCTATAATACCTATCAAATTATATTCATTTAGACATATTAAAGAGAACCGGAAGTGGGATTTAATTATGTTAGTGGGGCACAGAGGCTGGTTGTGCACACTAACACCAGCCTCCGTTGCCCCATGGTGTGCCTCCAGGACCCCCCTGCATGCCGCTATACCCCCTGCAGTGCTAGCGACACACAGCATGTCGTCAGCACAATATTTACCTATGCGCTGTCTGTTAGCGCCGCTCCCCCGCCTCCTCTGTATCGACTCTACCCGCGTCCCTTCCCTCCCGCAGGGGGGTCCTGGAGGCACACCATGGGGCAACGGAGGCTGGTGTTAGTGTGCACAACCAGCCTCTGTGCCCCACTAACATAATTAAATCCCACATCGGGTTCTCTTTAAAAAAAAAATCCAGCCTCAAAAAACTATCAGTAGTGGGGTCATTTTCTTTCACCTAAAGGACAACTGTAGTGAGAGATATATGGAGGCTGCCATATTTACAATACCAGTTGCCTGCCAGCCCTGCTGATCTATTTGGCTGCAGTGATGTCTTAATCACACAAGAAACAAGCATGCAGTTAATCTTGTCAGATCTGATCTGCTGCATGCTTGTTCAGGGTCTAAGTTTAAAAGTATTACAGCCTGAGGATGAGCAGGACAGCCAGGCAACTGGTATTGCTTAAAAGGAAATAAATATGGCAGCCTCCATAGTCCTATCACTTCAGTTGTCCTTTAAAGTGGATCCGAGATAAACTTTTGCTCATTGCATAATTGTGTTCCTTTCATTCGTTTACAGGGCATTCCTCAAGCCAAGTACTTTTTTTTGTTTTGTTTTAATATTCTAAGGGCTCTTTCACACCAGAGCCCATTTTCTGCGGTTTAACGCAAAGTCGAAACTTTGCGCTAACCAAGGTAAAATGAAAGTCCATAGACTTTCATTTTACCTTTCACACCCGACGCTGCGTTTTGGTGCATTGCAGTTCTACGCACCCGGGAACTTTTAATCGTCGGGAACCGGTGTTTTCCCGTTGGGTCGAATTAATTACTACCACCACTGATTGCACCGCTACATCCCGACAACACGCCGCAGGGCATATAACGCGTGCATGAGAACGTTCCTGCACACTCCTGCATGCGTTCTAGATGTGAAAGAGCCCTAATTCCCTATAAACTTAACAAGCTTCACCCACAACTTCTCCAGAGAGCATTGGCACTCTGAGCCTTAGTAGCCAGGGCTTATGGGAGCTCAGTCTGGGCAGGAGCGGAGGTTACTAGCCAGAGATTTCAGAGGCACAGGGGAGGAGGGAGGAGGAGAGGGGAGTGAAGTTTTCACAGGCTGAGGGCTGGAGATGCACAGCAGCTTACCTGTGAGTAATGTGACAAACAGAACATGGCCGCTCTCATTGTATCACAGGAATAAATCATCATAAACTGTTGAAGCTGTTTGCAGCTAGATTTGCTGTGTAAACTATCTAAACTCAACTCCCCATTTTATTCACAAAAGGAGGATCCGAATTAGGCTAAGTTAATGTTGGAGAGACTTTTAGACAATTTTTCTTTCATTTTGCAAATTGAGGTCTTGGCATATATCTAGCAGGACACACCATGTTTGTTGGAAGAGTTATCAGGGGATCTATGTAACGGCCACCCAGGGATGTCCCACTTTTTGCTGACTATCAAAAATCACTATCTGTACAAAAAATGGCTCTGGTAATAAAACATATCCTGCAGTAAATGAAACAAACAAATGAATTCTACCACAAAAATGTAAACCGGTTTAATATTCCATGATAATTCCACTGATCTCTTAACATTAGAGAAACATCTATTTCTATTATCTCTGAGGGTTAATTAAGAAACAGGACTAGCCTGCAACAGGGGAATTATCATGGAATATTAACTGGTTTGGCATAACAGGCCCCTCGATTTGCCTGGGCCTATTACTTACCAAACCGTTTCGTATTCCACGATAATTCCTCCTGACTCGGGTCTTATCTCCTATGCATTTTTTGGTAGGGACGAGCTGGAAATAAAGGAGGAGTCGTTAAACAAAAGATGCATACAAAGTTCATACATGTGCAGACAAAATATACACAGTTTTACATCTAATTTTCAGGTGGATTAATAATTGTTATGTTACATACCGTAATATAAACTAAAATGTAATTTAATAATCTGTAATGATTAGAGAAATTTAACTCCAGACAAACAGCTAAGTACACAGTTGAAATACAATAAATGGGAAGCGTCTTTCCTGCCAAATAGGTTAAAGAGACAGTGTAATATAAAAAAGTCCCCTGGGGGGTACTTACTTCAGGAGTAGGAAGCCTCAGGGTCCCAATGAGGCTTCCCCCATCACTGTAGCTTCAGGCAGTCCAGAGCTGGCTCCCCCAAAGCCTCCCGCAATTCTCCCCCGATAAGCCTGACAAGGCTTGATTTATTTACCTATCCGGGATCCAGCGCAGGTGCACTAGCGGCTCTTCCTTTGGGTAAGGTGGAAATAGCCGAACCCGATTGTATCCTCTCTACTGCACAGGCACAAAAGGACTCGTGTCTACGCAGTAAAGCAGATAGGTCGAGTTCGGCTATTTCCGCCTTATCCGAATGAAAAGTCTCTAGTATGCCTGCGCTGGATCCTGGAGAGTTAAACATTTACATTGCCGCACTTCAGGAGACCTGGGCAGGCTAACGGAGGCATGGAGGAGGACAGGGGAAGCCTCCTTAGGATCCGTAGGCTTCCCCCTACCGACGTATGTATCCTCCAGAGGGATTGTTTTTTATTACAGGGTTTCTTTAAGGTTCACTGTTTTGGAATCTACAGAGCAGCAGCAGCATGCCTATGAGTAATTCCTTTGGTCTACCATCATGCATGGAAAGCTCACAATCAAGAGTTAGCGGCATTTGTTTTTCTACTATCTATCACTGCAGATATCCCTTTACTTATTTAACCTCCTTGGTGGTAACCCTTGGCTCATGGTAGTCGCTGAGAGTTCTATGCAAATTGCGGAATGCAGCGAGCATTTCAACTCACCTCTCCCGGGATCCAGATGTCAGTAGACATTCTCCTTCCTGGCCTTGGAGGCTCTGCATCCCTCTGTGAGATTGCCATTTCTTATCATGGCGACAGACGGCAATCTCACTGCAGGATTACAGTGCCACCCAGAGGATGGAGGGAGAATTCCAGCGTTGGATCCCAGGATGGTGATTAAATTCTGTGCTGCTGCAGATCTCTGTGCAGTATGATTATTTCTGGATTTTAGGGTCTGAAAGCATGCTAAAAATTGCGCGGCTTATAAGCCCTAAAATCGGGAAATAATCATACCACTACGGAGGGTAAAACACTTGTAAATTATCTTTACTCAAAGTATAAACCCTTTGTTTTGCAGTGCAAAACATTATAGAGAAGAACGTGCCATCCTGTATTTGTGAGTAATTTTGGAGCAGCTCCTATTCCTCCAAAGGAAGTGATGTATGAGAGAACAACGACTGCTTGGAGTGGGATAAACTCTGCTGACTTAGGAGAACATCTTTTGAAAGACAATTTCAGCCACCCAACACTGTCCTGAATGGACAATGCAACACATTTGGAATAATAACAAAGGAGATGATTGTGTAAAGACGTATAGTTTTGTTACCCTCCATAGATATATTGGAATCTTCAGAATAACTTAAGTTCAGTGAAGGAAGTTCTATTGGAGGAAGGAGTGCTGCATCATGGGTAAATTATCGAGCAGCTTTAATACTCTCAAAGTCTAGACAGGTAGAAAGGTGCATGTATTGAACCACTGAAGATGCACTTTGTCGCACAGTATTCAGGGACTTGACACAAAGCTTTCGGAGCAGTCGCAAGAGGTATTAGGTTGAAGATCTCCATTTAAAGAAACTCTCAATAATTTGAAGAGGCTCCCTAAATACGTGTAATCCTGTCTTGTTGTTCAGGATTCAATGTAGGCATGTGAATCAAGCACAGAATACTGGATTTTTTCATTATACTTTTTTGGCCAGGCATGATGGAAAACAATGATATATTTTTCAAAAAATTGAATGGTGGAGGATAGATTGTAAATGTCTTCATTTATAGACAAGCAAATGTTTCAATCATTTTTTCTTATAATTGAAAATGTTGAACAATTTTGTGTGATACATTGGTCAGATGTTTTTTAAAGTTACAATCAATTGAAAGACTTTCAAAAACTTTATCCACCTCAAAAAAAACTCTTAACAAAAAAAGTGCCCCTGGGGGTACTTAACTCAGGAGGGGGAAGCCTCTGGATCCTATCAAGCCTTCCCCATCCTCCCTTCATCCCATGGTGGTCTCGCTGTGTCTCTCTGAACAGCGAGCATGTAAATATTTACCTTCCCCATCTCTAGTGCAGGCGCAGTAGCGGCTCTCGGCTCGGGGCGCAAGTCACCTGTGCAGTAGAGTGTACCCGACTAGGATTGGCTATTTCCACATTATCTCGAGGCGAGAGCTGCGGCTGCGCCTGCACTGGAGCAGGGGAAGGTAAATGTTGCAGGCGCTACTGAGCCTGTGCCACAGCCTGACAAAATATCGGCTGTGGTTTCGGAGGGGCCCAGCAAGATGGAGGAGGACGGCGGAAGCTTCTATAGGATCCAGAGACTTCCCTCTCCCGAGGTAAGTACCCCCCAGGGGCACTTTTTTTGTTACATGGTCTCTTTAAGTTTGATCAATTGGATGTGTTGGGGACACTATATTTCCAGCAGGTGACATCAAGGTAATAGAAAATGAACACATGCCTAACTGAAGCCAGTGAAGCTTATATGTTTCAACTGTGTATCAGGCTGCTTGCCTAGACTGAATCCAATACTAAAAAATGTAGTAATGCTTATCTGAATATCTTTAGCTGATAGAAATGGCAAAAATAGGTGATAAATAGAGTATCTATACATATACAGCACTTAGGTCAACAACATTGCCAAATGCTTAAAGAGACACTGAAGCGGAAAAAAAAATATGATATAGTGAATTGGTTGTGTACTATGAATAATTACTAGAAGATTAGCAGCAAAGAAAATATTCTCATACTTTTATTTTCAGGTATATAGTGTTTTTTCTAACATTGCATCATTCTATAATATGTGCAGATTACACAACACTCAGCATTCAAAATGAGTCTTTCAGAGCAGTCTGTGAAGTAATGATCTCTCCTCTAGCAGAGGAAAAGTAAATAGTCCAGGAACAGTTGAGATAATAAAAGTCAGATAACAGCCCTCTCCACGACTAATGCTGGGAATACACGGTTCGTTTTTGCCTTCGTTTAAACCTTCGATTCGTTCGGTAAACGAATCGAGTGTTGAAAACGTATGTGAAAATAGTCATAATCTCATTATAGTTTCGATTAATAGACCCCAAAAACGAACGACTAGTGATCGAACATGTTTGATATTATCTCTCTTTATCCATCTAATCGAGCCATTGGTAGGCTTGATGGCTGTTCAGATCGATTATATATTCGTTTATGCTAGTCCGTCCCTGTAAAAAGGGATTTTCGTTTCGTTTCTTTGCAGCCTTCGATCATTGGAAAAACGAAACCATCAGAATCGAAAAAAAAACGAAACCGTGGGTGGTGATATTAACCGTATGACCGATTATTTCGGGATCGAAAAGGACAAAAGGCACAATCGAAACGAAGGTTTAAACGAAGGCAAAAACGAACCGTGTATTCCCAGCATAACTTAGTCGGAGAGCTTAATGGCTTGTTTGCATAGAGATAACAACTGGAGTTTCTCAACTCTTCCTGTACTGGAAACAATTAGACTGATGTATCTGATCTTAATGGTTTTTTTCTTAGCTGTACTACACATACATATCATAATATCATCATTTTTTTTTCGCTTCAGTGTCTCTTTAATGGCGAAATATATTAATTGCCTGCAGAAAATCTTGAGTTAAATTCATTCTGAGAAATGATGAGACAGAAATCAGCTTAAAGCAAACCTGAGTTGAAAATAAACTGACACGAAAATAAATTGTATCTATAGTCCAAATCCTAAAAAGGATTTTGTTGGAATCCTAGTCTTATTTTGTGTTTAAAGGCTAAACACATTAGATAAAACATTGAATTGTCTCAGCTGAATGATAACAGTTTTTGACTGTTGGTCCTTTTGTCTTTCTGCCATTCGAGAGTTTTATAGTCTGTAATTAGTTATCTGTGAAGTACTACTGGAGGGAAACTGTCATTCAGAGTCCTGAAAATGTAACACTCAAGGGCCCATATGCAATTCACTTTTTCATCTACGTTTTCTCCTAGGTGATATTTTCACACCTTGCCATAAAATTCCCTTTAAACCACAAGCATGCAAGAAAACACTCAAAATAAATTTGATAGTACTTGTTCATCAACTTTTGGGTACTTTTTCAATTGTAAAATGCTAAAAAAATTATTTTTTAGAGAAGATGAAAATTATCTCCTAGGAGATAACTCAGGTGAAAAAGTTAATTGCATATGGCCCAAAGTGAGAAAAAGAAAAAATGGAACACAGCCTAGTTCTATGTAGGCTTGGGACTGTACATACAATATACATTTATTTAATCTTGTCCCATGACAGTTTAGATAGTCCTTGAGAATGAATAGTGTTTTCCCAAATATTTGTTAATTATGTTCTTGATTTTAAAAATAGATGGTTTTATTGGGTGATTATGAAATTATCTGTGACTATTTCATCTTTACCAGGTAAATTCAAAAGGTAGCTCTCCAAACAATTCAAACTCAATGCCAACTTCTGGTTTGTTGTGAGATCCAATTACCTGACATCACAAACTAAGGAGTCATTTGGAAATGACCTCTCTCTTTCCTCTCCCTCAGCTAAATCAATTAACAAGATTTGAAAATGACTGGTGATCAGGCATGCAGTAATGACCACTTTCATTTACATTCCATGAAGATTTGCAAACGGAATAACCTGATTGCTGTATTCTGTACTAAAGGTGGTCTTTCAAAATTGAGTAAATACAAATAAATAAAACATTAAATGCATAAATAAAATTTGTTGAATACAAATATAGTTTCTCTCATGGAAAAAATATTAAATGGATTCAAATAATGCATACAATGCTTAAAGAGACCCTAAGGCCCCATTTACACTTAGTCAGTTGGTACAATTTTTTTTCCTTCTCCATAGCAGTGTATTGTGAAAAATCTTTCAGTTAAAGAGACACTGAAGCGAAAAAAAATATATGATATAATGAATTGGTTGTGTACTATGAATAATTACTAGAAGATTAGCAGCAAAGAAAATATTCTCATATTTTTATTTTCAGGTATATAGTGTTTTTTCTAACATTGCATCATTCTATAATATGTCCAGATTACACAACACTCAGCATTCAAAATGAGTCTTTCAGAGCAGTCTGTGAAGTAATAAACTCTCCTCTGCTAGAGGAAAAGTAAACAGTTCAATTACAGTTGAGATAATAAAAGTCAGATAACAGCCCTCTCCACGACCAAGTTGGTCGGAGAGCTTAATAGCTTTTTTGCATAGAGATAACAACTGGAGTTTCTCAACTCTTCCTGCACTGGAAACAATTAGACTGATGTATCTGATCTTAATGTTTTTTTTCTTAGCTGTACTACACATACAAATCATAGTATCATCATTTTTTTTTCGCTTCAGTGTCTCTTTAAAACGCATATAGTGTGAGCTGAGCCATTGGGAAACATGGGCATTACTTTAAAAATCAGTTGTCCTTTCAGTTATAACTGAGAGCAACTGATTAAATGTAAATGGGGCCTAAGGCGTAAAAAACTTCAAAAAATACTTACATAAGGAGAGGGAAGCCTCTGGTCCTCCACCATTACCTTGGACCTTCCTGCAAATTGGGCCCAGGATCCTCTTCTGGCACAAGTGTGGCCATACCTGTGCTGTAGCATGAGCCGTTCAGGCTTACTTGCACAGGCGCAGTATGATCGTGCTCTTGCCTGAAGAGGAGCGCGGCCCTGATGTGATTACTGACAAGGCCTTGTCAGTAATCTTTGGGGGGCCCACGCTCAGCAGAGGCGTGGGAAGCCTCTGTAGGATCCAGAAGCTTCCCTCTTCTTCCCTCTACTTAGGTGAGTACTTACTTTTTGACCTGAGCTTTGGATCAGGTACACTTTAACGCAAGGCCGCAGGAGCAGGACCTGGTGCACTGTGCTCCGGTATTGTGAAAGAAAAAGAGAATGTAGAGGGGGCAACTCACAACATTGGGTTGCTATTGTTTGGTAACCACAGATAGGGCTTCAGGGGTTTTATTCTTCATTAATGCCCCCTACTAGATGGGTGTTATAACTCCAGGAAGAATCTACAAATCTGTACATGGAAACATAGCCCAGCCACACTTCACATAATAAAAGTCATTTGAATTATACTTGACAGTAATAACTCAATATGTAAAAATAAACTGTTTTTTCTTAGATGAAGTCATGTTGTCTTCCAGTTCTAGTAGCACACTGACACTTACAGGTACTTGACCGGACAAATTGAGGCTTGCAGCTGGTATTTTCTTCTTCGTATATGTGCTGTTTGTGCTGTTTCCTGTGCTGCTGGTGGAGTTTTTTCTTTTCCGCCTTTTGGTGGCTGTCTGTCTTGTTGGTTCTGCTGTCAGAAAATAAACCAAGATACTTATCACACAACTGTTTTTGTGTATATAGCATGCTCATGCCTTAGACATGTATCTGACAGAGAGTTCTTCAACAAGTTGTGAGTGCAGGAAGAAAACAAAAAGAATACATAATGTCATGTGGCCATAATTTACTATCATCAAACTTGACCCCATTCTCACTTGAGTCCTCCCTCTATTGATGCCTACCCCTAACTGAACCCTCAGCTGATGCCTAACCTTAACCGACGCCCCCAGTAGCTGCCTAACCAACCCTCCAAACTGATTCCTAACTCTAAATAACCCCACCTGCTGGTGCCTTGCCCTAACTGACCCCCCAACCAATTTCTAAATCCAATCGGCCGACTCCGACCGAGACTTAATCCTAACCAACCTGTTCAACCAATGCCTAACACTTAACACCACCCCAACCAATGCCTAACCCTAACTGACCCCTTTAACCAATGCCTAACGCTAATTGGCTCCCCAACTGATTCCTGCCGAACTCTAACTGACCTCCCAACCGATGCCTAACCCTAAAGGATCCTCCCTACCGATACCTGACCTTGACCAACCTTCCCCCAACCAATGCCTAACTCTAACCGACCCTCCCAACCAATGCCTAACCATCCCCCCCACACACACACACCATTCCCCACCGATATCTGCACTGCCTTCGCAAACGTTTTTATTTTACTGGGCACCGCCATAGATGCCAATGTTAATAGCAGCTATCAGTATCCTATGGTGGCACCCAAACTTCCCAAAATTTCCTGTTTCACTCCCCAATAGAGGAGGTGAAGGCATGTCTCAGTTTGATGAAATCCCCTGGCCTCTGCACAATTAAGAGTTTGAACCACGAGTAATTGGGCAGGTGGTGAAGTCACAAATACAATATGGCTCTTTACTTTAAAAAAGGACCTGTGGGGCTCAGAAAAAAATGCTCAGCTGACAGACAGTAATTTTCCTTTTGTTCCGGTGACCAAATAATCTATAAATGAATACATAAAAAAGTAGCACTAGGAGTTCTCTTTTCAATAGAAAGAGGAATATACAGTCTCTTACAAATCTCCACAGCAATCTGCTTTATTTTGTATTCAGGTGATGACTGTATGTTGCCGTATCAACTAATATTCATGAAGGAAGTGCAAACAGTGGTTTGCATTTCCGCTTCCAGATATTACCAAACAATATTTCCAGCTGAAGCATCTATAAACATTTTGCTGACAAGATGCATGGAGCCCTTTTTTTCTTATTTTCTGAGTTAGAGCACAGAGGCAGCCTAATATATGGCCATTCATAGGGCAGATCAGTGAGATGCAAATAATTCCGAGTTGATGCAGGTTTATGCAAATTCTCTATGCAAATTTATACAGCTTTAAAATGGACAAATCGAATCCTGCCTAGGTGAAATTTGATTAGTCAATGTTAAAGCTGCCTGCATTTGCATGTATATTATGCATAATTTTACATCAGCTCAGAATTGTTTGCATCTCATTGACCATACCATGCCATCCATCCAACTTTCTTATTTTACCATTTTATCAGAAATACCGTATCTCCAGGTAAAACACTATTTTTTTTAATTGTGGCTAGGCTTTGAAAGAGTAAAACCACCTGCCTGAATGCTGCTTATGCTTTTGAACAGGACTATCTGCCTAGATCAGGCATGGGCAAACTTGGCCCTCCAGCTGTTAAGGAACTACAAGTCCCACAATACATTTGTCATTATGAGTCATGACTGTGGCTGTCAGACTCCTGCAATGCATTGTGGGACTTGTAGTTCCTTAACAGCTGGAGGGCCGAGTTTTCCCATGCCTGGCCTAGATTGAGTTTTGCTGTTACTGAAATCACTATCAATACTGTATCACTAAAACCCCTAAACATTGTTTAATTTCTTTCCACTCTGTATTTTACTGAGCCAGTAATATTGCTTTTATTTCTATATTCTTTTTACATCTTGTACCTACATAGTATATTCTGATTTCAGATCAGAAAGGTGATGTACACACTAAAGTCATTGCTTAGCATGAGAAATCTTAATTATTACATGAAACGTTACGAAATCTCTTACTTGCGTTGATAATTGATCCGACATACCTGGTGGGGCTACCATACGCTGCCACTTCTGGAAAAGGCAGGTTTTTAGGCAGTCCCGAGGACTTAGGTTATACGTTTTATGTCTGGACATTAATTCTTGCATTGGCTCCAGTATTACACATAACTGAAACAAAGCACAGATACAACATTACTGTGTTAGGTAGCTTTCAGCACAAACAACATCAGGCCTCTTGCACACTACATGCGATTCCGATTTTTTTATACATCCGATTTTGGATTCCGATTAAAAATCTTAGCAGCATGCAGTATGTTTTTTAATTGGAATCCAAAATTGGATCAGATAAAAATTCCGATTAAAAATCTTAGCAGCATGCAGTACGTTTTTTAATCAGAATCCAAACTCGGTTCAGATAAAGAATCGGAATCGCATGTAGTGTGCAAGAGGCCTCATATTCATATTTTCAATTTGGGTTCTACATTGTATCCAACAACCTGAGATATTTATCAGAACAGGCATAGTGCGAATCAGATCTGCTATTTTTCTTATTTTTCTTCATAGGAAGAGGAAGCATTTCTTTATATTCTGACCGCAAGCCAATAATCATTAATGATAAAATATTATACTGTAATTAAAAGGAAACTGTAATAATCCCCCACCCCAGGGATACATACTTTGGGAGGGGGAAGCCTTTGGATCCTTTTGGGGCTTACCTATCCTCCTAAGCCTCAAGAATCCATCGCTGGCAGCCCCCAAAATACAGCCAACAAGTGTGTCAGATATTGCTTAATATTTACCTTCCCCGGTCCAGCGCAGGTACGATAGCAGCATTTCAATTGGGCTCAGGCAGAAATAGCTGAGCCCGATTGGGTCCACTCTACTGCACATGCGCACAGGTTCGCAGTAGGTAAATACCTCACCCGTGTTCAGGGGCTGCCAGCGTTGGATCCTGGGGGAAGCCTAATTAGGATTCAGAGGCTTTCTACTCTCAAGATAAGTGTACCCCAAGGCTTTTTTTTATTATACATTTTCTTTAAGGATTTACTATTCAATAACATATGAGACATTAAAAACTGACCAAGTAACTGCATACTTTCTTTTGACAAACTAATATTATACACATATTATTAATAAATTATCAATCTGTAAACGTATAAACATTCAAAATAAATAATATGAACTAAAAACCCAAATAGTTTCCCTGTAAGAGGGTCTCACAAATAAACTTTGTTTGCAAAATAATTTCTAATGTACAGGCATTATTAGTACACACATCAACAAAATGCATAAACTATTTACATGAATGTCCCAAACACATTCTATTTTGATAGAAGAAGGCAACTATCTGTAATGAGAATCAACACTGAACCTTGTTCATTTTTCTTTTCAAAACATAAGATTTGGGAAGTTGAGGTAATTAAAACATTAATAAAAAGAATCCCAGGTCTGATCAAATTATCCAATATGAAGATAGCATGATGCTTGTGTAGCTTATTATGCACTTGATATAATGACTTAATTTAATAACAATATATTTAATACAATTATTTTAACTTTCTTTTTCTTATTAAGTCTTATGTAACTTTATAGTAGCAGCTACTTATAAAGAAAAAAATGCTAAGAGCTAATGCAAAGTGAAGTGTTAAAGCATGCAGTAAAATGCCATTAAAGGTGCAACAAAGTATAAAGATGTAAAATGTGAAAAATGTAAAATTCCTAGAGATTTTTTATTCTTTCAAAGTGAACATCTTTTAAAGATCCAGAGTCCACATAACAAGGACTAGTTTTTCGTGTAAGTTTTGCTTTTGTTTTTTTGCTAGTTCATTTTTATGTTTAAAGCGGTAAAAACCCTGACATAATATTCAATAAAAACATGTTTTCCTACTTTTTATATGCCAAACAGTTATCATATTTGCTTTTGTACATAAGTATTATTATTAATTAGAAATTACAAGTTCCCAAAGGACAGTTTTTTTGCTCTGAGAGCTGCCTTTGCATTTTATTTATAACTGGTTTATTCATCTTGAATTTTGAGCAGAAATGCTTTCTGAGTGTCTGACTGTGTTCAGGAGTGTCTGCACTTTCAGAGAAGTCATTACTTCATTGTATCAAGTGAAGGATGTAAACACAAGATAACATTAACTCCAGTTCGGATGCATCCAGCTTTCTCTGCAGGGAACTTGGAAGTCCTGTGTTTAACTACTTGAATGCTGCTAAAATAAATAATTATCAAAAACAACCCTGCAATTTCAGTGTACAATTTTGTAATTAAAGGGACTCCGAGCAGTGCATAAACTATGGAAAGATGCATATCATTTTAAAGCTCTCTTTCTCCTCTTTCCAATGATATATGAACCACCGCCCTACGCCTTTTAGTTTTCGCTATTTTCGCAATCGAAATTGCCGCGGCCGCGACTTCGATCACGAAAATAGAGAAAACTAAAAGGCGTAGGGTGACGATTTAGGTGCCGTCAGAAAGAGGAGAAAGAGAGCTTTAAAATGATATCCATCTTTCCATAGTTTTGCAGAATGGAGCTGCTGACTTTGAGAAAAAGTTGCCCTGTGTAATACAATGTAACTATGGAAAGATGGATATCATTGTAAAGCTCTCTTTCTCCTCTTTCTGACGACCCCTAAATCGTCGCCCCACGCCTTTTAGTTTTCTCTATTTTCGTGATCGAAGTCGCGGCTGCGGCAATTTTGATCGCGAAAATAGAGCTTTAAAATGATATGCATCTTTCCATAGTTTCTGCACTGCTCTGAGTCCCTTTAAGCCCCTTAGTGTAGGCAATGGGCTAGATTGATTAGTATGCATTGATTAAAATAATTAGATTGTTGTTTCATTCTGATTCCTTGCTTCTCTCATACTGGTTCACAGCGATGTACAGGGATCTTTACCATTCAACCCCTACTTTCTATTTCTGCACATCCACCATGGACAGGTTTCCTTCATAGAATCTTAAAACTCATTTCCAGGCATAGATCTAAATATACCATTTAATAGCTTAGCATTCATATTCCTATGGGCCTATCCCAATTCTATGGGCCTGGCCACAGTACTACGTTGTAACTGATGGCATTATTCTAACTCTAGATCTCTATCTCAGTCTCTCTAGATTGTAAGCCTTCGGGCAGGGTCCTCCTTCTCCTTATGTCTCCTACCTGATCACGCACCTCCATTACCGCACACCCATCCTATGGATCTGAGTGAACTCAACTTGCCTAATCTCCATACTCCCATCCAGTGACTGACTAAGCATTACCTTGTACTGATACTGTGCTGCGTGATCTGGTTTGCATGTATTCCTGTATTGTCTTATTGCTGTATGTCACCCCTAAATACTGTCTGTAACCTGAACTAATGTACAGTGCTGTGTAATATGTTGGCACTTTGTAAATAAAATAAATAAATAAATAACTATGCATGAAGGCTTTATAATAAAGTCTATGTTCAGTCTCCATTGCAATTCAAACTCATTGTAACGCGTGTGCTATGCAACTGACCACTGTGAACCTAGCCTTCATGTGACAGATGACTAGAAACAGCTGAGTTGAGAGCATTGGCAGTAGACTTTGTGTGCCTGTGGTCATCTTGCTGTTCAGACTGCAGAGGGGTAGGCACAGATAGTTGGGGAAAACTGCAACCTGCATCAAATACATAACTGGAAGTGGCAGGCACCTGAACCTCCTACTAGGTTATTTATTTAACATCAACCAATCAAACGATCTTCTACCCAGAAAAAAACAAGGTCTATAACTATATGCCTACATAGAACTTGGAAAAACAGTTGTGCCTGAGTGGGGCATTAACTGAAACCCTAACCCTGCATGTATATTCTTTTATATAATTTTGTTTGAAAATAAATAAATACAATTTTAAATGTACTCCCAGTTGAAGCAACATGCCAAATAAAATATTTCTTTCACATAAAATGGTTTTAGCATAATTAATTTAAGAATAAACTAATATCTGTATTTTTCATAGAAATAAATAGGTGCTTTTACACGTTTCTATTATCGTTCATGCGCATCTTCCTGCATCATCTAACCTTGATTTGATTTTCATTCCCATGTTTACGCTAAAAAAAGATCCTCCTAGCAACAGGTATAGAATTAATTTTAGACCCTACAGGAGCAAGAATAACTTTTTACATACTCTGTAATTTTAGAGTAGGAAGCCAGAGTAGCAATGTAAAAAAAATATAATTTATTGGCTAATTTTATAAATTATAATGTATTTATTACAATACAAATAAATATATTTTTTGAAAATGTTAAAATGTCACATATTTATTAAAAAACAACAATTTCTTAAAAATGTGTCTATAAAATTGTTAATAATTAATAAAAAAAAGGTAAAGGTTGAACTTAATAATTACTAATTATAATAAATGACAGGAAAAGAAAAATCTAGTTTCAAGAAACTGTAAAACAAAAGGTTTTTTTTTTTTAATTAATATGATTCCAATTTAAACCAGTAAAATCATGTCTGTCTTAAATGCCCACTCTACTGAAGATTTTATTATTCTGCTACCTTTCTCCTTTATAAGAATTCATGTATTAGCAACAAAATAAAATCCATAATAAACATGTCAAAAAAATTTAGAAATTTCATTTTTTATACATAACAGATATATTGGCCAGCAGGAATGATGACAGAAAATGGACTCCCCTCTTCACTTGGTACCTTCTAAATTTCAGGAATTTCTAGTAACATTACTTCTCTGTACATACAGTCATGGTCGAAATTGTTGGGACTCCAGAAATGTTTCCAGAAAATCAAGTATTTCTAACAGAAAAGTATTGACGAAACACGTTTTGCTATACATATATTTATTCCCTTTGTGTGTATTGGAACAAAACAAAAAAAAGGAGGAAAAAAAGCAAATTGGACAAAATGTAACACAAAACTCCAAAAATGGGCTGGGCAAAATTATTGGCAGCCCACTTTAAAGAGACTCTGAAGTCTCTTAAAAGACAACTTTTTATTGCAAAAAGCTGTTCAACATTATTGCCCTAACTAAAACGCTGCATCCTCGCGGCTGAAATCCAACTAAATCCCCCCAAACTCCCCGGGGCACACTGCGGGGAGCGATTCCGTGAGAGGCAGAGCTTTTAGCTGCAGCTCTGCCTCTACATGCCTCTATCAGTGCGTATCTCCACCGCTGGGACGGGGGAGAGGCGGAGATACGCCCTGATAGACGGGCATGGAGGAAGAGCTGCAGCTGAGAGCTCTGCCTCCCACGGAAGCGCACGGGGCAGCAAAATCCACGACCAACAAACTCGAGGGGAGTTTGGGGGGATTTAGTTAGATTTCAGCTGGAGGGATGCGGCATTTTAGTTAGGGCAATAATGTTGAACATCTTTTTGCAATAAAAAGCTGTATTTTCTGAGACGACAGTGTTTCTTTAAGATATCTTAATATATCAATATATTTGGTTGCACGCCCTTTGGAAAAAATAACTGAAATCATTTGCTTCCTATAACCATCAATAAGCTTCTTACACCTCTCACCCAGAATTTTGGACCACTCTGCCTTTGCAAACTGCTTCAGGTCTCTCTTAGTGGAAGGGTGCCTTTTCCCAACAGCATTTTTAAGATCTCTCCACAGGTGTTCAATGGGATTTAGCTCTGGACTCATTGCTGGCCACTTCAGAACTCTCCAGCACTTTGGTGCCATCCATTTCTGGGTGCTTTTTGACATATGTTTGGAGCCATTGGGCCTGATGCTATTCCAGGTGATAAGTAGCTTGCAGATGCGGGCTACTTATCACCTTGCCATCGCACGAGGATTACTGGCAAATCCTATTGCCAGTTTCACTCGTGCGATGGCCGATCGTTAGGGAGGATTACTCAGGCGAAAGCGGCGATCCACCGCGAGCGGCGGCGATCCGCCACGAGCAGCGGCGAAAGAGGGTTCCCCCAGCCGCCTGAGCCCTGCACAGCTGGAACAAATAGTTCCGGCCAGCGCTAAGGGCTGGATCGGAGGCGGCTGACGTCAGGACGTCGGCTCACGTCCATGACGTCACTCCGCTCGTCGCCATGGCGACGAAGTAAGCAAAACACGGAAGGCCGCTCATTGCGGCCTTCTGTGTTACTTCTGGCTGCCGGAGGCGATCAGAAGAACGCCTCCGGAGCGCCCTCTAGTGGGCTTTCATGCAGCCAACTTTCAGTTGGCTGCATGAAATAGTTTTTTTTTTATTTAAAAAAAACCCTCCCGCAGCCGCCCTGGCGATCTTAATAGAACGCCAGGGTGGTTAAAGGTGACCCCCAGATGCAGCAGCGATGTCGTGCGTTAGCATGTTTAGACCTGCTTTTTGCAGGTCTAAGCTAACGCTCATGTCTGGCTGGTAGCATAGCTTCCCGGAGGCATGCAAAGTGTAATAGGATAGGGTGTAAGGAACTTGCTGTGCGATAATATCGCCCCAAGCGAGTTCTTTTAGCACCCTGCCTAGGGCTAAATGCAATTGAATCAGGCGACTTTATAGTCGCCTGATTATCGGACTCACCAGCGTTTAACACTGGCGAGTCTGACAATTGCATCAGGCCCATTGTCCTGCTGAAAGCCCCAAGATCTCGGATGCAAACCCAGCTTTCCGACACTGGGCTCTACAGTGTGACCCAAGATCTTTTGGTTACCCTCAGATTTCATGATGCCTTGCACACATTCAAGGCACCCAGTGCCAGGGACAGCAAAACAATCCCAAAACATCATTGAATCTCAACCATATATTACTATAGGTACTGTGTTTTTTTCTTTGTAGGCCTCATTCATTTTTTGGTAAAAAGTAGAATGATGTCCTTTACCAAAAAGCTCTGTCTTGGTCTCATCTGTACATAAGACATTTTCCCAGAATAATTTTGGCTTACTCAAGTACATTTTGGCAAACTGTAGTCCGCTATTATATGTCTCTTTGTCAGCAGTGGGGTCCTCTTGGGTCTCCTGCAATAGCGTTTTATTTAATTTAAATGTCGATGGATAGTTTGTGCCGACATTGATGCTCCCTGAGCCTGCAATAAGCTTGAATTTCTTTGGAACTTGTTCGGGGCTGTTTGTACTCCATCTGGACTGTCCTGGGTTGCAACCTTTCATCATTTTTGCTCCTCCATCCACGACCAGGGAGATTAGCTACAGTGCCATGGGTTGCAAACTTCTTAATAATGTTTTGGCCTGTGGACAAAGGCAAATATAGATCTCTGAAGATGGACTTATAACCTTCAGATTGTTGATATTTTTCTACAATTTTGATTCTCAAGTCCTCAGACAGTTCTCTTCTCCTCTTTCTGTTGTCCATGCTTAGCATGGCATACACTGGCACACAATGCAAAGACCAAGTGAACTTCTCTCCTTTTTATCTGCTGTCAGGTGTGATTTTTTAATTGCCTACACCTGTTACTTGCCCCAGGTGAGTTTAAGGCCTCTTTCACATCAGAACGTTGCATTTTAGGGGACGTTAAGGTCACGCTTGGTGGTGTTGAGGAAGGACGCCAGATTGAGCCGCGTTACGTGGCTCTTGGTGCGCCTTTTTTGTTCTATAGTCTGCGGAGACCACGTGATTGGAACAATCCGCATCACGTGGTCTCGCCAGCCAAAAAGCAGCCGCTCCAGGAAGTAAACAGTGCAGTGCAGTGAATATTAATTAGCCATCTGGCTAAACACAACAGCGGACTCTCCCCTCCTCCTCTCCTGCATTAATAAAATGAAAAAAACCACATTACTGACCATGTGCAAACAGTCTAACGCGGCTAAAACCACGTATAATGCACAGCATGCTGCACTTTCATATAACGTGCAGCGTAACGTCCCACTGTGAAAGCAGCCTTAAGGAGCATCACATGCTTGAAACAATCTTATTTATCCACAATTTTGAAAGAGTGCCCTTAATTTTGTCCAGCCCATTTGTGGAGTTTTGTGTGACATTATGTCCAATTTTCTGTTTTCCTCCTTTTTTTGTTTTGTTCCAATACACACAAAGGGAATAAAAATGTGTATAGCAAAACATACTGTATGTTACTGCAATACTTTTCTGTGAGAAATACTTGATTTCCTGGAAAAATTCCTGGGGTGCCAACAATTTTGGCCACGACTGTAGTTATTGACCTGTCTGTTTCTGCAGTGAAAAAATGGCTTGTCAGGTGGAAAAGACCAAAATGACCAAGCGAAGAGGGTTATCCCTGTTTCTGTCAGCTGTCCTGCTGACCACATCATTTCTGTCAGATATTTTTAAGTGGCATTTTTGGCATTTTATTTTGCTGCTCCCATATGCATGACTATAGGGGTATCAGAAGGAAAATATGTTGGCTATAGTGAGCCTTAAAAATTTGCTAGACAGCAGTATCAACTTCTATTAGCTGTTCATGGATTACAACTGGATTAGAAATTTGGTTTGCATAAAACCAGGAACCATGCTATTTTCACTAACTTTGCAAGACTTATTCATGTGCACTTCCTATTAATAATTGGACTTCCTCAAGTACAGGGCATCAAGATGGAGACAAGTGCCCTATTCTGTGCCAAATTATATGTGGGTGGATGGGTATGCGATCTGTTTACTTTGGGCGGTCTCTCAATGTACCTATTATTCTTATTATTATTGATTTATAAAGCACCAATAAATTTTATAGCCTATGCCATATACTATCAAATACTGGTTGTCACGGAACAGCCGTGAGAAATGCAGGTGAATCTAGAGAATTCACAGTCGATTTCCTGATCGCTTCCTGTCGGATCTGTGCAGTCGTGCAAGCGACCAGAAAACAACACTTTTGTGTTTTTTAATCCAGAGATCTGTTCCCCCGTGAGAAAAGCATTCCCCTCACCCCTCAGGAATGTCGCACGTGGCCACATTCCCTGCAGCTCAGTCCCCCTACAGCCAGATGTCTTTATGAAAAGGACTAGGAAGCTGGATCCCCAAGGGGGCCCTGAGGAAGCCAGACTCTCCGGCACCGACCAGAGCAGACCTGAAGTTATGTGATGTATGGTTTCGTGTCGATTATATGGCGACTGTACATCGCACAGCTATAAAATTCATATAGTCTTGTTCGTAAAAATCTGGCCATCATGGTGATATGAAATTCATCGCGATAGTCCGTCCGGTTATTGAGGTATGACCCTTCTCAAGAACTGGGTCCGTTGCACTAGCCATGTCTGATGTCATATTAATCTGTATTTTCTGACAAGTATGAATCTGTTATCCACCTGAATATGACGTGTATCGTTTGTGAGTTACGGCAGCTTGTAAGTTTAAAACCTAAAATCTCTCAGAGGAAATTAACTGTCATTGGATGGTAATTCAGAGGGGCCGGCATTGCCACACCCCCAAACCAGCTTCATCAAAAGCATATGCAAGGTGCTCTTCCCTCAGTCCTCCACATTCCATCTATATGAGAGCTGTCTGGTGCTAGCCAGAGGACACATGGCTAGCGGCCATCTTGATCGGCCATCTTGTCTGAACTGAAACAAAGGACATTTTCGATTTTGCTTGGATTTTAAATTGAGCTGAAACAAAGGAACTTTGATTCTTTCCACTAAAGGACATCTTTCCAGGAACTAAGTATTTTTTCTCCCTTTCTTTTATTTTTCATACTGGCTATTAAAGTTTCAATAATTGTTGATTTTAATAATTGTCTGTATATATTAATTATTTATATTGCCGTGAATAAAAGACTTTATCAAAGTCATTCACTGTTCCACTACCCTGCTTCTCAGCCATACACAGGAACTGATCCCAGGTCTCTGGAGAGACGCTACTACTATTGTTGATATCTAGACAGAATAGAGTGTGTTTAACCGTTTTTATTCGCAGGACTAGTCAGTCAGTCGGGTCCACTGGCCCATACCAGTGGTGGTGGCAGTTATACCCTGAAATTGTGTGTAAGTTGTATTTCCGTAACCCCACAGGCTCCCTTCTGGTCGGGCTGCTGCCCAAATTTCTGTCAGTTTCTGCGCAAAGATCGCGACCAAAGCTTGCATGGTCTGTGTGCTGAAACCGATTGGAAGGCAATTTGCGGTCTGATAACTAGGGCATCTGTGACACTGGTGAAACTTGAAAAATGAAAATATTGAGTCCATTTATTCCAAATTAGACTCATTACATGCAAAGTGAGATATTTCAAGCCTTTATTTGCTATAATTTTGATGAAAACTTATGAAAACCCAAAAACCAAAATCTCAGACCATTAGAATATTGTGAAAATGATCAATGTTCTAGGCTCAAAGTGTCAGCCTCTAAACAGATAATTATTCCAAAACACCTGCAAAGGGATCGTAATTTATATATTAGTTTCCCCTTTTAAGTTGAATTACTGAAATAAATGGACTTTTGCATGATATTCAAATTTTTCGAGTTTCACTTGTATATAGCTAACGTATACACCTTACTTGCATGGGCTCCATCAAATCTCTTCAAGAATTTGTCTATTCTAAAGGTAAATAACTATAATTTATATACCACGTGGACATGACTACTATTCAATTAACCTTTTTGACCCCACAGCTATCACAATTAAGGAGGGCATTATAACAGCCATTCTCTTTAAAAAAAACCACAGCGTCAAAATCGATCGTACATGATGTTAATGCT
Organism: Hyperolius riggenbachi; assembly: GCF_040937935.1. Lineage (NCBI taxonomy): Eukaryota > Metazoa > Chordata > Amphibia > Anura > Hyperoliidae > Hyperolius > Hyperolius riggenbachi. Next base: position 103,592,575 of record NC_090646.1, on the reverse strand, counting down.
CACCCACACACGTTAATTAAAAAGATATCTGTAGATCAATATCAAGTTCAAACACATTATTGTCATTGTGTAACACAAAAAAATTGGGACTGCTCCACCAAAGACGAATTTGAAACCAATGCAAAAATTGCAATGTTGCCTCCTGTATAGAGAATATAGTAAGAAATGTGTGAAAGGGCTTATCAATGATCCCAAACAATAAGGCAGACTTACTAACTGACCGGTAACAAAAAATATTATATAAATTAATGAGAAATAAGAAACATTCGTGTTTTTAGCACACAGACTAGCTGCTTTTAGGATACAAATAAACATAAATAGATAAGAAGGCTCACTCATCGTTTTGTGAAACATGTGAAAAACATTTTGAACATATTAATATACATTACATACATACAGATTTTTTAATTTATATATTTAGATGTGAAGGAACAATACTTTTTTTGAGTTATGTATTTGAGGCACTTATTAAGTAAGCATCCTTCAACTGCAATTCACATGTTGTAAATTACATTTATAGTAGGATCCCAGCCAGCATATCACTGTAAAAAAGGTCCATATTTATTAAAAACAAGTGTATTTAAGTGTTGAAACCTTAAAGGAACAGAATTTGAAATTTTAAAATTATTATTAGTTTTAATAAGTAAGAGCAACAGAAAAATATAGTTTTAAGAAGTCAGAAATATAACGTATTTTAAACAATATAATACATTCATAACAGTATAATGATGATATAAATGTCCACTGTACCTAAGATTTTGACATTTTGCTACCCCTGTAATCATTTAACTAATGACAGAAGTTTAGAGTCAACAATACACTTTGTGTCACAAAATAAAATTTAAAAAAATCCGATGTCTGACAGGCTCTCATTTGTCAACAGGACTGATAATAGGAAAATAAACTCCCCTCTTCACTTGGTTTCTTCCAAATTACATGAACTGCAAATTACATTACTTCGCTGTACACGGGCAGAAAAGATCAAGTGAAGAGGGGAGATCATTATTTTTGTCCGCAGCCCTGCTGATGAGGTACTTTCAGATAATGAAAAGTAGCACTTCTGAGCATTTTTGTACCTCAAATATTTGGAGAATTTGATTCTGTTGTTATTTGACAAGTGATTATAGAAGTAGCAAAATATATATTTTTTTACTATGTTGGCCCTTAAAATTATTATTGACAGCATCAAATGCTATTGACCATTTACAGCTTTGTTTATGTCACAATGGAGAATATCGATGTTACCAAATGCTTGGGAAGATAGCAGTTTGTGAACATGGGAACTTCTTAAACACAGATAGTGAACAGATTTTTCAAAAGAGTTCTTGAAGGTATTTTTTTTTCAAGATTGCATATGGTCACTTAAAATAGATGAACATCAAAATATTTAGAGCATAAGTCTATTTGTGGGGATATATAGTGTTTTTATTTTATTTATTGTTAATTTCTAATATGTTATACCAATTAATTTTGGGTTCATGTAAGTGACTTAGGAACGTGGGGTTTATAAACACACAAACAATCAGTTAATGGAAAAAAAAATAGATCCAGAAGAAGTAGTAAGTATTAAAAAACTTCAGTAAATAAGTTTACCAGAGCTTCACAGAGATCATCACATCAAGGTTTTGAGCAACAACAAAAAATCATATTTATTTTTTATTATTAGTTTAGATAAGCTCAGCCTACATTACATGGAAAGAGGGATGAGAAACAGGTAGAAAACTGATCATTCCATATATTTACTTTTACTTATTACATGTGTTACTAATACATTTTGAAAATATTTTTGGCCATTTCTTTAAATTAGAAAGATGTGAAATGTTACAAATGAATGCTTATTTATTTTTTAAATGCCACTTGCAGACCTTAACCCAGGGGCGTTTCAACCACCAGGCAAAAAAAGGCAGTCGTCAGGAGCACTGAGGGATGGGGGGGGCGCAACACGAGGGGGACCACTCGCTGCAGCCGCTACTAGAGTCTGCATGATTGTTTACAATACCATGTGCTCACTGCGCCTCGCTCTGCAGCCGCCCTCTGTGCACGCCCAGCACCCAGCCTCTAGCCAGACGCAAGCAGTTTTTTTCCCCACCCATTCTTCCTCCTCTAGCAGTCTAAGCTGCTGCAGTGCTGCCTCTGGAGGCCGCCCCCTCACCTCTCTAGCTCAGCGAGCAGCTGCACGGGTACTTTGTTTCCCTTGTTCGGCGCCGTCTCTAACTTTTCCCCTGCCTGTCAAGCACGTGTGATGGAAGAAGCCGCTGCGTAGCGGCGAATGGCGATGGCGTAGGTGGCCCGCTGTTTTCTCCATCCTCCTCCACTCGGTAAGCTCTCTGCTAGCCTTGCCTCCCCCTCTCCACTCTCATTCCCCACTGCGGATTTGCCCGCTTACTTGATCTACACTTTTTGCATAGCTATACAGTGTCTGTTTATACTCTATTTCTTTTCTGGGTCTTGTGGTTCCCCACCCATTCCTCCCCTCTTTTGCCTTTGCACTATTTATGAGCAATTTGCTCAGCACTTTCACTAAATGAAACCTTTATACATTGTTTACATTCTGCACAAATTGGTCTCCAATTCTTACTGGGGAGTTCATTTGCACTATTGTTACCTGCACTATACAGCACTATATTATATTCATATACTGTGTATATATACTGTGTATATTTAGGCTTTTAATGAGCATTTTATCATGGATTATGTCAGTATTTTATCATGGTTATGTAATATACAATTTTTGATTCTTGTGGTTGGAGGATATATTCATTACTCTGTAATTTACTGGACATATGTGTATTATTCAGTGCAGCCATCTGCTACCTGTTTTTTAATTATTCAATGTGATTTTTTGGTATTGAATAAAGATAGATTTCTTTGCAATTATCTTAGTGGTGTGGTGTAGTTCAGATCTACCTTTTCTTTCTTGGTTTATGTAACGAATGTGGAATCGTCTCCGTGGTCAGCGCACCAGACGTGCGCTGACGCGGCGGATTTCCTCCACAAGCGTATAATTGAGGACACCCAGGCTAGGCGCTATGCACCCGCAGAGGGCAATTCCCACCGGCAGATGGCGCTGTGGAGTGCAGGCGAACACAGCCGCTGCACAGCCACAGATGCCATATGGGAATTGTACAGATCCAGGACAAGGTACAATCAGGCAGGGCTGGATAGCCCACAGGGAACAGAGCAAAGGGACAGAACCAATGTGTGCCCACCAAACTAGTCGCCACCCAGCAACGGCGAACACACAATGGCGGAAACGAAGTAGGAAACGCAATCGCAAGAATGGCGATTGCCAATAGCGACACAAGACTGAGCAGGACAGAGCACCAGGGTAGCAAAGGCACAGCAAATCATACAAAGAGAAAGACAAGGAAAATAACAAATGCTAGCTGAACGCGAACACCGCACTCATTCGCAACAGTGCACGCGTTCGTGCGCGGTCTCCGCGTGTTACGCACAACAGAGACAAGCACGCCTAACTAACCAAAGACAGACAAACACGAAACAGAGAACGTGAGCGCTTGCTTAACGGTTACCTCACTGAGCCTACAGCAAGCGTTCGTATCAGACAAGACAGACAAACGTGAAACAGGAACTAGACAGCTCAGAAGGATCTCAGAGCACTAGCGCAAGGCGAGTGAGATCCAGGTAGACAGAACAGAAGGATCCACAGCACTGGCGCAAGGCGAGTGCGATCCAGATAGACAGAGTAGCAGAACAGAACGATCCACAGCACTAGCGAAAGTGACTAGCGCGATCCAGGTACAGAGTAGCAGAACAGAAGGATCCACAGCACTAGCGGAAAGTGGCTAGCACGATCCAAGGAGACAGAACAGAAGGATCCACAGCTCTAGCGCAAGATGCCAGCGCGATCCAGGTACAGAGTAGCAGAACAGAAGGATCCACAGCACTAGCGGAAAGTGGCTAGCGCGATCCAAGGAGACAGAACAGAAGGATCCACAGCGCTAGCGCAAGATGCCAGCGTGATCCAAGTGAGACAGATCAGAAGAGATAGCTGGTAGCAACCGCTGCACCAGCTATACTTCAAGAACAGAGATCAGAACCATTTCCTGTCGACCACCGCTGGGACAGGTCAATCGCAACAGAACAAACAAACAGATAAGCAATCCTAACTGCACTAAGGAAACCTGCCTAGTACAGTTTTCCAGGAATTACTCTAAGATAACTTCAACAAGAAGTAGCATGGCTGACACTCTCTAGGAGTGTTTACTACAAACCCTGAATGAATGACCAGCAAAGGACTGTGGGTAATCCCAACCTTTATACTGCCAGTCATCACAGGAGGCAGGTAGAGGATTTGCATAACGAATGTATGCAAATTCCTCAGCAGCACAAGCTGCAAAACGGACAGAAGCTCTTCTTTCCAGAGTCCTGCAGCATGCAAACCTAAACAATGGCCAAAAAACTGCCTGGCTGCACAGGCAGCTGAGCAGATCATTACAGTTTACCTATTTTTTTGGATCTGCTTCTGCACACTAAACTATTACCATTATACCGGTGTTTGCTGCTGATGACCCCCTTTTTTGTTTTTGTACTTGCCGACTGGCCAGTCGATGGCCACTGCGCCTGCGCGCATCCTTAGAATATGCTTCTGTAGCCATGAGCGTCTTGTGACTGCCCAGTACACCATGAGCGGGGGGGGGGGGGGGGGGGGGGGCACGGCACAGGTTTTCTTGCCTGGAGTGACAAAATGGCTATAAACGCCCCTGCCTTAACCACTTAAGTACCAGCAGTGTCTGCCCCTTAAGGACCAGAGACCGCTGGTACAAGAAACGGCAGAATACCGATGAATCGCCGCACATTTCTGCCGCAATCGCCATCATCACCACACCTCGGGAACCTGGGCCACCCACTCTGCCATCTCTATGACGGCAGAGTTCCTGGGAGCTGGTCAGGAGCTGCTTTCATTGGCTCCTGACCCTGTCTTTTAATGTAAACCAATGGGAGTTGCTTATATTGCTGTTTACATTGAAAGACAGGGCCAGGAGCCAATGAAATCGGCTCCTGATCTGCTCACAGGGCTCTGCCATCATGGAGACAGGCAGAGCAAGGGAGCTGTGGTGAGAGAAGTCGGGATTCAGCGGTGAGATCGGCGGGAGCGACGGAAACGGCGAATGCGCGCAGTGGAGGCTGATTGAAATCGACGCCCTGCCAGCCAGGTAACCACCAAAACAGGGCGTAGATTTCAATTAGCTTTGTACTTAAGTAGTTAAACAAGCTTCTAAGATGTAGAAACCAAGTTTCCTTACACTCATTTATAAACAATTTGCATTAAATGCATAGAATTATTTGCATTTCATTGACCATCTCTGTCACAAAGCAGTAAAAATGCCTTTAAAAATAGTATGATATTTAAAGCTCTCTGACTCTGTTGATGGCCTCTGGATTTGTTTCATGAGAGTGTGTTACAAGAGCAGCCTTGAGTATGGCACACAACAGATTCAAGTGAAACACAGAAGCAACTGTGTGTGGAAGAATGCTGAGAGCGTGGTTATTTCTATAGATGAGATCAATACAGGCCATCTGAGTCGTTATTTTAATCTGTTTATAGCCTCTTCAGATATTTCTTCTTCTTTTTTTATTTGCTATAAGAACATGTTATAAATTCAGCCTTGTGTGTGTTTCCCAACTATTCCTACTTGAGGGAAATACAGCTGCAACTATTCATAGAGGAATGCTGAGAGTCTGATTAGGTGACACTATGGGCCTGATTCACAAAGTGGTGCAAAGTGTTTGCACGCCTGTGAAAAGCCCTTTATCACGCCTAAACTCAGTTTAGGCGTGATAAAATGAAACTCGCGCGAAATCCCGCGCGCAAAGCTTGCGCGTGCCGCACGGTGCAGTGCGCACGATGCGCCCATAGGGCGCTGAATTGCACGATTGCGCACGCAAAACTTTGCGCGCGGGACTCTGCGCGCGATAAAGAGCACAAAGCAGTGCTAACTCAGTGGTGCAAAGCTTATCACGCCTAAAGTCTTTTAGGCGTGATAACTGAGTTATCACCACTTTGTGAATCAGGCCCTATGTGTGTTGCGTTCTGTACACAAGGTAACATTTGTATGAGGCAGCACACACTCTGCACATTAAAATATGCATGTTACTTCAACATGAACAGTTGCTACGTAACTTGTATGTTTTTACACAGGTTATCCAGAAATGCACTCTGTAGAAAGCGAGTTAAGATAGGGAGCCATATGCAATTCACTTTTTCACCTGAGTTTTCTCCAAGGTGATATTTTTAAATTTGTCAATAAAATGCCTGCTAAGCCACCAGCAAGCAAGAAAATACTCAAATAATTTTTATAGTACTTTTATACTTACTTCTAAGTACTTTTTCACTTGAAGAGTGCTTGAAAGGTATTTTAAATAGAAGATGAAAAATTATCGGCTAGGAGAAAACTCAGGAGAGAATTGGAATTGCATATGGGCCATTGTGTTACAATGCAAACATGTGAACAAGCCCATACAAGTGTATACAGAGTTGGATTTACCATAAGGCACTATAGGCACGTGCCTACAGGCGCCTGATGATGGAAAGACAGCTCACTCCCCTCCCCTATTGTTTAGGCTCGAATTGAACTTCATCCCAATCAGTAGCTAAATCCCTTTCTTTCCCATGAGAAACTTTTACCTTTTCACAAACGGATCATCAGAGGGCTCTGTATGGCTTATATTGTGGAGAAACTCTGCCCACAGTGTGATGTCAGTACCAGGGTCCTGACAGTTTCCTGTCTATGAGCCTTGTTGCATTGTGGGAAATAACAGCTGTTTACAGCTGTTTCCAACTGTCAAAAAAGCAAGCAGCATCTCCTTCCACTGATATCACTTGCCAGCAGTAAAAATGTCACCATGTGATAAATGTTAGAATGTAAATCAGGGAGAGGATAGATTTTATAATGGGCAAACACTGACTTAATCATTTATACATAGTTATTGTAAAAATGAAGCACTTTTTATGACATTATTTTCACTGGAGTTCCTCTTTAAGGAAAGCAAGCAGATGCTGAGACAGTTATTTGGCTCAATGGTAGTCATGGACAACATAAAACATAGGAATGGTAAAAGTATAACATAACAAGATCAATGCAATGTATTTGAATGGATTACTTAAAGCGGACCCAAACCAAACATTTTTTTTAATTCAAAATATTTAGTTGCACCACTCTGACACATACAAAGATAAATAAACACTCCTTCAAGCCTATGAGCATTTCAGTGCATGCTTTTCACCCTCCTCTTTCCATAACTAGGGTTATACTGGGGGCAGCCATTAGCAATTCCTCCTTTGCTGGGTACCATCTACTCCACCAGTTTGCCGGATTATTTGCCGGCAATATGAAAGGAAGGGAGGGGTTCCTCCAATAAATGTAAAATATTTTATATTTGTCATCATGCAGCTGAAAAAAGGCTGCTATTTATTATTATAATTTAGAAAATAGATTTTATTTCTGAAATCTTGTATTTTTAGTTTGGGTCCACTTTAAAGCGGAATGAAACCCAGCATTTCTTCTTTGCTCTAATAGATTATTTACAGCATATTATATACTGCCACCATTTTTTACTAGAACAGCATTCAAAGGGTTAGACTCAGGACTAAAGGCGCATACACACGCCATACTTCCGCAAACGACGGGTCCGCCAGACCCTCCTGCTGGGCGGACATTCTGTTGACAGTAGCACGTGTGTATGCGCTGAGCGGATCTGTCAGAAACAGTCTTATCAGTCTGCCGACAGTGCGTACATATGTGCTACGGTCGGCAGAACGTCCGCCCTGTGGAAGGGTCTGACGGACCCGCCGTTTGCGGAAGTATGGCATGTGTAAGCGCCTTTAGAAGCTTCCCTGCCAGCAAAGCTGGACGCATCCGAACTTTAGATAATGTTATCTTATATTTAATTGTATCAAGTAAGGAATGTAAATAAACACTTCTCTGACACTGCAGGCTCTGCTGAACAAAGTCAGACAATCACAAAGCATTTCTGCTTAAGTTAGAAGATGAATAAAGCAGTTATAAATAAAATACAAAGTCAGCTCTCAGGGCAAAAAAAGTGTACTTTGGGAATGTATAATTTTGAAATGAATACTAATACTTATGCACAAAAGCAAATATGATAACCGTATGGCATATAAAAAGTAGGAAAACATGTTTTTATTGAATATTATGTCCGGGTTTTATACCACTTAAATAGTGAAACAAACAGACATGGAAATAGGTGGCTCCGCTCGTCAGGTTGGGTGTATCAAATACAGAACCTGTAAATGAATGACTAAATATAAGAGTTCTCTGAGCGATACTAATACTAAGTGAACACTCCAAAAGGTAGTAGTAACCTATATTCTGATAGTAAACTCATGGACTGCTGCGCTAGTAATCCAGTACGCTAGTATCGGAATATATCAGAATATATCAGAATGCCCAGGTCATCTTATGATTCTTTATCCAATCTGAGTGTTTTCAACCATTATAATGAAACAGAAGTTTGGGGATTAGGCTGTACATTCTGCAATGAGAAATGCGGAGGGTTCTATGTACTCTTTAATCTGAGTAATGTGGAAACTGGCAATAAGTAAATAACATTGATATGGTACCTGATACAATGGTTTTATAACTTTCATATCCATATTTGCCCTTTATATTGCTAATATTATATTATTAAGAAGCATTTCACATGTTACAAATAATGCATTTTTTAAAACCGTTTTTGTGAGAAAAAGAAACCTACTTGTACTGTTGCTCTCCGCCACTAGATGGCAGAAGTGGCACGCAGCCATTTTCAGAAAGCAATAGACACTAATCCCCAATAAACTGTTCTCGTGTCAGAAGAAATGCTGCTATTTGAAATAGAAAAACATTGTCTTCAAGCACTGGAATTAATTATACCAGATACGAAGAGAAAAAAAAAAGAAAAGAAAAAAAAAAAGGGATGAAAACCCCTGCTATGCAAAATACTGCAAGACAAAAACAGATTAACTGAAGAGAGATTCACAAGGCTTTGCTTTGGTGCATGACACATAATGCAGGGGAAAAATGTATGATGCGGAGCGGAAAAAGTCCACAGCGCTTAGCGAGCTTTGTGTCGCCACTGATTTACCATTTAACATACGCAAATTCATCTATGAGATATTAGGGGCAAAGGGAACTTTATTCCTCAGAGAACAAAGAACACACATACGACGGCATATATTGCTATGTTCTGATTTGTATTTCTTGTTGGAGCATTTCTCTTATTTCTGTTTTTCATTCTCTCTTTTTTTTTTTTTTAGTTTCTGTAGTATAACTTTTTTTTTGCACTATTTTTCTTAACTCTTGGCACATAAAAAAAATCTCAGATTAGTCCGAACAGGAGGGCCGATTTATCAAGACAAGTGCAGAGAAACCTGGTGCTAAAGCCAGACTGTCCACAGCCACCAGACAGGTTTCAGTTTTCAAATGAAACAAACATTTTGATTGGCTGCCCTGGGCAACCACTTGATATTTGCCTCAGTTTTCTTGGCAGCTGTCTTGATAAATCAACTGCCACCAGAGACATATTGTATCTTATATTTAAACTGTGAAAAATGTTTGTGTAATTTATTAATAAAAGCAATAAGAAAAATGGATGCAGCCATGATGCTCAGAGTTCAAGCCTGCTGGATTCTCAAAAAAGAAAAAAAAATAGCACTGCCCACTTGCCCAGAGGCTCACCCTACAACAAAGTCTTGATATTTCATCTCATTTCCTTGTTTGGGACAGTGAGACAGGTGGTGAGTTGTCACTGAGCAGTTTGTAAAACCTGATTTCAAGGCAGCAGGTTTGTGAAAATGTACAGCAATTTTTTGAGAAAATAAAAGATATTAACACACGCATGTTAACTGCTACATTGAAGCATACTTTTCATTGACTGTATGCTTCATCTTATTATTATTTTTAGTATTTATATAGCGCCGACATCTTACGCAGCGCTGTACAGTATATATATATATATATTATATATATATATATATATATATATATATATATATATATATTGTCTTGTCACTAACTGTCCTTCAAAGGAGCTCACAATGTAATCCCTACCATTGTTATATGTCTATGTATCTATTATGTAGTGTAAGTACTGCAGTCTAGGGCCAATTTTAGGGGGGATCCAATTAACTTAAACTGTATGTTTTTGGGATGTGGGAGGAAACCGGAGTGCCCGGAGGAAACCCACGCAGACATGGGGAGAACATACAAACTCCTTGCAGATAGTGCCCTGGCTGGGATTCGAACCGGGGACCCAGCGCTGCAAGGCGAGAGCGCTAACCACTACACCACCGTGCTGCCCATGCGACGCAAGATGCTTATAATATGCATATCCACGTTCCCCATCCATTGTGTTGTATTCCTGTTGTTACAGGAAACATGACTACCACTGTGAACCTAGCTGAAGAGTGTTCTTTTATAAGTATTGCATTTTTTTGAGTGTTCTTATTTGCATGATTGACAAACACCGTGGGCCAAATCTGGGTCTCAGAGCCATTACATTTGGTCCTCAAGTGGTCTCTCCACTTTGCATTATGTTTGGCCCACTCTAGACCACAAGGGAAGCTGTATTGGAGGTGAAGTCCTAGAACATCAGGGAAGCCATATGGGTAAGGGGGAAGTATTAGTCACCAGGGAACTGTGTAGGGGAGGGTGGGGGCCTCCAGACACCAGTGAACTGTATAGCGGAATCCCATCAGCTTTAGCAAATGGTTGCCTATAAGCCATTTTTTCCTTTTATCAACCTTTCTATAATTTAACTTATTACACCACCTTGTATATCATACCATGTCTTCCAATATTTGCACTAATACATTTATAAAAATAGGTAGATACCCTATGGAATTTGAAGCCCTGTGAATTCCAGCCTATATCTTAGGGGTGAGCTTCCGAATTCCACAGATTTCCAAGCTTACGATCAGAAATTGGCTTTCCACAGCGGAAATCAGATGTGGAAATTGGAAATCTGTAGAATACCGCATTACCGAGACTGAGAGATGTTAAGCCAATCGGAAGACTCGGAAGCATTGGGCCAATCACAGAATGCAGAATTTCACTGTGGAAATCAGATTTGCGTGGAAACTTTAGATTTAGGCCAATCAGAAGACTCAGAAGTATTAGGCCAAGCAGAGAATGCAGAAGTTTGCCAATTGGAAATGCAGTTCCTGCCTAACAGTGTACTTCCACAAAAAATAGCGGATTCCAAAAAAATACATACCGTATTTTTCGGACCATAAGACGCACTTTTCTTCCCTCAAAGAGAGGGGGAAAATATTGGTGCGTCTTATGGTCCAAATGTGCCAAAACAGACCTGCCTCCCCTTAAGAAGTGGAAGTGGAACATTCCGATCTGCTTGTCGGCAATGTCCCCAGGCGTTTATCTTGTTTTCCCCCGGCTCCTTATGTGGTTCACTTGTGGCTGCCCCCGGTGTATTTATTTCTGCCCCCCCCTGTACTTATAGCTGTCCCCCGTGTAGTCATATCGGCTTCCCCGAGCGCCGCTGTGTCCCGCCTGCCTCTATGTAGCGTTATGCTTACCCCCGTGTATTTATAGCTGCCCCCCCGTGTAGTCATGCCGGCTTCCCCGAGCGCCGTCCTTAATGCTCTGTGTCCCGCCTGCCTCTATGTAGCGTGAGGCTTACCCCATAACGCCGCTATGAGTAGCGGTAATCCTCCTTGTAAAGCCGCTGAGGGATTCACGCACGCAGGCAAAGTATTTCCCTCTTCACTTCCGCATATGTCACTAATGCGGAAGTGAAGAGGGAAATACTTTGCCTGCGTGCGTGAATCCCTCAGCGGCTTTACAAGGAGGATTACCGCTACTCATAGCGGCGTTATGGGGTAAGCCTCACGCTACATAGAGGCAGGCGGGACACAGAGCATTAAGGACGGCGCTCGGGGAAGCCGGCATGACTACACGGGGGGGCAGCTATAAATACACGGGGGTAAGCATAACGCTACATAGAGGCAGGCGGGACACAGCGGCGCTCGGGGAAGCCGATATGACTACACGGGGGACAGCTATAAGTACAGGGGGGGGCAGAAATAAATACACCGGGGGCAGCTATAAGTGCAGGGGGAAAAAGTATAAGTACAGGGGGGGACAGCTATAAGTACAGGGGGGGGAAACTATAAGTGCAGGGGGCAGCTATAAGTGCAGGGGGGCAGCTATAAGTACAGGGGGGCAGCTATATGTACAGGAGGCAGCTATATGAATGGGGGGGACAGCTATATGTAAGGGAGGAAGCTATATGTACAGGGGGGGGCAGCTATATGTACAGGGGGAGCTATAAGTACAGGGGGGCAGCTAAAAGCACACTGGGGGCAGCTAAATGTACAGGGGGCCGCTATAAGGACACTGGGGGGCAGCTATAACTACAGGGGGAAGCTATAAGGACAGGGGGCAGCTATAAGTACAGGGTGGCAGCTATATGTACAGGGGGGCAGCTATATGTACTGGGGCCAGCTATAAGTACAGGGGGCGGCTATAAGGACACTGGGGGCAAATATAAAGGACACCAGGGGAATAGATAATGACGCAGGGGGCAGGGATGAGGAAACAGGCACATATAGGGAAACATCAGGCACATAGGACAAGGACAGGGGCAGAGATGGGGACAGAGGACACAGGCAGGGCAGAAGAGGACAGAAAGGAGACACACAAACTACAAAAGGGGGACATAATTAAGGGAAGGAGAAGATGCACAAGATGCCCCTGCTCCATGGATGCACCAGGTTTAATAAAACATTTTTTTCCTGGTTTTTGTCCTCTAAACCTGGGTGCGTCTAATGGTCCAGAGCGTCTTATGGTCCGAAAAATACGGTATATTTTTACAGTTAACAAACTTTATTGAAATTTTTTTTTAACTTGACAAAAAAAAAATTGAAAATGGAAAGACTCTTATCAGGAAGTGGAAATCCGTTGGAATCGGCATAGACATCGGCATTTCCGACCTTCCCTACTATATCTGTGCTGTTTATTGCAGAGTAAAAAACTAGCTTTATGAAAACATAAAGTAACAAATTGCACGACTCCAGTCACTTATCCTGAAATCAGAAAAAAAAGCTGGTTATTGGATTTGTTTTGTATAAAGACATACTTGACCCCCTAACCATGATCTGGTGGTTGTCTATAATCTTACTGGTTCCTCTTTCTCTGATGTTATGTTATCGTTACTTCTGTCTTATTTGCTTTCCCTTTGCCCATTAACTGACAATTTAATTCTCTCTGTGTAATTAAACAACATTCATTCTATATAATTAAACAGAAGGGGGTTGTCTTTTTTCAGTTTTTTTTAATGCAGTTCTGAAAAGATGTTTTCCTGGAGAAGACACATTATGGGCAGGAGGACGGGAAGACAGCTGGCAGCTCTGTCATGTAAATAAGGCCTTTGCAGGAGGTGTGTCCAGGGGAAAGTTGTATGCGTCATACACAGGCCAGACAATAAACCTTGACCACGTGAATTGTTTTAAGCCATCTTGGGCAATAATTTTAGCAGATCCTAAATAGTAAATGATGAATAAGCATACGGTGCTCTTTTGATTCCGTGCTGCAGGATTCCGCTTGCTTGTTCGCTGTCCTTCTTTCCTTCTCTATAGAACAGGACATGCTGTTTAGCTATAGCCGAGCATCACCCCTCCCACAGTGTGGTGTCAGGACCTAGGTCCTGACAGTTTCCTTCTGTGAACCTCATTGCATTGTGGGAAATAATAGCTGTTTCCAGCTGCCAAGCAACCAGTATTTCCCTCTGTGCATATGTACAGTATAGCTATAAAAAAAAAGTTTTTTTTTACCAGTAGTAAAGATGATTACATGCAGGCTGATTGTGGATCACACAATGGCCTCAATTCACTAAGCTTATCTCCTGTCTTTAATAACGTTTCTAGAGTGGTCACCATGGTGATGAGGCATGTCGTATTCAGGAAACATTTTACCTCAGGCAAACCTAAAGTTAACTCTTCTGTCTTTAAATTAACTCTTCAATCCTTAAAATAACTCCAGAGTTAAAGACAGGCTGTTTATTAACTGCGTGTGAAAATAACTACAGAGGAGGTAAATTAACTACAGAGGAGGTAACAAGGAATGAAGAGATCAGATAACTCTCTCACTGTGTGGTAGCAAGTTTTCTCTTGCCTTATTATCTCCAGCATGATCTTAGTGAATTGAGGCCAATATGAACAAATTACATGGCAAATATCAATCATTTCTTGATCTCTCTTCTATTCGTTAACTTCTCACTTTGCAATGTATTGATTTATTTTTCCCCCCTTTCGCTGAAGTTCCTTAAAGGATACCCGAAGTGACAAGTGACATGATGAGATAGACATGTGTATGTACAGTGCCTAGCACACAAATGACTATGCTGTGTTCCTTTTTTTCATGCCCTGGCTGAAAGAGTTAAACATCAGGTATGTAAGTGGCAGCTCCTGTCTGAGTCAGGACAGTGTGACCTTCACTGATAAGAAATTCCAACTATAAAACCCTTCCCTAGCAGAAAATGGCTTCTGAGAACAGGAAAGAGATAAAAAGGATCAATAGTTCATAGATTTTAGCTCTGGTATACTTGAATGAATGGAAAAACAATAAAACAGTTAAAACTTAAAATAGTAGATTTAAATATAAAATAAAACTGTGGAATATCTTAAAAAGTCATTTTAAGGAGAAGAGGAATAGATACAATTGTTTTTTTCATTTGTTTATTTTCACCTCCGGTGTCCTTTAACCACTTGCCGACCGCCTACTTCATATTGGCGGCGGCAAAGTGGCAGCCCCAGGACCACGTAACGCAGATTGGCGTCAGGTCCTGGGGCACTCTCTGGCCGGGGATCGCGCGCTGGGATGCGCGCGCATCCACCGGCAATAGGCTCCGCCCACCCGCGACGTCAACCCCCCGGCCAATCGGAAGCGCCGGCGGGTTGTTAACCCGACGATCCCCGGATAGGAAGCGTATAATACGCTTTGTAATGTTTACAAAGTGTATTATACAGGCTGCCTCCTGCCCTGGTGGTCCCAGTGTCCGAGGGACCACCAGGGCAGGCTGCAGCCACCCTAGTCTGCACCCAAACACACTGATCTGCCCCCCCCTGCCCCCTGATCGCCCACAGTACCCCTCAGACCCCCCCCCTGCCCACCCCCCAGACCACCATTTGCACACAATCACCCCCCTAATCACCCATCAATCACTCCCTGTTACTATCTGTCAACGCTATTTTTTTTTTTAGTCCCTAAACTGCCCCCTGCTCCCTCCTGATCACCCCCCCACCCCTCAGATTCTCCCCAGACCCCCCCCCCTGTGTACTGTATGCATCTATCCCCCCTGATCACCTGTCAATCACCCGTCAATCACCCGTCAATCACCTGTCAATCACCCGTCAATCACCCCCTGTCACTGCCACCCATCAATCAGCCCCTAACCTGCCCCTTGCGGGCAATCTGATCACCCACCCACACCAATAGATCGCCCGCAGATCCGACATCAGATCACCTCCCAAATCCATCGTTTACATCTATTCTCTCCTCTAAACACCCACTAATTACCCATCAATCACCCATCAATCACCCCTTATCACCACCTGTCACTGTTACCCATCAGATTAGACCCTTGCGGGCACCCAATCGCCCGCCCACACGCTCAGATTGCCCTCAACCCCCCCCTTATCGATTCGCCAGTGCATTATTTACATCCGTTCTTCCCTGTAATAACCCACTGATCACCTGTCAATCACCCCCTGTCACTGCCACCCATCAATCACCCCCTGTCACTGCCACCCATCAATCAGCCCCTAACCTGCCCCTTGCGGGCAATCTGATCACCCACCCACACCAATAGATCGCCCGCAGATCCGACATCAGATCACCTCCCAAATCCATCGTTTACATCTATTCTCTCCTCTAAACACCCACTAATTACCCATCAATCACCCATCAATCACCCCCTATCACCACCTGTCACTGTTACCCATCAGATTAGACCCTTGCGGGCACCCAATCGCCCGCCCACACGCTTAGATTGCCCTCAAACCCCCCCTTATCGATTCGCCAGTGCATTATTTACATCCGTTCTTCCCTGTAATAACCCACTGATCACCTGTCAATCACCCCCTGTCACTGCCACCCATCAATCACCCCCTGTCACTGCCACCTATCAATCAGCCCCTAACCTGCCCCTTGCGGGCAATCTGATCACCCACCCACACCAATAGATCGCCCGCAGATCCGACATCAGATCACCTCCCAAGCGCAGTGTTTACATCTATTCTCTCCTCTAAACACCCACTAATTACCCATCAATCACCCCCTATCACCACCTGTCACTGTTACCCATCAGATTAGAAACGAATCTGCCCCTTGCGGGCACCCAATCACCCGCCCACACGCTCAGATTGCCCTCAGACCCCCCCCCCCTTATCAATTCGCCAGTGCAATATTTACATCTGTTATTCCCTGTAATAACCCACTGATCACCTGTCAATCACCCATCAATCACCCCCTGTCACTGCCACCCATCAATCACCCCCTGTCACTGCCACCCATCAATCAGCCCCTAACCTGCCCCTTTCCGGGCAATCTGATCACCCACCCACACCAATAGATCGCCCGCAGATCCGACATCAGATCACCTCCCAAGTGCAGTGTTTACATCTCTTCTCTCCTCTAAACACCCACTAATTGCCCATCAATCACCCCCTATCACCACCTGTCACTGTTACCCATCAGATTAGACCCTAATCTGCCCCTTGCGGGCACCCAATCACCCGCCCACACCTCAGAACGCCCTCAGACCCCAGCCCTGATCACCTCACTAGTGCATTGCTTGCATCTATTTCCCCCCTCTAATCACACCTTGAGACACCCATAAATCACCTCCTGTCACCCCCTAGCACACCTACCCATCAGATCAGGCCCTAATTTGCCCCGTGTGGGCTCCTGATCACTCGGCCAAACCCTCAGATCCCCCTCAGACCCCCTTCCGATCACCTCCCCAGTGCATTGATTGCATCTATTTTCCCCTCTAACCGTCCCCTGAGACACCCATCAATCACCTCCTGTCACCCCCCTAGCACTCCTATCCATCACATCAGGCCCAATACATCCTGTCATCTAAGAGGCCACCCTGCTTATGACCGTTTCCACAAAATTTGCCCCCTCATAGACCACCTGTCATCAAAATTTGCAGATGCTTATACCCCTGAACAGTCATTTTGAGAAATTTGGTTTCCAGACTACTCACAGTTTTGGGCCCGTAAAATGCCAGGGCAGTATAGGAACCCCACAAGTGACCCCATTTTAGAAAGAAGACACCCCAAGGTATTCTGTTAGGTGTATGATGAGTTCATAGAAGATTTTATTTTTTGTCAGAAGTTAGCGGAAATTGGATTTTTATTGTTTTTTTCACAAAGTGTCATTTTTCACTAACTTGTGACAAAAAATAAAATCTTCTATGAACTCACCATACCCCTAACGGAATACCTTGGGGTGTCGTCTTTCTAAAATGGGGTCACTTGTGGGGTTCCTATACTGCCCTGGCATTTTAGGGGCCCTAAACCGTGGGGAGTAGTCTAGAAAACAAATGCCTCAAAATGACCTGTGAATAGGACGTTGGGCCCCTTAGCGCACCTAGGCTGCAAAAAAGTGTCACACATGTAGTATCGCCATACTCAGGAGAAGTAGTATAATGTGTTTTGTGGTGTATTTTTACACATACCCATGCTGGGTGGAAGAAATCTCTCTGTAAATGGACAATTGTGTGTAAAAAAAATCAAAAATGTGTCATTTACAGAGATATTTCTCCCACCCAGCATGGTTATATGTAAAAATACACCACAAAACACATTATACTACTTCTTCTGAGTACGGCGATACCACATGTGTGACACTTTTTTGCAGCCTAACTGTGCTAAGGGGCCCAAAGTCCAATGAGTACCTTTAGGATTTCACAGGTCATTTTGAGACATTTGGGTTCAAGACTACTCCTCACGGTTTAGGGCCCTAAAATGCCAGGGCAGTATTGGAACCCCACAAATGACCCCATTCTAGAAAGAAGACACCCCAAGGTATTCCGTTAGGCGTATGGTGAGTTCATAGAAGATTTTATTTTTTGTCACAAGTTAGCGGAAATTGATATGTATTGTTTTTTTTTTTCACAAAGTGTCATTTTCCGCTAACTTGTGACAAAAAAAAAATCTTCTATGAACTCACCATACCCCTAACGGAATACCTTGGGGTGTCTTCTTTCTAAAATGGGGTCACTTGTGGGGTTCCTATACTGCCCTGGCATTTTAGGGGCCCTAAACCGTGAGGAGTAGTCTAGAATCCAAATGCCTCAAAATGACCTGTGAATAGGACGTTAGGCCCCTTAGCGCACCTAGGTTGCAAAAAAGTGTCACACATGTGGTATCGCCGTACTCAGGAGAAGTAGTATAATGTGTTTTGAGGTGTATTTTTATACATACCCATGCTGGGTGGGAGAAATCTCTCTGTAAATGGACAATTGTGTGTAAAAAAAATCAAATAATTGTCATTTACAGAGATATTTCTCCCACCTAGCATCTGTATGTGTAAAAATACACCCCAAAACACATTATACTACTTCTCCTGAGTACGGCGGTACCACATGTGTGGCACTTTTTTGCACCCTAAGTGCGCTAAGGGGCCCAAAGTCCAATGAGTACCTTTAGGATTTCACAGGTCATTTTGCGACATTTGGTTTTAAGACTACTCCTCACGGTTTAGGGCCCCTAAAATGCCAGGGCAGTATAGGAACCCCACAAATGACCCCATTTTAGAAAGAAGACACCCCAAGGTATTCCGTTAGGAGTATGGTGAGTTCATAGAAGATTTTATTTTTGTCACAAGTTAGCGGAAAATGACACTTTGTGAAAAAAAACAATTAAAATCAATTTCCGCTAACTTGTGACAAAAAAAAAAAATCTTCTATGAACTCACCATCCTCCTAATGGAATACCTTGGGGTGTCTTCTTTCTAAAATGGGGTAATTTGTGGGATTCCTATACTGTCCTGGCATTTTAGGGACCCTAAACCGTGAGGAGCAGTCTTGAAACGAAATTTCTCAAAATGACCTGTGAAATCCTAAAGGTACTCATTGGACTTTGGGCCCCTTAGCGCAGTTAGGGTGCAAAAAAGTGCCACACATGTGGTATCGCCGTACTCAGGAGAAGTAGTATAATGTGTTTTGGGGTGTATTTTTCCACATACCCATGCTGAGTGGGAGAAATATCTCTATAAATTGACAATTGTGTGTAAAAAAAATAAAACAATTGTCATTTACGGAGATATTTCTCCCACCCAGCATGGGTATGTGTAAAAATACACCCCAAAACACATTATACTACTTCACCTGAGTACGGCAATACCACATGTGTGGCACTTTTTTGCAGCCTAACTGCGCTAAGGGGGCCAAAGTCCAATGAGCATCTTTAGGCTTTACAGGGGTGCTTACAATTAGGCACCCCCCAAAATGCCAGGACAGTGAACACACCCCACAAATGACCCCATTTTGGAAAGTAGACACTTCAAGGTATTCAGAGAGTAGCATAGTGAATCCGTGGCAGATTTCATTTTTTTTTGTCGCAAGTTAGAAGAAATGGAAACTTTTTTTTTTTTTGTTACAAAGTGTCATTTTCCGCTAACTTGTGACAAAAAATAAAATCTTCTATGAACTCACCATGCCTCTCACTGAATACTTTGGGATGTCTTCTTTCCAAAATGGGGTCATTTGGGGGGGATTTGTACTATCCTGGAATTTTAGCCCCTCATGAAACCTGACAGGTGCGCAGAAAAGTCAGAGATGCTTGAAAATGGGAAAATTCACTTTTGGCACCATAGTTTGTAAACGCTATAACTTTTACCCAATCCAATAAATATACACTGAATGGTTTTTTTTTTATCAAAGACATGTAGCAGAATAACTTTCGCGCTCAAATGTATAGGAAATTTTACTTTATTTGAAAAATGTCAGCACAGAAAGTTAAAAAAGTCATTTTTTTGACAAAATTCATGTCTTTTTTGATGAATATAATAAAAAGTAAAACTCGCAGCAGCAATCAAATAGCACCGAAAGAAAGCTGTATTAGTGACAAGAAAAGGAGGTAAAATTCATTTAGGTGGTAGGTTGTATGACTGAGCAATAAACCGTGAAAGCTGCAGTGGTCCGAATGGAAAAAAAGGCTCTGGTCCTTAAGGGGTTTTATGACTGCAGTCCTTAAGTGGTTAAGGGCAACAGTAATTGAGCTGGGTGGTGTGTTGAATGTTAAGAGTAGCTCTAAAGCCTTTGTAAAGCACCGAAGACATTTAATTTTATATTATTGATTACAGCTCTATCATGAGATATGTGAAGACAGCAGTGCACTATTGTTTACAAACAGCTGCGCCACAAATCCCTGCCTTCACACTTATCTACACCTGCTGTTGCTAATATTAGAAAAAAACATTTTCTGAACTTGTGGACTCAAGTCAATTTAGTGCTAATTTGTGGTGGACCAAGTACTGTAAATGATTGATGTCTTTCATATACTGATTACTGTTACCTTGTCTGCCATTTTGTGCTAGTAAATAGTAGGCTGGAATCCAGCAGAAATCTTGTCTAATATGAATTGCACCACATTAGCTGCTAGGCTTGTACTGCTGAACACAGTACATCACTCTCACTAGCAACACTGAAACATTTGTAAAGCACTTTTCTCCTGTAAGACCCAAAGAGCATAAGCTTGTCTCAGATCATTATATAGTGATGTGTACAGGACAAAAAGTTATGTGATCATAAATGCCAGACTAAACAGGTGGCTTTTCAGTTAGATTAAAACTTGTCCAGGTTTGGAGCTGTCTTGATTAAGTTTGGAAAGGAATTCCACAGGTTAGGGGCAGCAGAACAGAAAGCTCTGGCTCCAAAGGTTTTTAGTGGTTCTTTGAGGTTGGTCAAGTTATTGAATCCATTTGATCTGAGGTTGTAGGTAGTGTGACGCCCACTCAGGCATGTCCTGCCACAGAATGGGCATGTCCTGCCACAGTTTTAATACATTTTTGTTAAACTGGGTGTTTGTATGAAACCCAACAATCTAAAATATGAAAATTATTGTGTGATGTATGCCTGGCGTGATGCTGCCATTACTTCATTGAGTCCTTGTGAGTGCCCTATAAATGGAGTCCACCATAATAATACTACATTAAGTTTAACAGTACGGTAAGATATTATATAGTAGCAGATCAATAAATTACAGGAAAAAAAAGAGAAAAAAAGACTGTCCAGAAGCTCTCAGCTTAATTACACATCATATTCTTGCCAAAGTAGCCTGGGATGGCAAACGATGTGATGGATAGGAAATATGCTGCTCTTTGCCTATGGCTTGTATACTGCTAACATAGGATTAGTTTTAGTTACTAACATATTCCAGTTTGGTGGCAGTTCAAGTAGAGTAATAGCAATCTTGCTTAAGCTACATTCTTGGATTATTTGTATTGTGCTGGCTTATGGTCAGTGGTGTAGCTAAGGAGCTGTGGGCCCCGATGCAGGTTTTACAATGGGGCCACCCCAAGCACTCTATAGATAACAATTGATACGGACACCAAAATCTGCCAATGGCAACTACAGTGCCATAGAGCCTCCACAGCCCACTGAAATGCATTATAAGGGCAACCCTCCTACCACAATCATAGCCCCCTAACAGCCATTCACACCCCAGCACACACAAAATCAGGAACATTTAATTCCCTCTCCACACAGGTAGCCCCCTCTCCTTCTCCCCTGAGCTGTGTGCCATTAAACTGCCTCCTTCGATACAGGTAGCCCCCCCCCTCCTTCTCCCTGTGCCACTAAAATGCTACTCTCATACAGGTAGCCTCCTTTCTTCTGCCCCGTGCCACTAAACTCCCCCTTCCATAGTGCTAGCGCTTACATTGAAAAGGCTATCAGTGGTGTGGTGGTGGCTACAGCTGGTACTGGAGACACAAGGGTTATCAGTGGTGTGGTGGTGGCTACAGCTGGTACTGGAGACACAAGGGTTATCAGTGGTGTGGTGGTGGCTACAGCTGGTACTGGAGACACAAGGGTTATCAGTGGTGTGGTGGTGGCTACAGCTGGTACTGGAGACACAGGGGTTATCAGTGGTGTGGTGGTGGCTACAGCTGGTACTGGAGACACAAGGGTTATCAGTGGTGTGGTGGTGGCTACAGCTGGTACTGGAGACACAAGGGTTATCAGTGGTGTGGTGGTGGCTACAGCTGGTACTGGAGACACAAGGGTTATCAGTGGTGTGGTGGTGGCTACAGCTGGTACTGGAGACACAAGGGTTATCAGTGGTGTGGTGGTGGCTACAGCTGGTACTGGAGACACAAGTGGTATCAGTGGTGTGGTGGTGGCTACAGCTGGTACTGGAGACACAAGGGTTATCAGTGGTGTGGTGGTGGCTACAGCTGGTACCGGAGACACAAGGGTTATCAGTGGTGTGGTGGTGGCTACAGCTGGTACTGGAGACACAAGTGGTATCAGTGGAGCGGTAAGTTTTGGAAGGTTTAGGTTTAAAAAAAGGATAAGGAGGGTTAACTTTGTGAGTTGGGCAGGAGAAGTTATTTTTGTTGGTTAGTCTTCATTAAAACAAACCTGAAGAAATTATAAACTTATTAGATAATTAGATGTACAACTAATCCTAAATGACTTGCCTGAACTTTCCTGGAGACCTTGATTCTTATTTTTATGTAAGAAATGAAAATTTGAAGTTTAACTACCTGCAGACCGAGCGAGTATAAATCTACGGCGGGCAGGGGGCGCTGCGGTCCTGACCGGACGTAAGCTCTACGTCCCATTGACCGCGCATCCCAGCCCGTCCCCGTCGCTCGGTCCGCTCTGCCCCCGCCGCAATGTGATGCCCTGCCGCCTCTATGACGGCAGAGCACTGTGAGCCGGGCAGGAGCCGTTTTCATTGTCTCCTGGCCCTGTCATTCCTGTAAGCCGTTTCCATTGGCTTACATGGAGTGACAGGGTCAGGAGTCAATGAAAGTGGCTCCTGACCGGCGCACAGCGCTCTGTCGTCATAGCGACGGCAGAGAGAGCAGCCTGCGGCGGGGACAGAGCGGCGTGTCCGGCGGGAGCGACGGTAACTTGCGGCAATTCGTCGGGAAGCGGTGGTTTGCTGGACCAGCACCCTCTGGTCCTTAAGGGGGCAGAGGGTGCTGGTCCAGAATGGGTTAAGCCACATATAACATTACACTGAGATGGTTACTGTTTTGCTTACAGCTCCCACACAAATAAATGATAGCCTTATGAACTTTTCATCACTGTCCTGCTACCTTAAATGTTTGCACTGCAACAAAGGTGTTTTATAGACTCCAATCTGTTTTAAGGACAGCTGTCATTGCAGTCTGACTGCTCTAGATAAAGCAATAGTTTATTCACCTTGCAGGGTAGTCCACGCATGTACGCCATGCCGCACCGTGCTCCGCCGTTTACACTTACTGCATCGACATAGACTTGCATTGCTGCATAATCCATGCGGTAGGCACAGATCATACAGTAATGCACTGATGACTTTGCAACGGGATTACGGCGATTTGACTACTTCCGGTGCAGCACAATGCATTGTGTGAGTGTGAAAATATACATAGACTTTCATTGCACTAGCAATGGGAGAGCACAGCAACATAACATATTACACGTGAAATGGCCCTAATACTTAGTCATCAACCCTGCAGGATGCAGATCAGATGTTTGACTGAAGTTTGACTGGATTTGGCACATACGTGTTTCAGATGTGTTATTTAGACAGGACTGATGTATGAAAGATCAGCAGAATGCCGGGCAACTGGTACTGTATAAAAGGAAATATATACGTCAGCCTCCATATCCCCCTCACTTCAGATGTCTTTTAGGGCTAGGTATACGTTGGAGTATAATGCTAAGTTTCAGGAAGGTGCTGAAAGAAATAATGCGAGCAGCATCATATTGATGATTCCTGAAATGAAACCACTGTCATTGAAATTTAATTAACAAAACTCCACCCAGCTTTCTTTTTCACCACCCCCTTTGTGGGTTCTACATGGCACTCTTGTTCCTTCATAATAACTTCTACAGCACTGATCCATTAGTGATCAGTCCTGACCATTTCCAGTTCAAGTGCTAAAAGACAAAAAAGGAAACCTATGGCCCGTAATAGTGCAGTATGTTAGAGTATAACAGGTATATATATTTGGTTAATAAGTAATACTCACAAACAAGGGTCACCACTAAGGCAACCACTGTAAAGGCAGGTGGGGAGATAAGACCTGACTCCACTCTCTGCAGACAGGAGGAAGTAGGGATAACACCCCTCCCCCAAAGTGGACTGAACTATACACTGATAGTATGAACAGAGGAGCCAATACAAGAATAAATTAATATAAAATGGGAGGTAGTTGTGGACTTACCTCCCCAATCAATAGACACAAACCTGTTGATTTTGATCAACAACTCTCTATTTAAATACTCCACAATGCAATGCATTTCTCAGGCATAATCCTGCTTCATTAGGCAAATATCGGAGCAATTATAGCACGTCTTAATTTGAGCTACAGAGGTGCTTGGCTCAAACTAAGACATACTATAGTTGTTCTGATATTTGCCTGATGAAGCAGGATTACACCTGTAAAATGCATTTCATTGTGGAGTGGATTCAAATAAAGAGAATTGTTGACCAAAATCAACAGGTTCCTGTCTATTGATTGGGAAGTTAAGTCCACCACTACCTCCCTTTTTAATGTTTTTTTTAGCTTATTTTATTCTTGTAATGGCGCCTCTTTTTTATACTTTCAGTATATTTCCAATTCAAGGTTCCTGGTAGGATGACTGATTGCTAAGCAACAAAAGCTGGACAGCTTGCTGTGCTCGGCCAATGCCCAACAGGCCTAATTAAACTACTGATGCCTCCATAAAAGAAAACCACAACAATGCTCAATTTTACATCTAGATCTAGATATATTTCTTATTTAGTGACTCAACCCTGCCTCATCTTTTATTTTGTGAGATTTTTTATTAGTACTTATTATATGGGTGCTAATAACAATTTTGGTTTATGCCCTCAAAAAACTATTTTGATACATACTGAAAACTTTTTGGAGATGAAGACATTATTCAGGACTAATACAAATGATGGAAAGAGAAAGGACTGATTTATTAAATGTACAAAGTAGATGATGACTGAGGAATCTGTGTAGGCTGAAATAAACAAGAGCTGTGGGATATATATGTTATTGGGTGCTGCCATAAAAGAAGGATGGATCAACTCCAGGAAGATCTAAGAAAAATGGGCTTACTAAACTGGAGAGTGAAGGCTGTTAACAGGACCATGTGCAGATGTACTGTCTCTGAGGCCAAGACGCATGCAGCTTTGTGGCGCCATTTGAGAAGGTACATACGTGGCTATGTCTGTGTTATGTACCTGTGGCAGGGTAGGGGTTAAAGCTTCCGGTGAAGAAATATCTTAAAGCAGACCTGAACTCAGAAAATCCTCTTTGGTTTAAAAGATAAGCAACAGCATAATAACCTTTAACGAAAAAAAAACATTTCTTTGTTACTGCTTACAGAACTCCTGCAATAACCCTGCAATGAGTCTACTTCCTTCTTTTATGGAAGCAGACAAAATGTTAACATAGTGTGTTTACATATTAGCTGTGTCTGCCAGGACTGCTTAACTTCTGTGCTGACACAGCTGAGAGATCAAATTACACTTGTGATTACTTACAGATGAGGGGGATTTAGACAAGCTCTGCTCTCTAAAAACACACAGGGTGCATCTCTCTCTATTTTCCTTGTGCCCTGTGCAAGAGTTCAGGTTCACAATACAGTTTTCTTTTAAGCAGTCATTATCAAATATTGAAAATGTTCTTATTTTTACCCATGTAGTGCCCCTCTCCACTAGTCAGCTTTTCTGTGCTTTTTTTGGAGGAAAACTGCAACCAATGTTAATAAATGGGCTACTTCACACTTGGATGTGTTTTTCACATGCAGAAAAACAACTGACAGCAATGCAAAACTGTCAGACAACTCATAAAGAAAAACTGACCCACAGAAAAACTGACGAGTGGAGACAGGCCCTTACTGATAAAAAAGGACAAAAAGCTTTGACAATGATCTAACAATTGTTCAGATACTAGGCTTATGCTGGGAATACACGGGTCATTTTTGCAGCAGATAGATGGTTAGATAGATAACTTCCGACATGTCCGATCTCCCGTTAGATCGTTTTGCCGCTCGATTCCTAATAGAGGTGAATGGAAAAAGATAAGAAAAACTAGCAAAAGATAAGAGAATCGAGTGGAAAAATCGACCCGCGTATTACCAGCATAACTAATACATTGTTTGAAGTCCCTTTCTGTTTTCTTTACAGCAAGTGTTAAAAAGCTAGGTTTGTTATCTATGCAAATCGGGCTGTCAGAAAGTTAGTCCTGAAAAGTAAATAGAAGGCAGAAAACATTTATCTGGCTGAGGAAACAATGCTTATAAGGTTTTACTGCTGAAAGGGTCATGATTTCTGGGTTTTTTTGCAGTAGAATGAAGCTTATTTTACATCAGACTGTCATTGCTGCTGTTTAAAATTCAGCCTTAAAAATTCAGAATGAAAAATAAAAAATTTTAAACTCTGCTCTATGTTACTAATGTTCTATTTACATATACAATTACTTATGTCACAAGTTTATTTCCAGTTCAGGGTTACTTTAAGGTTAGTTTTAAAGTATGTTACCGGTAACGTAATTATACATATAAAGTGTACTAGTCCTTCTAACCACTTGCATGAGGTCCCTTTTTTATTTTTCATTTTTATCTATGTAAGTAAGGAAGTCAAACAGGAGGGAAGTTTAGTCTGGGCTCTCCTGAAAAGTAAACAGAAGCCAAAATACTTACTGATAACTAACAGGGCTGTAGAATTCAAAAGCTCACACTATCGTGGCTGCTGTTTACAATTCAATCTTAGAGTGTTCAGCTTTTAAAAAATTACTACACAATTAGCTTATTAGTTCAAGTTTGCTTTAAATGCATTGTATAGAAAAGCACCATATTTATTGCATCATACAAATGTACCTCCTCCTAGTTTTCCTTTTTTCTGATGTCATTTATCATCTGAAAAATACTTTTTTGTGAGAAGACCACGGTCTTAAAATTTCTCACTTTTTATCCTCATGTAGAGAAAACATGCTTTCTCCTCTAACACTCTATGACCCATCTGCAATTCGTTTTTTCACCTGAGTTATCTCCTAGGAGATAATTTTCATATCCTATTTAAAATAACTTTAAAGTATTTTACAATTTAAAAAAAAGTACCAAAAACTTTATGAAAAAGTACTATCAAATTTATTTTGAGTATTTTCTTGCTTGCTGGTGGTTCAAAAGACATTTTATGACAAGGTGTGAAAATATCACCTAGGAGAAAACTTAAAGAGGAACTGTCGTGAAAATCTTAAAATGTAAAAACATACACAAATAAGAAGTAGATTTCTTCCAGAGTAAAATGAGCCATAAATCAATTTTCTCTCCTATATTGCTGTCACTTACAGTAGGTAGTAGAAATCTGACATTAACAACAGGTTTTGGGCTAGTCCATCTCTTCATGGGGGATTCTCAGCATGGCCTTTATTCTTTATAAAGACACTCCCTGAAAATAATTAGTACCAAGATGCTGGCCAGCCTCCCTGCTCACTGCACACTATTTTAGCAGTTGGACGGTGTAACTGCCATTCACTAACTGCATTTTGAAAATAAAGAAATCTCTGTGAACCCCGATGAGGAGATGGGCTAGTCGGTTCTGTCAGATTTCTACTACTTACTGTAAGTGACAGCAACATAGGAGAAAAGTAATTTATGGCTCATTTTACTCTGGAAGAAACGTACTTCTTAATTGTATAACTTTATATTTTAAATTTTAAGATTTTCGCGACAGAGGTCCTTTAAGGAAAAAAGTGAATTGGATCGGGCCCTATATCTCACATGGTCATTTGACCTGCCTACCAGCTGCATTCAGAGGGCAGAGGAAGGTAACTGCCCTGGTGGTGGCTTGTGTGTACTCACATCACATGCAGCACATGCCGTCGGCTCATGGAACGGGCACCAGTGAGGATAAAGAGAGAAGTCAAAGGAAGGAGCATGCTACCCGGACACATGAGTATGCTCTGCTGCTGCCATGCTCTGCAGAGTCCATGGTGGGATCACTATAAACCTGGTGGGGTTGTAAGCCAGCTCCGGGGGGGAAGGGGGGATTACACCTGATAGACCGGGAGACCTGGAGGGACTTGACAGCTTAAGGGGGAGGAAAGGGGAAGGGCCTAACACTGGCCCTGGGGTGTAAGAAATCTGACAGACCTGGAGGGAGATTTGACAGCTTTGGGGAAGACCTAACCCTGGCCCTAATGCTCCAGAAGACACCCTGCGTCTGAAGAGGCACCTCAATTAGAATTTTCTGTTTTTCTCATCTCTTAACCTAGGCGCATACTGTGAAGTGAAAAATATGGTGCCTCTTCTTACCTGTTTATCTCATAAATTAATAATCCCTATAGTTAAAATGAACCTAAAGTAAGAAAAAAAATGTCCATTTACCTACCTTGGACTTCTTCGATCCCCCTGAAGTCCTTCTGCTCCCTTGTCATGACTCTGCGCCCAGCCATTCTTCCGCTGTCCCCTTCTACAATCCGGCCGACTGATAGGTTGCCTGGCCACTGCGCATGCCTGGCATCGGCCTCATGTATCCTGTATAGTGCAAGTGCGGAGCACTCTATGGGAGAACAATGGAGAAGGTGCGTGACATGGGGCCGTGCATCCAGCGTTGAAGGGGAACACTGACGAACCAGCGTAGTGCGGGATGATGATGAGGGACCAGGAAGACTTCAGGGGACTGGAAGAAGGCCCAAGTAGGTAAATGGGCATTTTTTTCTTTTACTTTAGGTTTCCATTTAGGTGAAAAATAAGACAGGTAACATTATTCAAGGAAAAAGCTCTGTGAGTCAAATCCATTGTTTTGTG
Source organism: Hyperolius riggenbachi (assembly GCF_040937935.1). NCBI lineage: Eukaryota > Metazoa > Chordata > Amphibia > Anura > Hyperoliidae > Hyperolius > Hyperolius riggenbachi. The sequence continues at coordinate 103,563,559 of NC_090646.1, read as the reverse complement.
GATTCATTTGAAGATGGTCTGTTTCCACTTGACTGAATTACTATCTTAAAGCTAGTGGGAATCTAAAAAAAAACAACCAAAAAAAGAACCAGATACTTACCTAATGAGAGGGAAGGCTCTGGGTCCTATAGAGCCTTCCCGCTCCTCTCACAGAGCCCTTGTTGCAGCGCTGGCAGCCCCTGTTAAAGTACCTAGCCGGTGGAGGTCCTCGCGAGCCGAATGCTCCTGACAGGTATCTCTGTACTGCACCTGCAGGAGTGCGCGAGAGAGCGTGCTCACGCAGGTGCAGTACAAAGCCACCCATTTTCAGAAGCACTCGGGCTCCTGAAGACTTCCGAAGGCTCCTTCGGCGCCGGAATGCAGTATTTGACCAATACTGCTACCGGGGGAGCGATGCTAGACCTAGGGATTCATGAGAGGAGCAGGAAGGCTCTATAAGAACAGAGTCTTCCCTCTCATAAAGGAGGCCACTAACTATACAATTTGCTGAACGACTGTTTAAAATCAATTCTACATATGAACGATCAAAAATGATCGTTTGGGATCACTAATGGACAAAAGCTCCTAACCAATCCAATCAGATTGATGGGATCGAACTGAAAATTGGATTCACTTAATTAATCTGAACTGGTTAGGAGATTTTTGTCTGTTAGTGATCCCAAACTATCATTTCCGATTGCTCATACGAAGAATTGTTCGTAATCAATCGCCTGGCAAATTGTATCGTTAGTGGCTACCTTTAGGTAAGTATCTGGTTCATTTTTTTTTTTTAGATTCCCATTCACTTTAAGTTATAAAAAATATGAAGTGCCTGCCTACATTACTGCACTCAGTTTACACTCTGCATACAGCATGTGTTTCTGAAAAGAACTCATGTCTGAAACGCAGGTCCAGCAGAGAAACACCATGTCGTTTTATTTATTTTTTTTTCTGCTGAACCTTGATATGTAACAAGTAGCAGGATGGACTTGAGGTGTACAGTATCTTTAGGAAACAGCATGGGAAATCTGTATTTCCCTTTTTAACATCTCCCTTGTACAGTGCTTGCTGTTACTGAGTCACATTTCCTTCCTCTATGTAGGACAACATGTCAGCAGGCCCAGTATTTTTAAAGTGCTTTGTTATTATACAATGCGGCTTCTGCAGGCGGTAATACACAAACGTCCATGAACAGAGAATGTGAATAATAATATGGGCAGCCGAAGCAAGGAGACATTATAGATCACATTGTGATTGCAGGAACGAGAGGAAAAAATATGCAATCCTTTGTCTGTCTATCTATTTGTCTGCCTGTCTATCTATCTAAAGCGGACCTGAACTCAGAACTTCCTCTTCACTCTAAAAGATGACTAACAGCTTGAGAACCTTTAAAGAAAAATATCTCTTTATTACAGCTGATACATATCCTGCAATAAATCTGCAGTGAGTCTACTTCCTGCTTTCATGGAAGTAGATGTAGGGTTAACATCCTTTGTTTACAAATTAGCTGCTCTGCCAAGGA